>NC_042619.1:127845388-128157471 GCF_901001135.1 Rhinatrema bivittatum | reverse complement strand
CATTACCCATGAAAACCTTCTCCATTACGGGTACCTCCCCAACATCCTCTTCAGTAAACACTGAAGCAAAGAAATCATTTAATCTTTCCGCGATGGCCTTATCTTCTCTAAGTGCCCCTTTAACCCCTCGATCATCTAACGGTCCAACTACTCCCTCACAGGCTTTCTGCTTCTGATATATTTAAAAAAGTTTTTACTGTGAATTTTTGCCTTTTCAGCCAACTTCTTTTCAAATTCTCTCTTAGCCTGTCTTATCAATGTCTTACATTTAACTTGCCAACGTTTATGCTTTATCCTGTTTTCTTCTGTTGGATCCTTCTTCCAATTTTTGAATGAAGATCTTTTGGCTAAAATAGCTTCTTTCACCTCCCCTTTTAACCATGCCGGTAATCGTTTTGCCTTCTTTCCACCTTTCTTAATGTGTGGAATACATCTAGACTGTGCTTCTAGAATGCTATTTTTTTAACAATGACCACGCCTCTTGGACATTTTTTACTTTTGTAGCTGCTCCTTTCAGTTTTTTTCTAAGAATTTTTCTCATTTTATCAAAGTTTCCCTTTTGAAAGTTTAGCATGAGAGCGTTGGATTTGCACACTGTTCCTCTTCCAGTCATTAAATCAAATTTGATCATATTATGATCACTATTGCCAAGCGGCCCAACCACCATTACCTCTCTCACCAAGTCCTGTGCTCCACTGAGAATTAGATCTAAAATTGCTTCCTCTCTCGTCGGTTCCTGAACCAATTGCTCCATAAAGCTATCATTTATTCCATCCAGGAACGTTATCTCTCTAGCGCAGGGGTGGGCACTTCCGGTCCTCGAGGGCCACAAACCAGTCTGGTTTTCAGGATATCCCTAATGAATATGCATGACATAGATTTGCATACAACTGAGGCAGAGTGCATGCAAATCTCTCTCATGCATATTCATTAGGGACATCCTGAAAACCAGACTGGTTTGTGGCCCTCGAGGACCGGACGTGCCCACCCCTGCTCTAGCGTGTCCCAATTGATGTATTTACATCTAACCCATTCTAGGCTCCATACCAAGGTCGCTCAATTTATTTATAAGTCTCCTGTGCAGAACCATGTCAAAAACGTACTGAAATCCAAGTACACTACATTTAGCACTCTCTCTTGATCCAATCAAAGAAATTGAACAGATTTGTCTGACAAGATTTAACTCCAGTAAAACCATGCTATCCTGATCTTGCAATCCATTGGTTTCCAGAAACTGCACTGTCCTCTGTTTAGCAGTGATACCATTAATATACTCATCTCTGAGTTCAGACTACCCAGCGTATAGTTCCCAGCCTTCTCTTTACTTCCACTTTTATGAATAGGAACCACATCTGCCCCTCCCCAGTCCTTTGGAACTACTCCTAACTCTAAAGAAGCATTGAAAAGGACAGCCAGTGGAGCTGCCAGGATGTCTTTACCTTCAGATGTATCCCATCCGGCCCCATCGCCTTATGTACTTTGTTTAGTTAGTGCCTCATGAACACACTGTTATGAAAACTGATTGAGTTTTACCTCACTTCTAATCTAATTTGTGTTGTTTTTTTTGTGGTCCTGCTCCAAGCCCTTCCACAGTGAGCACTAAACAGAAATATCTGTTAAGCAATTTTGCTTTTTCCTCATCAGCCTCTACATATTCTTTCCCTTTACCTCTGAGTCTCTCAATGTCAATGCCACTTTTGCACTTCCTTTTATCACTAATATATCTAAAAAAAAAAAATAGATTTATCCCCACCATTTTATTGCATTTACCATTTTTTCTTCCATTTGAATTTTGCATTCCTACTTTCCCAGCTTCTCTTAGCTTTTTCGATATTGTTGCCTGTCTTCCACTTTCTGTGATCTCTGGTAGTTTATGAATGCTAACCTTTTCTCCCTTATCTTTGCAGCTACTTCTTTAGAAAACCATAGTAACCTCTCTTGTCTTCTTTCCTATATTTACTTTTCTAACAAAAAGATTAATTTCCTTTATTTCTCCTTTTAGTTTTGTCCACTGTTCTAGATCTTTCCCTAGATTTTCCCAATCAGCTAACAACTCCTCGAGGTACTCCCCCATTTTAACAAAATTAGTTTTCCTGAAATCTAGGACTCTTGCTTTTGAATGAACCTGCACTCTAATACTGAACGACATCATCCTGATGATCACTGGATCCCAGATGATCATCAACTACATCATCAGAGAAACTGTCCTCATTAGTAAGCACAGTTCCAGTATCATCCTCTCCCGTGTGGGTTCCATTACCAGTTAACAGAACTATTTTACTTGCAGAGAATCCAGGATCTCCTTGGTTCTAGAAGACACTGCAGCTTGTATCTCCAATTCCTTGCTGCATCTCTGTTCCTATGTAATCCCTTCCCTGATACCTGTTTATTGTAACTTTCAACTTGTAGTTCTGCTGTAAACCGATATGATGTCGCTACTAATATTGGTTGGCTAATAGCAAAAGCTAATGAGCCAACTCTACCTATACAAAGAGGAATATGATTTCACTCGAGATACTTCCTAATTCTCAAGAAATCAGGAGGCCTGTCGCCAATTCTAGATCTATGAAAACTGAAGAAATGACTAAAAAATAAACGTTTTTATAATTTGCAGTAGATCAGGAACATTGCATATTGCCTTTTGGGCTATCATTAATCCAAGGGTTTTCATGAAGTATCTAACAATGGTGGCTGCCCACATCAGAAAGAACAACATATTTGTTTTTCCAGAGTAGTCAAAAGAAGCAATGAACTTCATGAATCAAGGCCTTCAATCAGTAGGTTTTCTAATCAACTAGGAAAAGTCCTATTTAATTCCAATATTAACAGGACTAATCGGAGAAAATTCTTTTTCACTCAACGCACAATTAAGCTCTGGAATTTGTTGTCAAAGGATGTGGTTAGTGCGGTTAGTGTAGCTGGGTTTAAGAAAGGTTTGGATAAGTTCTTGGAGGAGAAGTCCATTAACTGCTATTAAGTTGACTTAAGGAATGGCCTCTGCTATTACTGGCATCAGTAGCATGGGATCTTCTTGGTGTTTGGGTACTTGCCAGGTTCTTGTGGCCTGGTTAGGCCTCTGTTGGAAACAGGATGCTGGGCTTGATGGACCTTTTGTCTGACCCAACATGGCAATTTCTTATGTTTTTAGGACTCCATAGAAGCATACATAAATATCAAAGAAATTAAAGCCTTTCTGCCTTTGCAAAGAAGAGAAAATCTAGTTCATTTAATTTATATGTTAGCCAAAGAGCCAACTGACAGCCAGTTTTTTCACAAAACTGTTAGGTCATATGGCAGCAACATTACACGTAGTCCCTCTGGTTTTCTTATACATGAGATAAATCCAGTAGTACCTGAAATATTGTTGAAACCAACATACCCAACTTCTACTCTTCAAAATAAAGTTTACAAGATTCCTTATTAATGACCTGCATTGGTGAATTCAACCCATCATTTTTCTCTGTGGACAAAATTTTCGCCCCCCTCATCTTAATTTGATTCTGACAACAGACGCATCCACTCAAGGCTGGAGAGCACATCTGAATGCTTTATGTTTCCAGGGAATATAAACTACTCAGGAGAAAAGACACCACATAAATTTCTTAAAACTTGAGCCATATTCAGTGCTCTTGTGTGTTTTTGAGAATTGACTAGAAAGTCAAGTTGTCCAGATACAGATTATTAGGTAGCTATATATTACATAAGCAAGGAGGCATGGGTTTGAAATTCCCTGCAAGGAAACATGCAGCTTGTGGAAATGGATGGTAAACAGGAAGATATACTTGGTCATGATATAACTTCCAGGGATACTGAATGTTTTTGGTGGACTTGTTTATGTGTTGACTCCAACCAGACACAGTAAAGCAACTATTTCAGAGTTGGAACCCCCAAAATAGATTTTTGCATTGCCAAGAGAACAACAAGCTTCCCCTATTTTGCTCAAAAAGGCTAAGAATGAATTAGCTTCCTTCTTTCATGGGATTTACGCGCTCAGGGCACTCGTGCGCTGGCGCACCTATTTTGCATAGGCCGCCGGTGCGTGCAAAGCCCCGGGATGCGCGTAAGTCCCGGGGCTTCATAAAAGGGGCGTGTGGGCAGGCCAGGGGTGTGTCTGGGGGCATGTCAGGGGCGGTCCGGGGTGGGTCTGGGGCCATGGCGACGGTTTGGGGGCGGGCCGGGAGGGCGGTCCCGAGTCCCCCAGCACTGCAGCCTGTGCCGGGGGATGCCGAGGCGGCGCACGCAAGTTACGCCTGCCTCAAGCAGGCGTAACTTGCACAACAAAGGTAGGGGGGGATTTAGGTAGGACTAGGGGGAGGGTTAGATGGGAGAAGGGAGGGGAAGGTGGGGGGATGCGGAGGGAAATGGAAGCAGGCTGCGCGGCTCGGCGCGCGCAGGCTGCCGATTTTGCGCAGACTTGTGCGCGCCGACCCCGGATTTTATAAGATACGCGCGGCTACGCACGTATCTTTTAAAATCCGGCGTACTTTTGTTTGCGCCGGTTGCGCGAACAAAAGTACGCACGCGCGTACTTTTTTAACATCTACCTCATTTTCTAATCTATATCCATTTCCCCCCAGTTCCTTTAATACCAAAAGTTATTTTCAAATTGAGAAAAAACAAAGCAAAAGTAATTTTAGTTGCACCCTCCTGGCCACATCAAGTATGGTTTCCCTGGCTATAAAGACTGGTGATAGTCGTTGCCTCCTCCCCTCCCCCCCCCCCAGTTCATTTAAAAATATTTTCATCTCTCCTTACATAAAACAATGGGAACCTCCATTCATTAGCTGTGACAGCAGCATATGGCTTCTCTGGACAAAATAAGACAAGTGATTCTAGCAACAAGAAAACTTGGTACTAGACAGTCATATAACTTTAAATGGAAAATATGTTCCCTATGGTGTCATTTGTGAACAAGATCATTTTAGTTGTTCATTATCTCATATTCCTCTGTATATGATGGAACACTCTGAATCTGAATTGATTTAATTATGTGAGAGTACATTTAAGCGTAATAGCTTCATTGGATACTCAAAAAGGCCTCCTTAATTGCTGTCCTCCAAAAAAAAAAAAAAGGCCATCCAAAACATTAGTGGTAGATGCCATTCTTAAAAGCAAAATCACTGGCCATATAGATAGACATGGCTTAATGAAGAAATATGGTTTTACTAAGGGGGAAGTCTTGTCTTACCAAGCTTTCAGACTTTTTTGAAGGTGTAAATCAGAGCTTTCCAAACTTTTCATGTTGGTGACACACTTTTTAGACAAACATAATTTCGGGACACAGTAATTCAGTCTACTAGCAAACTAGAGGTTAAAGGTTAAACAAACGAAATGTATTTCGACAATTTACGTATGTTTCCTTAAATATATACATAATAAAATGTTTCACAACACAACCTATCTTGTGAAAACCTTTCATTTATATTAAAAATATATAATATTCCAAGATTAATATTATTGTTATAATTTATGAATAACAATAATAAAACAAAGTTATTGTGTTATTCAATTTACCTCTTTATTGAGATATATGAGCTTGATGGGATGAACACAGCTTTTGAATATTTGGTGTTAATAAAGTCCAAAGGGTCTTCTGCGTAATTTTAAAAAGCTGGCCAGTTTCACACTATAAAATTATTGATAGCCTCATTCAACTAATTATATATGGCTATGAGAGTGAAGTCTGGAATTTATAGGAAGGGACAGAATGTCAATATAAATCCTGCACCTCCAGTTCTGTAACTCTGTGCATCCACTGAAATTCCCCCAAACAATGGAGCTTGGATGTTTCTCTTACAGCTCATATTACTAAAAGATATTTTCAAATGCTGGTGTCACCTCACAGTAACAGCAGCACAAACACCTTCCACTGCCAGGCACATTGTGAACTAAAATAAAACCTCGCAAAAAAGACACTCAAAATCTATACTGCAATCCCATTGTAACATAACAGAAATAACACCAAGGACTCAAACAAGGGTAAATATTACACTGGGTCCTAGAATACTAATACACCACCTACTGAGGAAACAAAACAAACCAGATTGCTATAGATCCCTATGCTAGCAGAATCTCTCATAATGGTCACACACACAGAGCAGAGACAGACCCTCACCAAATACAGAATACAAAATAAAGGAGCACAAATTAGACAAAAACTGAAATGGAAACCCCAAGAAGCCAGACTCTGTGTATTAACAATGGAAAAACAGAACCACCATTCCTCATAAAACAAATAAAATCAAGAAACATAAAGCATCAGTTATAATAGTAAAACCATACTAATAAAAGAATATTTTAAAACTACTGATAAATAGAATTTCTATTAATTAAAATCATATACATTTTTTACAATTTCCCAAACACCAATAAAATATTTCAAAACAGCACATATATCAAATAACACCCAATAATTAAAACTAATAAAGATTTTAAAAAGCCCCTGCTGTCCATACGTGGGAGCTCTTGATTTCCAGTCACCCTGATATTGTCCAGGATTAGGAGGTTATCCTCTCTCACACAGACTCACATGTCCATTCTCTTTCACATATACACTGTCACATACATACACATTCATGCTCTTATACCCACCATAACCTCTCGCTCTCACAGACACTGACACACTCTCAGGCTCTAAGACACTCTCTCCCCCTCCACACACACCCCCCCACACAAACTCTTACTCCCCTGGATTTCTCATACACACACTCTCTCTGGCTCCCTCACATACACACAAACACATACACCCAGGCAAGTTCCCAATCATTCTCACACAAACACACACACACACACCCAGGCAAGTTCCCAATCATTCTCACACAAACACACACACACACACCCAGGCAAGTTCCCAATCATTCTCACACAAACACACACACACACACACCAGGCAAGTTCCCAATCATTCTCACACAAACACACACACACACACCCAGGCAAGTTCCCAATCATTCTCACACAAACACACACACACACCCAGGCAAGTTCCCAATCATTCTCACACAAACACACACACACACACCCAGGCAAGTTCCCAATCATTCTCACACACACACACACACACACACACACACCCCAGGCAAGTTCCCAATCATTCTCACACACACACACACACACCCAGGCAAGTTCCCAATCATTCTCACACACACACACACACACACCCAGGCAAGTTCCCAATCATTCTCACACACACACACACACACCCAGGCAAGTTCCCAATCATTCTCACACACACACACACACACCCAGGCAAGTTCCCAATCATTCTCACACAAACACACACACACACACACACACCCAGGCAAGTTCCCAATCATTCTCACACACACACACACACACCCAGGCAAGTTCCCAATCATTCTCACACACACACACACACACCCAGGCAAGTTCCCAATCATTCTCACACAAACACACACACACACACACACACACCCAGGCAAGTTCCCAATCATTCTCACACAAACACACACACCCAGGCAAGTACATCCAGCACAGGTCTAGGTCTTTCTCTTCCCTCTCTCGACTCACTGGGAGAAGCAGGCCGCTTTTGTAGGCCGCTTCTGGTTCCGCCTCCAGGGTCTGCCCCCTCGGGTCGCGTTCACTCTCTCTCCGTCGGGGCTCCGAATTCGCCCCCGGTCTCAGCTGAAGATGTTCCAATCAATTCAGCAGCTGTACATCCAGCACAGGTCCAGGTCTTTCTCTTCCCTCTCTCGACTCACTGGGAAAAGCAGGCCGCTTTTGTAGGCCGCTTCCGGTTCCGCCTCCAGGGTCCGCCCTCTCGGGTCGCGTTCACTCTCTCTCTGTCGGGGCTCCAAATTCACCCCCGATCTCAGCTGAAGATGTTCCAATCGATTCAGCAGCTGTACATCCAGCACAGGTCCAGGTCTTTCTCTTCCCTCTCTCGACTCACTGGGAGAAGCAGGCCGCTTTTGTAGGCCGCTTTTGGTTCCGCCCCCTCGGGTCGCGTTCACTCTCTCTCCGTCGGGGCTCCGAATTTGCCCCCGGTCTCAGCTGAAGATGTTCCAATCGATTCAGCAGCTGTACATCCAGCACAGGTCCAGGTCTTTCTCTTCCCTCTCTCGACTCACTGGGAGAAGCAGGCCGCTTTTGTAGGCCGCTTCCGGTTCCGCCTCCAGGGTCCGCCCTCTCGGGTCGCGTTCACTCTCTCTCTGTCAGGGCTCCGAATTCGCCCCCGGTCTCAGCTGAAGATGTTCCAATCGATTCAGCAGCTGTACATCCAGCACAGGTCCAGGTCTTTCTCTTCCCTCTCTCGACTCACTGGGAGAAGCAGGGCCGCTTTTGTAGGCCGCTTCCGGTTCCGCCTCCAGGGTCCGCCCCCTCGGGTCGCGTTCACTCTCTCTCTGTCAGGGCTCCGAATTCGCCCCCGGTCTCAGCTGAAGATGTTCCAATCGATTCAGCAGCTGTACATCCAGCACAGGTCCAGGTCTTTCTCTTCCCTCTCTCCTATTTGGCATATTTAATATATTGTTTGAGTTCTTTTTTTGTTTTCTATCCAGAAGTATGATTTCAGTTTTTTCCATGTTTAGTGCAAGCTTCATATGGCCAAGAAATGTTTAATTGAGGACAGATATATAGTGATTAGTTTGAAAGTTTGTTCTAATGTATTGGTGATAGGGACGAGTATCTGTATGTCGTCAGCATAAATGCAAAAGTTCAGGCTAAGGCCAGCCAGGAGATGACAAACTAGCAATAGGTATATATTGAGCAAGGTTGCTGACAAAGCAGATAGGGGTACACCTATCAGGCTACAGTACCTGCGAATTGGTGGGTGGTTAGCTTAACTTCCATTTTTAAAAAGGGCTCCAGGGGTGATCTGGGAAACTATAGACTTGTGAGCCAGACAGCGCAGGAGAAAATGGTAGAAGTTATTCTGAAGAAAGAATTTCTGACCATTCGGATAGACAAATGACACAGAGCCACAAGTTCCTTCTGAAAATGGTATCTGCATTCCACATTAATCAAGCTATTGTGCTGCCAACATTCTTTCCACAAAATATTGGTGTGTATTTATGTATCTATATGTGTGTATGTAACTCCTGAGGGAATTCTGCGCAAAAAACGTAAAATTCTGCACACAAAAACGTAAAACTCTGCAAACTTTATATTGGTCAAAATAACACAATTTACATGACAGTCTTTAAGTAATTACATTTTAAATTAATACAGGAAAAAAGTTATTACTTAAAGATGCAGAATTTTAAATATTTTGAGCAGAATTTCCCTAGAAATTCATTGTAAGAATGTCCCTTCCACTTGCTCTCCCTACTCCCCTGGCCACTTTGCCCTCTCAGATCCTAACTCCTCCACCTGCCAGTATCTCTCCCCTCCACCTCTAGGCTCAACCCCTTCCACTCTATTGCCAGTCCCAGAGTTTGACCCCGTTCTCAGTACTGCCCCTCACACAAGCTCCATCTGTCCCTCCCTGTCTCACAGACATGCTCCCTCTCTCTAATACACATACACACACCCTCAGACAGGCTCTCTCACTCTTATATACACACACACACGCTCCCTTTCTCTCTTGCATACACACACACACACACACGCTCCCTTTCTCTCTTGCATACACACCCACACAGGCTACCTATGTCTCTTGCATACACACCCACACAGGCTACTTATGTCTCTTGCATACACACCCACACAGGCTACCTACGTCTCTCACTCATGAACCCACACAGGCTCTGTCTCACACATACACACACACACACACTCCTTCACAATCTCCTCATATAGGCTTCCTGTCTCTGAAACCCACACTCAAGCATCTCTCCCCCCCCCCCGCTCTCTCTCGCACCCTCCCCAAACCCCTCCCCTCATATAGGCTCCATCTCTGAAACTCACACTCAAACATCCCCCCACCCTCCCCTTACCTCCCATGCTCTCTCTCACCCTCTCCTCCCCCACACCCCCTCTCCTCTCTTTTACTCCTCTCCTCTTTCTCCAGGGCTTTTATCTTCGCTGTGAGCGGAGCACACTCCGTTCGCGGCACCCGGGGACCTTCCATTTTCGCCAAGAATGGCGCACCCGGGCCTTCATCTTCGCCACGAACGGAGCGTGTCCCACGGCACACGTGGGACACGCTCCGTTCACGGCATGCTGTGGTCTCCTCTGCTATTTTCTGTGCAGAATTTGGCAATTCTGCGCAGAAAATAGCAATTCTGCACAGGGGGGAATTCTGCGCAAATTCTGCGTTCCACGGTAGCGCAGAATTCCCCCAGGACTAATATGTGAGATATGTGCACAAAGGAGAGCAGTCTTTGCTTATCTCAGGACCACTTAACATAAGTCATAAGGGCATATAATCATCTCTTCCATCTAATGTCTGGACAGCATGTCCTGAGGAGACTGTAACTGTGCTCCTGTTCATTTAGTAGTCCACACTCCCCCTGGTGGGATCTTAAATAATTGCTCCACAATGCCACACTCAGCTTTGAACTCATTCATGCCTGCTTGTTAACAGAGAAAACAAGTTTGCTCCTCTGTAAATGGGGTTTTCATAGGCAGGAGAGTGAATTAACCATACTTTATACTTGCCTGACTTCCTGGAAAGTCGACTCCCTTGCTAAAAGTTAAGTTCTGGAAGAGACTGAGGGTTTCACAAGGCAGTGTATGTGTGCAGGAACTCCCGCACATGCTTAGTAAAACATTAAAGGGAGGAGGAATAGCCTAGTGGTTAGAGCAGTGGACTATGAACCAGGAGACCAGGGTTCAAGTCCCACTGTCGCTCCTTGTGACCTTGGGCAAGTCACTTTACCCTACATTGCCTCAGGTACAAAAACTTAGATTGTAAGCCCTCTGGGGATAGAGAAATACCTACAGTACCTGAATGTAAACCGGTGTGATATCTCAATTGAGATTGAATGTCAGTATATAAAAATAATAAATAAATAAATAAATAAATAACTGAGAGCTGGGTCCCTGTCTGCGACTTTGGATGATATTGCCCTCGCTCATTCATCCTGCTGTCTACGAAGAACCTTGTTTATAGGTAAGCAAATCTGCTTTCTTGTCTAGAGTCTGCCATCAACATAACTGATGGAGAGAAGCAGAACACAACCCGTGGGCTTTAAGGGGTCAAAAAATGGCTTAAAATATGGAAATCAAAGATAGTTTCTATATGCAGGCTTCCAAGTCCTCTCTGTATAATTATACACAATCAAACCACACTCAAGAGGAACCCGTTTTAAAATATGGAAATACAGCAGAATAGTTGTGTGTTTGTATGTATATGTGATTATATATAGATATATATATATAGATAGCTATAGATATATATGATAATGTTTCTTTACCTTTTCAGTTGCTTAACAGTTGGAAGTCTGCCTTTTCTCACGTCTGGTTTCAGAAATGATCTGCCTAACTTTAGAGTCTTTTTTAATTGATCCCTGGTACTGTTTGTTTGAATCTGTCTTTAGGAGAGTATTCATTCTGACCTACTCATTTGTCAGATTCGTGGATCTTGTAAATCTGCACTTCTGAGAGAATTAGCTCTGTATAACCTAAATGCTAATCCAAGTGGCTTTCTTGTCCAAATTTTTCTTGTGATGGATTAGTGATACCTTTCTCAGTGATGGCCCTGTACTCATGATCACACTCAAGTTGCCTATTTTTTTTCACTTTATTTTGTCTTATATCTTTATTCCTGTGATTTTGTTTTACTTCCTATTTCATATTACAGATTTTTGGAGTAAAATAAATATGCTGTTTATTATTGTCATGTGCTGTATTTTAAGTCTCCTTCCCTGAATCTACATTTCTGGTATTTTATCTGCATTCATACTTCGTCAATATTAATGTGATGCCACCATTGAGTTTCAATGAGGGTCAGCATAGTAGTGCCTCATTGCATTTTAATTCAGAATGGTCAGAATGGCAAAGTATAAGGTGCTTTCAAAAACTTCACATATTGATAGCCCCTCAGGAATGAAATTAAGACAAAAAGTTTTTTAGTGACTGAATTTGCTTTAACTAACAACTAAAGTATTTAAACCACTAGCAGACACCTGGAAAAAGGAATGAGAATTCTCCCCTCTTCCTGTCTAGCCATAAAACGTGTTGTTTCTCCTCCCCCTGCTTTTCTCCTCCAGTCCATGCAGGGCAATCCAGCCAGAACAGCTGTTGGTTGGATCTGCCCAACCACGTGGGTTGAGCTGCTGATTCCGCATAGTCTTCCTGAAGTGCAGGCTCTGGGAGCCAATGCTGGAGCCTCCTTCCAGACTGTGTGCCGCCATAGCCAGATTATTTTATTTATTTGATTTATATTCTGCCTTTCAGCCACTTCAAAACGGATTACATTCAAGTGCTATAGATTATTTTCTTGTCCCTAGAATGCTCACAGTCTGTCTGTACCTGAGGCAATGGAGGGTGAAGTGACTTCCTCAAGGTCATAAGGAGCGGCAGTGAGATTTGAACCCTGGTTCCTAGTCCACTGATCTAAACACTAGGCTACTCCTCCACTCCACCAGTGCACCCTACCAGTCACCAACAGAGACACTCCACCACAGCGGCACCCAAGAACATAATATATACAATTGTGCTGATATATTTACATACCCCTAGCAGAACTTGTAAGATGTGTAGCATTTTAAGAAAACATGAGTGATCAGACAAAACACATCGGATTTTTAGTGTTTCAAATTAAACTATTATGTATTAGAGAATAGCACAATCATTAAACAAACCATAACAATAAGGAAAATAATAAAATGGTCCTGTTCAAAAGTTTGCATACCCTTAGTTCCTAATATCGTGTATTGCCCCCTTTTGCATCAATGACAGTTTACAATCTTTTATGATAGTTGTGAATGAGAATCCTTTATTTTCTCATGTGGTAAAGCTGCCTATTCCTCATGGCAAAAAGCCTCCAGATTCTGTACATTCTTTGGTTGTCTAGTATGAACTGCATGCTTGAGTTATCTCCAAAGTGGCTCAGTGATATTGAGGTCAGGAGACTGTGATGGCCACTCCAGAAACTTCAATTTCTTCAGCTGCAGCCACTGAAGGGTCGACTTGGCCTTATGTTTTGGATCATTGTAATGTTGGAAAGTCCAAGTGTGCCCCATGCGCAGCTTCCAGGCTGATAAATGCAAATTCTCCTCCAATATTTTCTAAGATGCTGCATTCATCCTGCCATCAATTTTGACTAAATTCCCTGCTCTGCTATATTCACCCCCAAAACAGCAGAGATCCACCTCCATGCTTCACAGTAGAAATGGTGTGCTTCTCAACATAGCGTTTATGGTTGTGATCAGAAATGATGACAATCTGTTACGTTACGATACGACGGACCAACCACCTAGTCAGTTCCAATTATACCTACTGTTTGTAATATATTGTTTTATATGGTTGTGTTAATAAACTATAAATTATAAAAAAATAAAATAAAAGAAAGTTCAATTTTGGTCTCATCACTCCAAATTTGTTCCAGAAGTTTTGAGGCTTCTCTAGGTGCTGTTTTCTGTATTGTAAGTGAGCTGTTTTGTTGCGTTGGTGCAACAATGGCTTTTTCCTGGCAACTCTACCATGCAGCCCATTTTTGTTCAAGTATCTCCTTCTTGTGCATGCTGAAAGACCCACACCACTTTGTTTCGGAGAAGCCTGTATTTCAGTAGAAGTTGCTTGTGGGTTTTTCTTTGCATCCCAGCAAAGTTTCATGGCAGTTGTGACTGAAATTGTTCCTGGTCTACTTTGGTATTAACTGATCCCATAATTTTCCAATTATTGATCAGAGTTTGAACAGTACTAATTGGCATTTTGGAAGCTTTGGATATCTTTTTATTTCCTTTTCCTGATTTATAAAGTTGAACTAATTTTGCTCACAGATCCTTTGACAGATCTTTTGCTTTCCCCATGCTTCAGTAACCACCACAGTCAGTGTAGCCCTGGATGAAATACACAAGACTTTTTCAATAGCTAAGAAACTCATTGATTATTTATACACAGACACTATTTATAATCAGACAAGGCACAGGTATGGATACCTATCCTTCATTGCCATCTCAAAATGTATCAACTTGAGTGTATATGATCAGCCAAACATTCAAGGGTATGCAAAATTTTGAAGAGGACCATTTTATTCTACTATGGTTTGTTTAATGATTGTGCTATTCTATGATGCATAATAGTTTTAATTTGAAACATTAAAAATGAGACATGTTTTGTTTGATCAATCGTGTTTTCTTAAAATGCTACACATCTTACAAATTTTGCCAGGGGTATGTAAGCTTATGAGCATAACTAAATATAGATAATTTCTGCTAGTGCTGCTGCATTAATATTGTGCAGAAACTGCACTCCGGAAAATCCAGTTATTGCTTTGAATGCTGCATTGCTTTGGATTTAGGGGGCCAACCATTGCAGAATTTAACAAATGAGGCCCCATGTATATTAACCAATTGGAGAGAACAGAGTCCCAAGGACATCTCCATATGCCACAAGCTTACATCCCTGCAGTTCTACCAGGCTGATGTTCTGTCATTCAAAGAGACAATTTCTTTTCATCTTATTTTTTGCATGTATGAATTTTGCAACAAGAGGAATTTTAGAGAAAATGCTATAGACATTTTTCAGATATAAAGCTTAATCCCTGCATAGAATAATTAAAGGTTATTGGTTTTATTTACCATTTGTCTTGCTTAATAAATGAGAATAGAAATACTTTGTAAACTTGGACTTTGTCTCTGCAGGGTGGGAGAATGCACTGTTTGATTTGTTCTGTTTGCATATTGGTGATTTCTGTCCAAGGATCACAAAACGTTTTCATGTTAAATAAATAAAATTTATAATAGATGTGAAAATTGTACATCTTGTTGATTTTAAGGTATTTGAGAACTGATGAGCAATTAAAATGTTTTAATTTAAACACTGATGTATTTTATTTTTCAGGTCCTGTCACCTCTTGTTGTAATTGCCAGACATTAGTTCCATAATACAGTTATTTCTTATTTTGTTAGCAAAGATTTTTGAGCTGTGGTACGGTAGTTCTACTCCTTCTGTTCTAGTGGAATTGGCTTAGTAAACCTGAGCAAATGACTCAGGGCAAGAATTCATAATTGTTCTGTTAAAAATAATTTTTAAAAATGCTCCAATTCAGTTGGATTGTATCACTATTAACAGCCTGAGGAATATATTAAGAATCCTAATGCAAAAATGCAAACATGTTAATTCACATCTAGAGAAGCAGGAACATCTGCTGCTGTGTTCAAGTATTTACTGTCTCATAAACATTTGCATGTCTGCATTTTGATTATAGAAGTGTTGGTGCTGTATTACATTTTAAGAGATATTCTACCTACTATTTACATTAAGGCTTTTCTCCCATTGTGTGACTAAAGGAAAAACTCTTAATGAACAGGGTACTAAGATTTTTTTCTGTTATTTGTTATCCTTATTGTAAGAAAATATTATACTAAAAATGAGGACTTATTGTATATTTTATTCGGGGATATTGTTTGGCTACATAAAGCAAATTGAATATGAAAGTCTGTGGTACTTGCTGTTGACCAATTATATAGTCCAATGCTTTCCAAGCTCAAGGCACACCTATATTAAGAAAAATGTTGTGTGGCACACCAGTCTCCATAGTGCAGGCAGTGTGAACATGGAGAGAATTCATATGACCAGAAGAAAATCTAAGGAAATGATGAAAGCCCCACCAGTCCCTCTTCTAAATTTATAAAACAAATGGGGAGAGAGAGCGAGCAGAGACATACATTAACTCATTACAACAGGCCAGTTCCCTCTATATACAAATGAAGAAGAGTGTAAACAGCTGACTGGCCCCTAGATTTATCATTTTATCACATTTGAGAGAGACTTTATAAGGCTCTCATATATGTAAACTATTTATACCACTGTAAGAGGGGCAACTAGTAACTGAGGGTGAGGATTTGTTGGTGGACTAGGTTTTGGGGGGCAGTTTTGCATGCACAGTCAGTGGTACGAACAGCACAGTAGACATCAGTGAAGATTTTATGTGATTTGGGATGATGAAAGGTACACAAAGATGAGATTTGTCTTGCCCAGCCTTGCCTTGCAGTGATCCCTGCTATGTCCATCCTTGCCTTGCTATGTTGCTGCTTTGTCTTGCTTTGCCTCTCCATCCTGCCTTGTTCTCTTGCCCTGTTTCGCCTTGCTTTGCCTCACAGTCAGCCTTTTCTCAGACTGTTCTTCTGTTGCTGACCCAAACTGCCTTTGACCTGTGCTTGAACTCTGCCTACCTCGATCCCTGCCCAGAGACTGACGTGCTTTCTCTCTGCCTGCCTCGACCTCTGCCTGGACACCGTCCATGCTTGATTTCTGCCTGCTTCAACCCCTGCCCGAATTCCAACCTTGATTGTTCTCCACCTGTCCTGACTTCAGCCTGGCTTGTTCCTGTCTTCCTTGCTACAGAAGTCCTGCCAGCTGCCTGAACCTGCGGGCTCAACCCAAGGGGGAGGGAGACAGCCAGGCAGAAGATCTCACCTTGTGGCATGTCAGCTGATGCTTGCCAGGGCCTGGTCCATGTTCGTATACCTCAGCTGCACCAACCCATCGGCGGCCCTAGGGCTCACATCTGCCGGAGTATAGCATGCTGAGAGTGCGGAGCCCAGATACAGGTCTGGATCTGAGCATTAGGCAAGGTGTTTTTTCCATGACACCTGATTAGGTCTGAAGACACACCTATGTGCCATGGTGCACTGGTTGGGAAACAATATAGTCATATGATTTTCACTACAAAAACTCTACCTCTTGTAATAGCTTGGAGAAGAGATGGCTGTAGGGGAATATGATAGAGGTCTATAAAATCATGAAAGGACTTGAACTGGTAAATGGAAAAGGTTATTTACTCTTTTGGATAATTCAAGGACTAGGGGGCACTCCATGAAGTTAGCAAGTAGTACATTTAAAACAAAGCAGAGAAAATTATTTTTCACTCAATGTACAATTAAGCTCTAGAATTTATTGCCGGAGGATGTGGTTAAGGTGGTTAGTGTAGCAGGGTTTAAAAAAGGTTTGGATGATTCCTAGAGAAATCCATAAACTGCTATTAATCAATAAGGAATAGCCATTGCTTGTTGCCAGCATTAGTAGCATGGACTCTATTTAATGTTTGGGTCTTGACAGGTACTTGTGACTTGGATTGGCCACTGATGGAAAGAGGATACTGGGCTTGATGGACCCTTGGTCTGACCCAGTATGGCATATCTTATGTTCTTATGAGTCTTGTTTTCCGTTGTTACTGGATGACCTCTGAATATGTAAACATGGAATTTAAACAAGTAAACTGAGCATTCATAAACTATGATTATTTAGAAACTATGTTCAGGGAATAATAATGTTATGAATAGTTTTCACCATTGTTTCCAGGTGAAATAGATTCTTTATGTATTTTTATTTAAGAGGGGAGAATTAAACAGGTTTTTTTTCTGCTGAGACATAAATCACTTAAGAATTTTATACAAAAAGAGGATCACTCTTTATTTTGTGACATAGTAAGAAGAAATGAAACCATTACCTAATGCATGTAGTATTTCTTTAAGCAGCAATAATACTGATAAAATGTTTACAGATATATAAACTGATGCACTAGGTATTAAATCCTATTTAGATTTCATGGTATAGAGAAGCTAATGGTTTTATAACTTTATTTTTTATGTTTAATAACTATTTTTTGTGTTCCTTGTTACTATGAAATTTATTGTAATAGCTCCAATTCAAATACAACACTGAAATAGAGTTATTAAAGGGATTGTGTTGTGAAAATGGAACTATGTTAATTGGAGCTTTTTTTTTTGTCTCTGTGCAGTATAACTAGGACTTTCAAGAAAAGTGTAGGTTTCATAATATAGTAGATTAGAATGAAAGACAACCAAAAGTCCATAATGTTCAGTCTTCTTTTCTCACTGACATTTTCTTCATGATAATTCAGGGAAGGGTAAAATAAAAAAAAACTGCCAGAAACTTTGGGATTTGGGTTTAGATGTAATTGTCTTTTCCAAATCCGATCTCAAGGCAAGTTACAATCGGGTAAGGTGGTCCTCATTTTTTCCTGTAAAACTTACCATCTGAGACGCTGAGGCGCAATGTTCAAATCCTTTTAGAGATGGCTAATGTGTGTCCGGGACTACAGAATATTTTGCCTATACGAACTTAATGAAATTCCCCTGAAGAAGACTGAGGTTCAGTTGAAACATGATTCATGTTGGGAGCATTTTTGAACAGCATAGCTTGGTGATATAACAGATTTGTTGGGCTAAGTATTCCTTTTTATAAATTTGGTGTTTGGTGGTAGAGTTTAAGGGAAAGATGCGTTTAATATGAAAGTGAAGAATTAAATAAAGAACTATTGATACAATAAAGTATAACTGTTTAAATACAGAGCAACAAATGATAATAAATGATTAGATGAAAAATGCTCTAAAGGCTGAATACAGCCTGCGGCCCATTGCGTGGCGAGAGGCTGCAGATTAAAGATTTATAGAGCCTTGACTTATGATATTGTCATTTGTTGATATTAAGAATTTAAAAAACTTTTTGTGGAGTTGTGGATTATATCCTTCCTCTCTCCTTGTATCTATTTAAAAACTTACCAGAGAACCATCATATCTAGTCTACATACTTTTCCCATTTTGTTCTCCGGTCTTTCATAAATTTGCCATTTTAATTTGTAATGGCAGATTTGGTGGGTTCTGTTTTCTAATATAGTTTGCGCCTTTCAAAGTTTACCTGTTTTATTAATGTGTAACAGGTTTGCAAATAGGGCTAACCAGTGCTAAAAAATATCTAGAAAACTAAATGCCAGTCAAAAGTATTTAGCTGCTAGGAACATTTTTTCCTTTTGTTTTTCACTTGTTCCCTTTTGCTCTAAATTTTTTGTCCTTTTCTGTGCATTCTGTATGGAACAGTTAAAGAACACATTTTGAGGACATCATAGGTATCTGGCTGTGTAGTCAAGCAATTCTGCACACAGACAGGAAATAGCCTAGACACCTATGGGCCGATACAGTAAAAATTGCGGGAGAGCGGGCGAGCGCAGGCCACTCTCCTGTGTGCGCGATTCACTAAGTTAATTTATTTAAATTAGGGCCCGTGGTAAAAAGAGGCGCTAGGGACACTAGTGCATCCCTAGCGCCTCTTTTTGGACAGCAGCGGTGGCTGTGAGCGAGTTTGACAGCCGATGCTCAATTTTGCCAGTGTCGGTTCTCAAACCCGCTGACAGCCACGGGTTTGGAAACCGGATGCTGGCAAAATTGAGCGTCCGGTTTTCAACCCGCGAGCCACGGACCCATTTTAATTTTTTTTTTTTTTTTTTTAATTTTTAACTTTTTTTAACTTTTGGGACCTCCGACTTAATATCACCATGATATTAAGACGGAGGGTGCACAGAAAAACAGTTTTTACTGCTTTTCTGTGCACTTCCCCGGCGCCGGCAGAAATTAACGCCTACCTTTGGGTAGGCGCTAATTTCTTAAAGTAAAATGTGCGGCTTGGCTGCACATTTTACTTACTGTATTGCGCAGGAATGACTAATTGTGCCATCAACATGCATTTGCATGCTGCGGGCGCTATTAGTCTCGGGGGGGGGGGGGGGTTGGACGTGTGTTTTCGACGCACTATTACCCCTTACTGAATAAGGGGTAAAGCTAGCGCGTCGAAAACGCGCGTCCAAATGCCGGTTAACAGTGCACTCCACCGGAGCACATTGTACTGTATCGGCCTGTCACTGCATGTGTGTCTGCTTGTGTGAGCCAGGTAAAAGCAAAGCCTACAGCTGCATTATGGTGCTCCAATCACTGCATGGTTGCTGCTGCCTTATTTCAACACATCATACCAGTGCCACTGACTTTTTCCTGACCAGTGGACATTTTCATCTGAGGGCTCACTGGAAACCTTGCAGTGAATAACTTGGTTTTGAATTTGGACAACTCCTAGCACTGGACTGAGTGGTGTCTCTCTCTTTGGGAGAGGAAAGCAGAGCCTGGGGTGGTTGAGCCAGAGCCAGTAGTAGGGACTGTGCAATACTGTACATTTCCACTGGGTAGGACATTTGAGGTGTGGCAAAGAGCAGCTCACAGCAAAACAGTAAGTCCTGACAGCCACATAAACTCAATGTGTCAGCACGTTGGATCACTTTGTTTCATATCTTTTTGTGTACAGTTATACAGCTATATTAATTTCTACATTTGGTCATGTCTATTGATTTTTGTGTGATGGCTTTTTGATTTTTTGAAGTTATTTGACTCTATGACTTTGACAGAACCCTGAGTTGGTCACTTTCAGTTCTGCGATATTAGAGGTGGGGGGATGTGGAAGTAAGGCAGGGGGAGCTTAGGGGGTGGGATTAAATTTCTCCTGGGAAAGGGAGCGTGAAGAAAAGTTATAACTGTTAGTTCATGGTCTCTCTCTTCTTTTTTTTTTTTTTTTTTTTTTCGTCAGCCATTTCCTCCATTGGAAATGGAGGTGTTTAACAACAGTAGTGCTTCTCCTATTAATCCTCTCCATTCTGCTTCAATGCTGCTGCTGCAACTACTACTATTTATTTCTAAAGCGCTGCAAGGCATACGCAGCATCGTATACACATAAGACAGTGCCTTCCCTACAGAGCTTAAAATCTATTCAAGATAAACAGGACAAATACACTTAGGGGGTTTCATTTATTATGGAAAATAACAATATACGCCTTTTATTTTGTAACACTCTCAGAGGCTTCTCAACAGGAGATCTGGTGCATTTAAGAGTACCCCTCCTGCTGGTTTTTATTACAGTAGCCTTGTAAAACAACTCCATTGCTTTTTACTGGTGACAGACAGATAGGGTACAGGGAAGGGGAGAGAAAGGAGGAACAGAGGGGGGGGGGGGAGCCATGGGAAGGAGCGAGGGGCAGAGGATGGCAACAAGGTCAGAACAGAAATGGAAGTGGGGGGAGGCCACAGGGGAGAAAGTGAAGCAGGTAAGAGTTGGGGCAAAATAGAAATGATTTCAGAAGCATGGGAGAGGGGAGGAGCATCAGAGAGGGGGAGAGAAAGGGAGAAGGACCTTGATACACTCTCACAGGCTGCTCATTTTATTCATTAGCCTCTTGATACGATCCCACATAGGAGGCTCATAAAAGACATGGGAAGCTGGCGAGTGGGTACTAAGGTAGTGGAACGGATCACAAATTGCTTGACTGTCAGATGACGGAGAATAGTGGTAAATGGAACCTGCCCTTAAGGAAATAGAGTGATAAGTGGAGTGTCTCAAGGACGGGTTCTGTGGGAGGAAAGAGAGCCCGAGGAGTCATTGGGGAAACAAAGGAGACAAGGTAGAAGTGAGATACCAGAAATGGAAAGCTAGCCATGGCATGAATGAATAATAAGGTGGAAATGAAGGGTGAAAGGTAAAAAAAAATAGATGAGATGCAAAAGAATGAGAGGTGTGTGGTGGTGAGTGATGGAAGAAGCAGAGGAGAGAGATGGGGAGACGTGAGATGGAAGATGGAAAGAAAAAGAGGGAAAAGGGCTCAGGAGAAGCCAGAAGATGAAAGCAGAGGAAAGAGAATAGTACAAAGGGGGGGCAGGGTGCAAAAGTAAAAAGTTTTTTTTTTAATTTTTATTATATGTATTTTTTAAACTACTAACATAACAATCTGTGGTTGTATTCTGCTCTGTCTTGTAGTTTGGGGTTTTTTTTTAGGGTAGGGCAAGAAGTGATGGAAATGTGTGACGATGGGGTTTTGTGCACACTGTATCGTGCTTCTTTCCTCGTTACTCTCTACCCCTGTCTTCCTGAATACCATAATCCAAACGGGTTGTCTGTATGTGCATTATAGTTTCCTCTTAGGGATAGCATGACTCGGTTGTCAAGCAGCAAAGGATGGTAAAATCGTCTTCTCTGGCCTTCCTTTTTCCTGATCACCTTTTATGGCACTCCCTAGTTCCTCTCTGATACTCTCTTCTATTACTCATTGCTATCCTGGGCAGACTTGGCTCAGGCTGTGGGTTGTGGTATGCTCAATCTGCAGTGCCACCTTTTCCCCCTCCTGGGCAAGCTTCCAACATAAGGGGCAGAGACAGGACCATAGTAATGACAGCAGAAAAGGACCAGATGGCCCATCCAGTCTGCCCAGCAAGCTTCTTATTGTGGTAACTGCCGCCCCGTACAGGTTACCCCATGTTTCTCTTTTAGTGGGTGATGAGCCTTCTTGAAAATTCAGACAGTGCTGCTTGACATGCTTTGATTATGGACTTGGCGGTAGAAGCAGTCCTGTGCTTTTCCCCTTATGTCTGCATATCAGTACCCCAGACTGTAAAAATCAGGACCCGTATTGGTTGCAATCTGAATCCAACTCCTCTTCGCTCCCCCCCCCACCGCTGCCATCAAAGTGGAGATCGATGTTGTAGTTGCATCAAAGGCATCAAAGCTTTTTGGTTAAGGGTGGTAATCCCAGCCGTATGTTAAGGGTAGTAACTGCTGCTCCATGATGGTTATCCCCATACTTATCAGTTCCACAGACCTTAAAAGTTGGGGCCCCTCGTCGTTATCTGAATCTAATTCCCTTTTCCCTCTGCTGTTGAAATGAAGAGCAATGTTGCAGTCGCATCGAAGCATCAAGGCTTATTGGTTAAGGGTAGTAATCCCCATACCTTTTGTTAAGTATAGTAACTACCACACCAGCAAGTCACCCCCATGCCCCCTTTCCTTCATTTCCTTCCTCTAGCCTTTAGGGATCCACAGTGTTTATCCCATCATCATTACATGGCAGTTCATAATCCTTACTTTCAGGCACCTGTATGACTGCCCAATGTACATTTGAGTAGCTGAGTAGGTGTGATAGCTGTTGTGTAGGGTCTGGCAGGAGGCATCAGCAGCCAGGGGAGGGAGAGGAGGGTATATCTGACACCATCAGTGGAGGCTAAGAGGGGAACGAGATATATTGCCAACACTGGTGTTTTCCAGTGGATGGTGGGGTGCCAAATTTTTAAGTTGCACAGAGCAGCCAGAAACTTTGCACTGGCCTTGCAGGGAGCAGATCCCTTAGGAGAAGCTGGGACCATGGTACGTGTGCAAAGGGAAAAGCAGCTCTTTCAGACGTTTGAGAGGGAAACCTTCAAAGCTGTAACTACCCTTAAACAGTATAATTGTCAGCATTGCACATTGCAAACTGGAAACTGCTGCTGAGATAATGGGCCAAGCCACTGCCTGATATATGCAGATGAGCCATTAGCAGACTTTTCTAAGGGAGTTCCTCCTGTTAGGATGCTTTTTGAAGTTGCAAGAATAAGGTGACTGAATTTTCCATTCTGGTGGGGCCAAAGTGCTAGATGGGAACAAAATAAAGGGTCCTTATCTGTGCAGTAGTGACAAATCAGCTTTTATTTCCTAATCACAAAGAATGCATCTGGAACTTCTCTCTGTTCTAGAAAGCTTCCCAAACTTGTTTTGTTTTGTATATTTTTTTCCTCTCTTCCTTTATTCTTACTATTTGCTTTTCCTGGCTCTTCCTGTCCTTCATGCACTCTCCCTGCCTTTCACGTTTGTTCTCCTTCCCTTTCTTCCCCCTGAACTCTTCATTCTCACCTGGCCACCTTTTCAGTTCATTTCATTTCTTTCTACGTGGCCTCGTGGCAGAAGGCTCTTCCGGGCACGAGCAGCAATGGGCAGCCCTGGACTACAGTGGCTGTTAAGGGGCTTGGCTGGTGGTGGTTCTCCCTGGGGTTGGCCAACATCAATAGCAGTAAGCTGGTTGTTACTGAGCCAGCATTAGCTGCAAAAGTTTAGGTGCCTGGGTAACCAGGCACCTGGGATTCTTACACCCCAGATACTATGAATTGTAGCTAGCCTTTTGGTTTGTCACCAGTGCTATTCAAGTAGGATTCAAGTTGAGCATGAAAATGATGTGCTTGGTTCTCCAACTGGTGAGGTGACACCCCACCCCCCTTACCAGTCATAGAACATACTGAAGGACTTCATCTAGAAGGTTGTTTCTCTTCAAACTCTCGATCAGCTTGATTTAGAAGACCAAAATTTCCCGATGAGATTATCTACCAGGGAAACATGATGCAAGCATCACATTGATCCATGGAAAGTATGTTTTATACTAACAGCCAACATGTCCTTTTATAGAAAGGTATGCTTAGGAAATTGAAGAAAAGAGGCAATAGAAAATTTTGTATGTTTTAGTTTTAAAATATGTAAAATATAAAATGAAAAGATACATGGAGGCTGCAGGCTACTAAGTTTCAAAATAGAAAGCAAAAGAGGCAAGAAATAGTCAAATTAATATTTTAAAGAATCTAATCATGTTGCTTAAATGTCATAGGAAACCAGTTTAGCAGCTGTGTATAAAAGATTCTGGCCAGTATAAAAACTATTTTGGCATTATTGATGAAAATGTTATTTTCAGTAGGGAAACAAATAGTGCAAAACCGAAGCAAATTTTGCCAGCACAAAGCTGAAAGAAAATCTGGAAAACAGGATGAATTTTATTCTTGCATGTATAAGCTCTACAGGGTCAAAGACTGGAAAAGAAAAATGAATACCAACATTGAATGTTAATGGATTTGTCGCCTTTAATAAGGGCACAAATTAGTATTGTACCTGAAGAGAAATGCAGATTTTTCAACAAGACATTTATGCTGAAAGCATACCTATTAATAACGTAGAAAACAGCAAAAAAAAAAAAAAAAAGACCAAGTGACTTATCCAAATTGCCCAATTATTCCTGTCTGCATTGCCAAGGATATATCCCAGCTATCAGCCATAGAATGTGACCACACCTGTAGGTTATCACTCCTGATCTACGACAGCTTTTTTGTCATCTTCTTCCTTTGTATTATTTTGTCCTGGGTAGATGAGCATAGAGGGATCCCCTATGTGATTCAGCCAGCACTCCTGCCTCTCCATTGTCTAACCATAAGGCCTCACAATAATCCAAATATCCACCAACACCAGCATGGCTGTTGCTTGAACATAGTCTCTTAGGTCTTCATAGCCTTTTTTTGGATGGTACCCCATCACCAGCAACCTGCCATGCCGACCTAGCCAACACAAGAAGTTTGTAGCCTTCTAGACAGACCAGGCTATATGAATGCCTGTAATTCTGCTATGACTTCTGGATATTGCTGTACTTGCAACCTACCAGATAGACCTGGCTGCATGGTTGTTTGCATTTCCACTAGAACTTCTAACATTCATATTACCCACTTTGCCATTTTTTCTGGCAGCCCCAGTGTTTGTTGTTTGAGTAGAATGTTTTTTCTATTTCCTAACTTTTTTGGAAGCAAGAATCCTCTGTCTTCTTAAAATCTTAGGGGCCGATTTTAATTCCTACGTGCGCGGGGTACATTTGTGTGCACTACCCGGCACGCACAAATGTACACCCAATGTACATGCCGCGCGCATGTTATAAAATCCGGGGTCGGCACGCGCAAGGGGGTGCACACATGTGCACCTTGTGCGCGCCGAGCCCAAGGGGACCCCCAATGGCTTTCCCTGTTCCCTCCCAGGCCGCTCCGAAATCGGAGCGGCCTGGGAGGGAACTTTTTTGGATCCCCCCACCTTTCCCTCCCTTCCCCTATCTAACCCACCCCCCCCCCGGCCCTACCTAAACCCCCCCACCTTGTTCGATGGAGTTACGTCTGCCTCTGGTTGCTCATGAGTCTACCCCATTAGAGCTCCATATCAAGATCCCTTGTTCTAGAACAGAGGTTCCCAAACCTTTCCTGGAGGACTCCCATCCAGTCGGGTTTTCAGAATATCCACAATGAATATGCATGAGATAGATTTGCGTGCACTGCCTCCATAGCATGCAAATTTTATCTCATTCATATGTATTATGGATATCCTGAAAACCTGAATGGCTGGGGATCCTCCAGGACAGGTTTGGGAACCACGGCTCTAGAACTTTTTTTTAGTTGAAAAAGATTTTCATTTTTTTGCATTAGTAATACTTTTAGGATATTTGAATGCCTCCTTCATCTCATTCCTACTTCTTTTTTTTTTTTTTTTTTTATGTTATATCTTTTTATTGGTTTTTCATACTGATACATATGTAAGACCACAAAACAGGAGCAGAATGTATGATATGATACACAGTCGTTTCCCCACCATAGAGATAAAATCATCTAGTGTTAGGACCATGCAAAGTAACAAGACAACGTATTTTTTTTTTTAAAACAGCAAGACAATAGAAATTTCCGCTTGTAACCTGTCAAAACATTGGACTTGCATATAGGTTAAACTGTCAGACCCTGAAGAGTGAGGCAACAATAAACAAAGTCGGACCTGCTGGTCCTTTCCCAGTTACCATGTAAGATAGTAGGGTAGCCAGCCTAGTGGTATGATAATATAACAAGTTTCATTGAACAAATCAAATACAGCCTGATAAAACGTAATATAACGTATCATAACATAACGTAATCCCATCCCCGCCCCCCCTCCCTCCCCTTTTCCCATTTCACAGCATGGGAATAAAACGTTAGACAAACAGAGCTATAGGCAGCATATGAATATAAAGGAAGACAGTCGGTAGAGTGACACAGTATAATCATTATGGAAACGATATAGGATTGAGGACCAAGGTAGTGAGAAGGAAGGCGGTGTGAAAACTGGTACTGAGGCTGAGACTGAGACAGGACCCGCACAACCCCTCGTGAGGAGCCTTGGAGAATATCCATTAGAACTCAAGTGTAAGAACAGACAGGGGACTGGGAAGGAACCCCCGTCTATGTCAAGGCATCTATATCCAGAAAGGACCCTTGAGCATGGTAGGTCAGGAACGGCTTCCAGAAAGCTACCACTGATCTCTTCCGGCCCTCACTGTGCTGGGTGGCTGTCAGCTGCTCAAAGGTAGCTAGTTTAATCATTTTTTGTACCCAATGCGTGTAATGCGGGGGTGAGGTCGACGTCCATACAGTCAGTATTACTTGCTTGGCGAGAAGGCCCGCTTTGTCAATCATTTGGGCAGTACTGGGCGGGAAAACACTGGATGAGAATAGCTCACTGCCGAAAAGCCAGAGCGTTGGGTGTAGGGGAATATCAACCTGTAGCAGCGTGGAGCAATGAGAGTGGATAGTAGACCAAAACAGCTGGGTTGATGGACAGGACCAAAAACTGTGAAAATAGTCCCCAGTTGCTGAACCACATTTTAGGCATAATGGGGAGGCACCAATTCCCAATCGAAAGGCCTGCTCATTAGTACAATAAAATTTCCAAATAAATTTAAACTGGAGCTCTCGGAGCGCCACATTTTCAGACAGAGATTTAATGTGTAGCAGATAAATTTTGACCTCATCAGGGGAAATCTGCATACCCGGGTCATTTTGCCACCGGTCACAAATAGTCTGTCGAGTGGTAGTAAGCATGTGACCCCTTAACAGTCTAGAGAAAGAGGAGCAGGATATTCTCCCGGGGTGCCCAAGCCCCAATACCGCCCCCACTGTCTGTCTGTGCACTGCGGAGACTCTCCGGGGGCCTAGAGATCTAATGTAGTGCCGGAGTTGTAAAAAGGCATAAAAGTCATGCCTCGGTATATGGTATTTATTCTGTAAATCTGAAAAACTATAGAGTTGATCAGATGCGGGCATCATTACTTGGGAAACTAGTCGAAGACCCAGAGAGGCCCAACTGTGGAAAACAGAATGGCCTTGCCCTGGAGGAAAGTTGGGGTTGTCACAGATGGGTATGAGCTCAGTATTTAAATGAGGGAGCCCTAATGATCTACACAGATGTGTCCATGCTTTCCTGCCTGATTGTATAAGTAAGGATTTTTTATATGCCATAGGTACTGCATGTGCATCCATCTGTAACAACGCAGCCAGCGAAATGTGTGGGAGGCTGCCCTGCAGAAAAGTCGTCGGAGAGAAGTATTCTGTACCCGACAACCAGTCTCTAATATGGCGTAACATACTAACTAAGTTATATCTCCTGAAATCCGGGCACGCCAGACCCCCCTCCCCAACTGGGGCTGTAAGATGAGCTAGCGCCAATCTAGCTCTTTTACCGTTCCATAGGAATTTGCGAATGGCTCTATGTATTTGCAAAAGGTCAGTTCTTGTAAGCCAAATTGGCAACATTTGGAATAGATATATCCATTTCGGGAGTTCCATCATCTTCAACAATTGGACCCGCCCCGTCAATGTTAGGGGGAGACCTTGCCATTGTTGCAGTTTCTGCTTCGTTTTCTTAAGCATTGGTGTGACATTAAGAGTATATATAGAATCTAAGCGGCTAGAAATCAAAACCCCCAAGTACTTTATGGGACCCGAGGCCCATTTTAGGGGGAAAGACTTGCCCCAGGTGTGTGGAAGATTTCCAAAAACTTCCAATGCTTCGGACTTATCCGTGTTTATTTTAAGGCCTGAGAAGCTGCCATAGGAAAGTTGATGTGACAAAACCCTTGGCAAGCCTTGTTGCGGGTTTGTGAGGAAGATCAATATGTCGTCAGCAAAGGCAGCCGTTTTGAAGACATGGCCTTTACACTCAAGACCCGGAATCAGGGGGTCCGCATTAATCTTCCTCAACAGGGGATCAATTGCCAATATATACAGAAGGGGCGAGAGAGGGCACCCTTGGCGGACTCCTCGGTGTGGAGTGAACGCTTTAGATATGTGTCCGTTTGCTAGAATGTGGGAGGTAGGTTGTCTATAGAGGAGTGAAAGGTAGGACAGTATTGATCCAGTAAAGCCAAATCTGCGGAGAACCGAGAATAAATAGTCCCAGGAGACCCTATCAAAAGCTTTTTCGGAGTCGAAACTCACGGCCATAGCAGGGATGGAGTGTAATTGACAATGCTGGATAGCAGTAAGTAGTTTAGCTATGTGTGTACTTGAGGAACGCCCTTTTACAAAGCCAACCTGATGGGCAGATATGAGGTCCGGCATAACCCGGCTCAGTCTGCATGCCAAGACGTTAGCAAGCAGCTTGAGGTCGCAGTTCAGAAGGGATATGGGTCTGTAAGATGCAGGGAGACTCGCATCCTTACCCGGTTTCGGGAGCACGGTAATATAGGCCTTGTTGAAATCTGGGGGAAAGGAATCCGCCAAGAGGGCATTACTATAAAAAGACTGCAAAGTGTCTACTATGTCAGGACCCAGTAGTTTGTAAAAGTCATAGGCGAATCCGTCCGGGCCCGGCGCCTTTCCAGATTTGCTTTTTGTAATAACCGACAAAATTTCAGAGGGTGTGAGAGGGCTGTTTAACATGTTACCTTGGAGTTCAGTGAGCTTGGGGAGTTGGAGAGACCTAAAAAAACCATCTTCCGCCTCGGCGCCACCCACTCGATCCTCGGTATACAGGTGCTTATAGAACCTTTGCAATACATCCACTATCTCATCGCCCTTATGTACCCAGGTGTTTTCAGGGGATTTTAATTTTTCAATGAAAGTTTTGGATTGACGGACACGAACCAAGTTGGCTAGGGTCCGTCCTGCCTTATTTCCAAAACGGAAGAAGGTATGTTCTTTAAAATGCAGGAGTTTAACAGCCCGTTGTTGAATCAGAGCGTGTAGCCTTCCCAATGTGTTGTGATATTGCACCCAGTGGGCCTGAGTGTGAGTGCGAGAAAGGAGTAGTCTATCATTTTTAAGTTGGGTATCTAAAAGTAAAATATCTGCAGTTAAAACCTTGTTCCTATGGCGGAGAAAGGAGATTATTTCCCCTCTCATCACAGCCTTGCCAGTCTGCCAAAATAAGGCAGGGTTATCCCTATGTTGAGCGTTCAGTTCTTGGTATTGAGCCCATTTAGTCCAGAGAAAATCCTGGAAGGGCTTATTATCTTTCATATAAGAGGGGAATTTCCACCAGGGAGACTTAAGAACCGGTGTGTCCCAAGCTATGTCCACCCAGATTAAAGCGTGGTCTGATACCCCTGGGGTGCCAATGTCAGCAGCAGCAATAAAGGGGAACAGGTTCACAGAACCCAGTATGTAATCTATTCGAGACAGGGTACGATGTGCCTTAGACACATGGGTGTAATCCCTCTCTTCTGGGTGCAGTACCCTCCAGTAGTCTAACAGGCTTAAAGAATTGCACACTCTAGTGATGCTAGTCTTTTGGGGGGCCCGGTGAATTAAGTTTTTTGGGCTAGAACGATCCCTGGAGGGGTCATGGACAGTATTAAAGTCACCCACCAAAAGTAATTCCCCCACCTTATGAGTGATAAGAAGATTGATGATATTAGTGAAAAATGTAGAGGAGGGAGAATTCGGACCATATATATTGGCAATCGTTATTTCTTTCCCATTAAGCTTCCCCATGATAATGATGAATCGACCCTCGGAGTCAACCAGTTCCTGCCCCAGTTGAAAGGAAAGATTCCTGTGTAAAAGGATGGCCACACCGGCCTTTTTCCCGACTGCTGAGGAGTAAAAACAGTGACCTACCCAATCCCTTTTAAGTTTTGCACTCTCTTGGGCGGTTAGGTGGGTTTCCTGTATACAAGCAATGTGTGCCTTTGACTTCTTAAGATATTGAAGAACCTTAGTTCTTTTGATAGGATGACCTAGCCCATTAACATTAAGACTCACTAACTTAACCCCTGACTTAGCCATAGATAAACCTGGATAAAGTTAGGTAACATGATTAACCAGAGAGTAAACGGGGGGCTCCCCAGCCTGAGCCCTCCGTCAGAAAGAAAAATATCCATGTGGAATCCACAGACCGTCGTAGCGTCTTCCCCCTGCCACGGAGATGAATTTAAATAAGAAGTACCACTACCTATATTAGCAACTGCCATGCTGTGAAAAACAATCCAAACCCAAATTCCCACCCGCCCCACCCTAGACACACACTTTAGAGTACTTACACTCCACATTCGTCTCCCCAAACTCTCCGGGGACACAAATGCGTGGGGGGCACGTTAAAGATGCGAAGCGCCCCGCCCTCCCCATAAATCCCAAAATTGAGACAGAGAAATAAGAACAGTAAAATCTCCAGTATTAAACACGATAAGAGTATATATATTGAAACAGTACAGCACCAGAAGGTGCACCAAACTCAATGCCATCCAGGCCTCTCCAGACAGCGGGCACGTAAGCCGGTAGGCAGGTCCGAAAGACCTGTACAAAGGTGGAAGTCAACAGTAAAAACGAGAAAGCGGCAGCCGTGTATCGGCCGGCACAGTAACAAAAACAAAACTGTCGAATCCAAATAAAAAGACAGGTCCGCATCCGCCCGGTATTGGGTCCGCCGAAGTATGTGAGACGGGATCCTAGCAAAGTCTATTGAGGGACTCCGAAGCTCAAAGCTGAGGAGAAACTCAGGTGAACGGAGGTTCCCGGGTCTAGTGTACTCAGCTAGGCTCCGCGATATCCGCGGTAGATGAAAAATTGGCCAGCACTAGAGTCCGGAAGAAAAAACTTCGAGAGGCCCGCTAGGTCTCACGGACCGATGGTGGCCACGTAGGTCTTCGCTGGAGTCACTTCTGTGAAAACGCGATCTTGTCCGCCATGCTTGAATCGGAGAGTTGCCGGGTATACAAGCTGGAAACGAATATTTTTATTGTATAGGTCAGTGCAGATAGGGCTGAACAGCTTCCTCTTCTGCGCCAAGGCAACAGAGAAGTCCTGGAATAGGCGAATATCGGCCCCTTTGTATTTCAATGCCGATTGGTTCCGGTACGCCTGCATAATTTTTTGCTTTTGCGCCCAATTGAGAATCTTAGCGATAATAAGACGGGGACGCTGATCGCCATCTCTCCTTCTCCCCAATCTGTGCGCCCTTTCAATACGGAAGGAGGGTCGCATGTCTATCAGCCCTAAGGCCTCTGGGAGCCAGGTTTCGAGTAGCTCCTCCAGATTCTGTTCCCCCTCTGCCTCTGGGGAAACCCGCTAGGCGTATGTTGTTACGGCGGGCTCTGTTTTCTAAATCATCAATTTTGTCGGCTTGACTGAGGACGACTTGTTCTAGCTCCTTTACCTTGTTTTGAGTGATGAGCTGACCATCCTCTGCCACGGAGACCCGCTCTTCCATTGCTGTAATCCGCGGAATGACTTCCGAAAAGGAATCTTTTAAGTCCTTAAATTGGGTAGACAGCTCCGTAAATCTGCTATCCAGGGCCGCGACCACCGCATTGGTGACCGTGGTTGTAAGGTCCACAGCTGAGGAAGCAGAAGCCGGCGAGCTCGGGGTTGCAGGCCGCGAGGGCCCATCCGCCATTTTGGCCATCACGGGATTGAGCTTGTCCTTTTTTCCCCCTTTCAAAGGCATAGCGGTCGTCCCTTTCAACATAAAATTGTCAATAGACATTTGTTCGAGGGAACCTCCAAACGTTCGGGTGATCGCAGGCGGGATGGCAGAGATTTTAAAAGATATAGGGAGGGCGAGGCGCAGAGCTCAGAGCTGGAGCGTCCGCTCGGCGTCACCGCATCACGTGACCCCCTCATTCCTACTTCTTTTGTCCTCTAGGTCAAAGATGGCCAGTTCCAGTCCTTGAGAGCAATAAGCAAGCTAGGTTTTCAGGAAATCCACAATGAATATGCATGAGATAGATTTGCATGCACTACCTCAAATGTATGCAGATCTATCTCATGCATGTTTATTGTGGATATCCTGAAGACCAGGCCGTTGTGGACCAGAGTTGGTCACCCCTGCTCTAAGGTATACAGATTTAGGTCTCTAAGTTTTATCTCTTAGGCTTCTATGACAGATCCTATCCAATTTCAGTAGCCCTTCTTTGGACCACCACCACTCTGTCCGTATTCCTCCAGAGCTGGAGATAGTACTCCAGGTGAATTTTCACCAATGGGCCTACACAACTGCATAACTGCTTTCTTTTTTTTTTTTTCTGTTCATCTCTTCCTAAGCATTATAGCACCCCTCTAGCTCTGGCCACAATCTGTCGCACTGTTTCACTACTTTTAAATCATTGGATAAAATCATCTCTAGGTCTCGTTCCTACCTCATGGATATCTGTGGCTCCCCCCCCCCAATCATCTTCTGCTTTCATGGATTTCTGCACCTAAAGTTCATAACTCTACATGTTTTAGAATTGAAATTTAGCTGCCAAGTAGTTGACCATTACTCAAGCTTTCTTAGATTTTCTCATACTATCTACTTCCTCAGATGTGTTCAATTTGTTGCACACTATAGTTGCTAACCGCAAAAGACAAACTTTTCTTCCTAAATCTTCTGTAAGATTGCTCAAAGGTACTGAACAAACATCCCTACCTCATAAGGGCAATTCATTAATGCTTCAAGCACATTGTCTGACATATATACTCTCCCTATTTAAACCCCTGCTTCTTTTTCTATGCTCCAAGTTGTATTACTCCCTTGTTTTATTGTAACTGCATTCCTTAGCCTTTCTCTTGTTTAATGTGTTAATGTTTTATCACTACTATTATCATTATTTATTACTATTATTAGGATCAATGTTATTTTGTACCTTTTTGTTCCCTGTCCACTTGTTAAATGTAAACCGGCATGATGCGATATTTATCGCGAATGCCGGTATAGAAAAACTTAAAATAAATAAATAAATAAATGATCCTTAAGGCATTCCACTCATCACCTTTCTTTCTTCAGTGTGAAGTTATTTACCAGCACATTCTTCTGTTTATCACTCAACCAATTTCTAATGCAATCCATCATCTTAGGTTCTACCTATAGACGCTCAGTTATGTATGTGCCTTCAGGGCGGAACAGTATCAAAGGCGTGGCTGAAATTCACATCCAGCACTCTCCCCTGATCTAATTTACTGGTCGCTCAGTTGAAGGAATTGATCAGATTTGTCTGACACAATCTTCTTTAGGTAAAACTATGTTACCTTGGCAACTTGCTGGATTCAAGATGCTTCATTATGTATATGATCACTTGCCTTTACCAAACCTGAGCTCAAGATGAGTTATTTTTCAGTCCTGTCCTAGAGGTCTTACGATCTAAGACCTAGAGCCACTAAGCCACAATTTTTTTTTCGCAGGAGTGGTCCATCTTATCGCGGGTGCAGGGAGGGGGCTGTTTCGCTGCAATAGTGGGGCATCTCTCCCCCAAAAACGTCACAGCTCGATGGTGTATTCTTTTGTCTTGTGGCCAAATACAGGATAAAAGAACGTGGCGAGCAGCCCTTTAGGTGCGAGGGCAGCCCCAACCTCAAGGGACAGCTATTGCCTTAAAGGGCTGCAACCTTAGAAAAACCAAAAGCCGTGACTTGAAAGATAAGTTGAGCGATATCAGGGCAGATCCCCGGCTCAAGAGTGGCAGCTCCAAATTATCAAAGTGGAAAAAAAAAGTTTAAAAAAAATCACATGCAGCAATGGTCCCTCCACTCCCAGCTCAATAGTCACCTAAATTCATTGGGGTATAGTGTACCTCTCCCCTCCCAAAGGTGTGCAATAAATCATTTTATTTATTTTATTTATTTATTAACTTTTATTTACCGACATTCGTGAAGCACATCATGCCGGTTTACAATGAACTCAGTTGGGAGATACAGTATAACAATATAACATTGAAACAATATGATGTTACTAACGAAAAACAACAAACAAACCAAAAACAAAATACAACAAAATAAACAATAATAAAGAAACCAAGGAGTAGAGAATTGAGGGAGGGTAGGGGAGGGAGAGGGGGGGGGAGGGTAGGCTGGGGGGCAGGGCGAGGGGAGGGAGGGTAAGAGGTAGGAGGGGGGTGGGAATGGGGGATAAGGAGGGGAAGGGGAGAAAGGCATAGTTAAAAGAAGTAAGGGGAGAGAAAAGCAGAAAAGAGGGATACTATGTACAGATGACTAATGAACAGGTATCACTTAACTAAGTAGAAATATGGATGAGATGAAACAGGCGGTATTCACAGGGATAAAGTTACTTCAGAGGGTAAAAAGGGGGTGTAGAGGGAAAGGGGAATACAGGGGGAGAGGGTGGTGGCCGGGTGTCATTGATGATTCAGGGCTTCTCCCCCCCCCCCCCCCCCCCAGAGATCGGACCTTGTTCCATCACGTGATGGGGCAAGGTCAGATTGGTGCCATTTTGAAAAATGGCATTGACCGGGCATGGTGATAGGGGGTTGCCCCAGCCCCAATGAGGGGCTGGGGCACCTCATAGCTTTTTTTAAAGGTTCTGGGGGGGGGGGGGCACAGGGAGGATGGTGGGGAGCCCTGAACCACCAATTTATTTCACACATTAAGGGGGGTGCAGGCTGCCAGGGGGGTATCCCAATGATTTAAGGTTTCTATTGGAGTGGGAGTGGGGGCTGTCACCACATTTGATTTTTAAACTTTTTTTTTTTCACTTTGAGGTGTTAGGGCCATCTCTAGTGGCGGGCCTGGGTTAAGTGAACAGTCAGCCCTGACCCCTGCTCAACCTTTTTTTTTTTTTTAAAGCTGTGGCATTTTTTTTCCCCCTGGGCCCTTTAAATGTAATGCAGCAGTCTGGGGACTTGCATCACATTTAATGCTTCTCCAGGAAGTGTTATTTTATCACAGCAGGCGCTTTCTCATTCGGCTGTGATAAAATTTGCAATATTCATGCATGCATGCAAATTGCATGCAGAGAAGGTCATTGTAATAGGGGAGGCAACCTGTGTGGGGCCATGCATAATATTGCCCGATATCGCTTGATATATGCTGTTTAACATGCATTAGAGCACTATCGTGGCTTGAATCATCACCCAGTAAGTTTTGTATCTGAGGCAGTGGAGAGTAAAGAAACTTGCTACTAAAATCAGTGGGAGAAGTGGGATTTGAGCCCTAGCTTCCCTGGTTCTTAGCCTGCTGCTCTAACCAATGGGCTACTTCTCTATTATCCTTCAGAAGAGTCTCCATTAATTTTCCCACACTGGTCTCCTTATAAGTGTGTAATTTCCAGCCTCCTCCCAATTACTGTTTTTATCAAGAAGGGGTAGCATCCTCCCTTTACTGGGCCTGTGGAATGACTCCAATAATCTATTGAACAGATCCTTCAGCCCCATGGCTTTGTCTACTTAGTCTTTCTAGATGCATACAATTCCTCTCTGTCCTATATGGTACAGCATTTACCGCATTTCTATATGTACTTTCACCAACAATTGGCAATGCTTCTTCAGTCCTTTCTTAAATGAATACTGAACAGAAGCAATTGTTTAGCATTTCTGGTTTTACCTCGTTCCCCTCCACACATTTCTCAGTCTTACAATCCCCACCTCTGCCTTTTCTCCTTTAACTGACATGATGAGTGAAAATACTCTTCACCTTGCTTTTACATCTTTAGGCATCTTTTCTTCTACTCTTGTCTTTGCCATCCTGACTGCTTTCCTTTCCTCTTTCAGCTTTTTGAGGTGTTCTTCCTTCTGCTCCTTGCAATCCCTTGTATATTTTGAATGCTAATCTTTTTATTTTATTTTCAATCACCTCTTTTGAAACCATCTTGTTCGCTTTTTCTTATCATTTACTTATTAACATAAAGATTTGTTGCTGTTTATATAGCTACTCTTAGTTTAGCCTGCTAATCTTCTATGTCACCTACATCCACCTACATACTAGTGAGTTCTTGTGGTGGTTCTCCGTTTTATCAAAATTTATATTTTTTTTAAATCCAGGATTTTCTTTTGTGCATCTCTTCTCTTCTTTGGCTGCTATGTTAAATCATATTTCCTGATCACTGGTACTCAGATGGCTGCCTACATGGACTTTAGAAATTCTTTGTCCTTTCATAAGTACTGGTCTAGTACAGCCTCTTCTCTCATGAGTTTCTTTACTGTTTGTCTCCGGAGAGCTGCCTGAGGGGAGTGCAGAATTTCTTCCTCTAACCCATATTCCATTCCACATCTAGGAGGTTAAAATCTGCTATCAACACTTCCTCCCCTTTAATTCCCACTTCTGGGATGCCTTTGACTCAGATCTCTGTTCATTTCTTCCCTCTGAGTTGCAGATTTGTAAACCACACCAGCATAGATGAACTTGCCATCTCCCCTTTTCCAAGATGGCCCACTATGCCTGTTCATTTTCCTCAGACTCCCTGCATTTCAGTTGCTTTGATAGTATTCAGATTATAGCCCAGTATGGCTTTATACTATTTATGGGGCTCGTTGGACCATATTTTTGTCATAGCAACAATATCTGCCTCCACTATTAGGTATCTGAGAATATTACATAACTCGAAGCCCAGCTAGTGTGCCTGTTTTTCCTTACTATAACGTCAAAATCCATACTTGGTTTTTGCTTTACATGGCTGGAGAACTGAAATTGAGACAAAATACATTTTTCACTGTAAACATAGTATGAGTAAATTTCCAAAATCAGGATTTTGCACTTTAAAATAACTATGAGCCCATCCCATGCAACCAGTTTTCCAATGTGCTGGTAAGTTGTATTACTTTTGTAATAGGAGCTTGAAAAATTGTTTTCTTCTGTCGTTTGCATCTCTGAGTGCTAACAAATAGATGAAAATATTGTCAAGAAAAATTCATTTAAAATCAGATTTCTAATTATTTCAGTTATTTCAGCATAGTGCTTTACTGCCAGTTTTATACCAGGGGAATGAATTCTTGCCCAGAAAGCTTACAGTCTAAGTGGGTAACTGAGGTAGTGTGAGATAAAGTGCATGATTTGCCCAAGGTATTAAATGGTTGGCAGATGCAAAATTAAAACCCTGGTCTGGTTACTAGTTCATTATTCTGACCATTAGTTCGCCTATATCTAATCATTGTTACCATGCTATAATTCATATAGAACATTAAAAAATAATTAATGTCACTGGAAACTGCTTTTTTGACATTTTGCTTTTTTTTTTCTCCTGATTATAAGTTTGGTAGCATAAAAGGAATAATTGTTTAGATGGGCTGAAGTGCACATACTAACACAATATTGGTGCACAAGCATAAAGAAGACTTTATTATTCTGTTCAGTGAAGCATTTTACATTTTCAGAAATCTGTTGAAAATAGGGTACTTTATACTACACTAAAGATTTAGAATTTAGTCAGTATGTTACCAGACTGGAAAATGGCAAATGAAAATTGACAATCACAGTTGGCATAGTACATTTATCAACACAATAATCTTAATTGGAATACTACTTACAGATATATAATTAAGGCTTTTATATAATGTAATTTAAGGCAAATGTATTTTAGTATGATTCTTTGTGCTTCATAATGGTAGTTTCCTTTTATGATGATGTTGCATTTTGGCTGCTGGCTTATGGTTGAGGCTGATGGCAATTAAAGTACTGATGATCACATTGCAGTGGTGAAGAGGAGTTTCTTGTGGGAGTAGCACTGAGAGCAAATATGCAACTCTGATTGTTTCCTGACATTTTATCTTGTAGATTGAAAGCTTGTTAAGAGCAGAATCATTTTACCTGGGTTTTTTTTTCACATTAAAAACAGTATAGTGTTTGCTGGATGACATGAAAAGTCAACTTGGATGACGTACAATTAAGATGTTCTTTACTTATAGCAATCATTTTTAAATAAACCTGCTCCTAACATATCTGTGTTTATTTTAGTCCTTTGTTAAGCAAACATGCAGGGCTAAATCTCCACAATACAGAGCCCAATAATCCCCACCCCCACCCCTACCCCAGCTCAATGCAAATATCTATTTTGTGAAATGCGAAAAAATGCTGAGAGCTGAATTGCTTAAAGATTTTGAGGAACAGAAGTCAAACTTTTTCTAGCTCCCCTTTTTAGGTCTGATTTATATTTCTGTATTGTGCAGATTAGTGTGTACAATTTTTGAAAGAGCCTTCAAAAAAAGTCCTTCTAATAAACCATTTCCACCACTGTGAGTCTGATTAAATCAGGTCATTATTGTGGTGATCCTTATCAGTCCTGGCATTAAACAGATGCATATAAAGCAGTAACATAATATAAATAACTGAAAAATTAGCCTGTGTGAAGATATTTTTGAAAAACAGGAGGTAATGACATAATGATAGTATAGACCTTTTATTCCAAAAGCATGTTCAAATATAATAAATTAAATATACTGGGACATAAGAAAGGAGACACAAGAGTAAGCCTCGAGGAAACAATCATGCCAAGAAAACGATAAACTGACTTTGCAAAATTCTATTAGCATTGTAGCTTTAAGAGTAACAGGTTGCCACCTACTCATTTTCAGAAGCTACGCTTGTACAGAATAATGGTCTTCTTGTGCTGGTGTAACAGAAGTCTTGAATTCATTGGAAATCCATCTAGAATCTTGTGCGTTCTGTGCAAGCTGGCTCTGTCATAATTCTTTCCCTCTTCAATTCACTTAGTACTAAAAGAGCTTGAAGTCTGTTTGGCCAGTATTGGATTACTTGCAGGTATGTGGGCTGCTGCTGTACTGAAGGAAATAAGTAAAGTTATTGAACTTACGTACGCTTTCAGAGCTAGATGAAAACATGTTATATGGTATTTTAGGACCGCATTTCTCCACACCCTCCTTAGTCCTAAATGCATATTTGATTCAGAAAGGAAGTGAGGTGGATGGTTTAAGAGTTGATACTTTTCATTTGGACAAATGAGAAAGAGAGAGGGCTAGAGGGCCACTGATGTACTTTTCTGCCAAGAAACTAGTCACTTTTCATTTCAAGCCTTTCTGTTTTCCCAAATCCTGAAGCTCATTCTTTGTTTACACTTTGTGTACCATTTTGTTGTGCAGTCTGTGGTCTGAGGAACTTTTATTTTATGTTCTGTGTATGCATTACTGGCTGACAGTTTGTGCATTAAGAAGCAGTTAATGACTGGCTGGAGAGAGTTGGAGGCTTGGCCTCTTAACCCAGCAGATCATTAGAAAAAAAGTGGATTGTTATGATTTCTATAATCCATTGTTTTTGCATCTGATTGTATCTGAGAAAAATCTGCTTAGTGCAACATCATGGTCATTTATTGGTTTTTAATGTTCACTGTGGTAATGATAAGAATGCTGAATTTAAGTGCATTTAGTCCATTTCTACATTATTGAAATACAGAGTACAAGAATAAAATGGCAGTTTAATTCAACTTATTTTGGACTGGAAGTATAAAGTTTTACCACATTGACTTGACTTGAAGTCCAGTTACATTACAGAAGACACAGGAGGTTAGTCAAAGATTTGAAAAGCAAGAAGTAGAACATGAAAAGAAAATACTGGTTAAAATAATGGGAGATTTTCTTACCCTTAAATACTCCCTGGACAGATACATTTTAAATGCTACACAGTGATTACTTCAAAATCAGAAGTTTTGTTTGGTTAAACAAAATAATAAAAAGCAATGCGACCAATTTTTTTTTCCATGCATGCAAACAGCAAGGATGAATGTTGTATAAAAACCTTTGATATTCCAGCACTGCAATTGCTACAACATAGAAGTTATTTTTCATACCTTTAAAAACAGTCCTCTGTGTTGTTAAAAAAAAAAAAAAAAGGGGGGGGGGGGAGGGAGGGGGTGTAACTACTTTTCCATACATTTCCTTCATGTAGTGTTCGGTATGCCAAGTACAAAAATAAAAGCATTGGCTTGTGTATTTTTTGTACTTATGTAACCACCATAAATGATCTGTGAATTCTTATTGATAATTTGCATCTAAACCACATCTATTGTCATTAGATACAGGTATTGAATAAATCAGTTGGGTTGTTCAGTATATTCAAGGCAATATTTCAGTAGCTTCTACTGTTATTCTTGTGTGCTGTTTTCACATTAACCATTATATGGATATAAATCATGAGAAATATACATTTAAGATGTTTAAATTCAGTGAAACAGATTTTGTTTGAAACAAGGTATATTTAGAGCCTCCATATGCATGAAGAGATGTTCCACTCTGCTTACTTGAACTGTATGACTGTTGCTCTCACAAGTACATAAAACATTTCAGCTAGATTCTCTGTGAATGACAGGAATAAAAGACTATTTAAGCAATTAGTAGTATTAAACCTTTATTTACAGCGTTGATGCCTTAAAAATCAACAGTTGTCATCCATTTAAAGAACAAGATTGTATGCAGCATGAATAACTCTTGCACGTCATAATAGATAGAATTTACATACCATCAGCTCGCATAAATTCATTAGCATCAGAGCCTTGTGACTGAGTGCTAGTGAGGTGCATTATCTGTAATGTCTTGATGCTGTAGTTTAATGATGTTTACTGATTGTATGCTTTGTTGCTTTTGTCCAGTAATCTGTACCATTATTTAATAAAATGAAGTGCGTCGCTGTGGACAATTGACCCTTTGGAGCAATCCAGACTGGTCAGCAGTCGAAATCCACATTTTAATGCCATCATTATAGCCTCAAACTTGAGAGTTTCCAGGGTGCAGATGAAAGTGTTATCTTCCTTCAAAACAAGTCGTGTGCCATTTTCTGATTTTATTAGATACTTAAATTGAATAACATTTGAGGATATTGAGAACTCTTCTGGAAATCCATCCAGCCTGCTTTTGGAGACTAGGATGATGCGAGATTTGATTTTGGCTATGAAATCAGGAGCATTACAAAAGATTCGAAGACCTTGTGAGCGATCATGATTATCAGTTATTTCCAGAAACGTGGTCTCTCTTGCTGCTTGCTGCTCTTTCTCCCACCGTGCTTTCACTGCATCAGCTAAAGCCTTCAGCTGAAAGAAATCTGCCTCGTGTGCCAAAAGTTGATTTTCTCGAAAACCTTCAGGTAATAAAAGTTCTCCATTTCGTAGGAAGTTGAGAATATGCCTGAACAGGAGTCCATCCCTGTCGATGAAGTAATGTCCATCAGCATCAATTGGGCTGAGAATTTTGCCGTTCACCACTCCTTCAAGGAAGGAATCTGGATACTTGGTCAACGTTTGTTTTTGTGTGATATACAGATATCCGCCAACATTGAGAGTAATCAGGGATGTTTTACAGTTCGTGCTTGTTTCAGTATCTTCAGGATTATTGCATTTCTCCTCCCATTCCTTGCCCTTTTTGTTTGTTCTGCGTTCCATTCTGTGAACCAGGGTGTTGAACAAGACCTGTCAGCAATCTTTTGTTTGGTTTAAAAGAAAAATATTAAAAAAAAAAAAAAAGCGTTATTCAGCTCTGCCACGGAGGTGGAATGGAAACGCTAGCAGCATTGCCTGAACTGTCAGCTCAGTTTTGCAGTAGGTGGCGTATTAGCTATGTAAGCAGTGAGATGATAAGAATACAGCTGGAAAGAAAAATTTGCATTTAACTGTATAAGGGAAAGACACGGGATGCGAAATAGCTTTTCATCTCTTTGTAGTCTTCAGCATGGGCTGTTTAAAAGCTAAGGTTATTTTTGCATTGTTTTCAAAATGAATAGAGCAGCTTAATATTTAGTGTAGTAGAACATTTAGGATTCTGAACTAAGCATTTTCCAATAGACACAAAATGGGAGAAAACCTCTTAAAGGTGATTTTTAAAGTCCTGACGCGCCCATCAGTTGGGGGATGCGTGAATATAGTGGACTGGCAGGTACTAAGTGGATTTTAAAAGCTGCCTGGATACAGGCAGAAATGCCGCTGCTCGCACAAACGAAAAGTTTTCAAAAAGGGGCATTCTGGGATTTTAACCTAAATTTTGCGCATTATCGTTTGCTGTGGTCCCCTGCCATGTAAGTTTACTTCTGCTATTGATGATGTGTAAGTGATAAAACAAAATAATCTAGGCAGATCAGCAGGGTTTTAAAGTTCAGGGCTAACGGGGGGAGGGGGGGGGAGACTATTAAACTAGGGGTGTTTGGGAACAAACTGGCAAAACAGGCAATGGTATTGGTGCACATGCCTTTTAAAATACCTCCATTTAAGTGGTAGAAGTGGCCTTTGCTCACACAGGTGCACCCACTTAAACTCGAGCGCATATGTGCACCCGGACAGGCTATTTTATAACATTCATCCATATACACACACACACGTATGTTATGAAATAGCGGTGTCCCTGGGTGTGGGCCTTTGAACGTGCATACATGTGCACCTGCACGCTGCTTTGAAAGTTACCATCTTAGTATATAGACTCCCCCCTTGATGCACTACTGTACTTATTCGCTTTTTAATGATTAACTGACTCAAGCTGAAAAAAAAGTTGGTTTTTAAATTACCAGTTAAACATCTGAATTAATTTTTTGAAGTGATATATGAAGAGAAAGCTGTTTGTGCTTATCATTAGTATTAAAAAAAAATGTGATGAATGGAAAAGAAGAATGTTTTCGATATTGGTGATTCCTATCAGTTGTCAGCAAATGCATGTTCCAGGATTTAGACACTTATACTTTTCAGTTTGCTGGAAAAGTTTTTTGGGGGTTTTTTTTTTCTGTTTATCAGTTCAGTAATATTTGAATGTCACGTGGCAAAACAATCCCCACTGGCACTAAATAAGTGCCCATTATTCCATGCTCACTGTATTCTACAAACATTTCTGATTCAGTTTTTTACTCTTACATATCTTGGCACTATCTTTTCATTGTTTAAAGGAGCCTATATAGTATTTTGTTGATCTTTTCTTTCAGATACCTCTTTACTTTGGTCTGACCAAACCTATGGCTTAGGTTGTAGTGTTGTGTGCTGCTGCAGAGGGAGGCTAAACGTTTGAATCTCAGGACAGGTCTAGCAGCATTCGGGCATGGTATTTAGGGTTGCCAATGGTCCAGTAATGTGCAGGGTGTCCATTTTCTTCTGTTTTCCTTTTTTTTTTTTTTTGTTAAATCATTGTCCTGGTGGAACTGTGTATGAGGATGCCCTCTGACCCATATTTTCCACCAGGTCCATTTCTGCCTGCCTACCTTCCTTCCTGGGTAGGTAGTGCCTTAGCCCAGTCAGAGCAGGGTTCAATTCAGCTGGAAGCCCAAAAGGGCAGAGAAAGATGCCAGTCAAATCTTTTACTCTACCCCCGAAAGACCCCAGCCCTTCTCATCCCCAGATAAACAAAGTAATACTTTATCACTAGAAAATATATTGTTAAGATATATGTAGATCTTCAGATTATCCATTAAAATCAATATACCCTGAAAAAAACCCCAATCCTGATGTGAAATTTGGAGCTATCAGTCTTAACCAATAACACTTCCCTCCCACTTCTCCCCAATCTTCCCTGCCCTGCAAACCTTTTCTGTAGAAACTTGGGCCAGTCCAAGTCCCAATTGTGAGGGTAGGAGCAGTGTGCCATGAACATGTAAAGGCTGCAGAATGAACTCATGTGCCTCTCCTTCCAGGCCTCACCTTCTGATGGAAGCCAAGAGGAGGCTTGGCCACTGCAAGATCTGAGAGTGGCAGGTACGCTGACCCAGCTCAAGTACTTTTCAGAGTTTAGTAGGTGCCACTGCAATTGAACCTCGGACTAGCCCTAACTTTTACAGAAAAGATCTGTTAGTTGTTGGGGGAGTGCTTTGTCCTGGCCTTTGTGTTAGGGCTATGCAGAGTGGTAGTTAGGGGACAGGAAAAGAGTGCTGGGAGGGCAGAACTGTGGGAGAGAATACATTGTAAATTGGCCTTCTAATTATAAGTGTTTCCAAAATGTGTTAAGTTGACATAACCAAACTTGGAAACCAATAAACTTTAGAGCAATGTAAAAACACCAAAAAACCTCTGATTTTAAGCATCTTAAATGAACACTTAGGGGTAGATTTTTAAAAAATATGCGCACGCGTCCATGTGCGCGTGATTTTAAACATGCGTGCGCCGGTGTGCACATGTTAAAATCGGCAGCGCAAGCAAGGGGGGGTCGGTTTGGTCAACATTCACGTGGCGATGTATCAGGGTCTTGCCCATTTCCTCCTAGTCCGCTCCAATTTAGGAGCAGACTGGGAGGGAACTTTCCTACTCTCTACCCTAACCTCCCTTCCCCTTCCCCTCTCCTCCCCACCCTCTAAAAAAACATTTTTTAATTTTTTTTACCTTTTATTTTTCAAATTATTTCAGATTAGGCCATGAAGTAACTTGTGTGTGCCGGCAGCCAGGACAGCGAGGAATGGCGCTGTCCCGGACCACCCCGCTCCGCCCCTTCACAGAAGCCTGGCTCTTGTGCGCGTAACAGGGGTTACGCATGCGGCTGTGCCTCTTCTAAAATGCGCACAGCGGGGTACATTTTCAAAAACAGCACGCGCGCGCACTTTTGTTCGTGCACCACGCGCGAACAAAAGTACGCTGGATTTTATAAGATACGCGCGTAGCCTATAAAATCCGGGGTCTGCGCGCGCAAGGGGGTGCACATTTGTGCAACCTGCGTGCGCCAAGCCCGGCACGCGCTGCCTGTTCCCTCCGCCTCCCCTCACCTTCCCCTACCTAACCCCCCCCCCCTGGAGGCAGGTGTAAATCTGCGCACGCCAGCGGGCTGCTGGCGTCCCATCACCCGACCTGGGGGCTGGTCCGGAGGCCTCGACCACACCCCCGGGCCAGCGTCATGCCCCCGACACGCCTCCCGCCCTGCCCCGAAATTCGCGCCACCCACCCGACACACCCCCGGCATGCCCCCTTTGCAAATCCCCGGGACTTACGCGTGTCCTGGGGTTGTGCGCGCGCCGCCAAGCCTATGCAAAATAGGCTCGGCGCGTGCAGGGGCCTTTTAAGAGGGTTACATGCATAACTTATGCGCGTAACCCTTTTAAAATCTGGCCCAGCATGCACAAGGCCCAGCTATGTGCGTAACCCCTGTTTTTTTAAAATCCGGCTTTTAATTAGCTAAAAATAAATACTGAAATCTACATTTTTAAACACCTAAATCAAAAGCCCTAGATACATAGTGGTATGTTATAGTCTTCGCATCCTTGTGCATTTTGTCACATTCTGTTGTGACAAATGTATTAAATTTGTTTGTTTCACTAATCTACACAACATATTCTATGCTTTCACGTGACACAACAATTATAGAAATATTCCAAAAGTAAGTATAAAAACCCCCCAAAAAGTATCAATTGCATAAGTTTCATGCCCCTTGACTCAGCACTTGATGGAAGCCCTTTTTGTTGTAATAACCAGGAGTCATTTACGATAAGTGTCTATCAGCTTTGCACAGTGAGATGATATCATTTTTGCTCATTCTTCTTGACAGAAGAGCTGAAGCACATTCAGATTGAGAATTGTATGTGGACTGCAGTCTTTGACTTGCCACAGATTTTCTATTGGATTCAGGTCTAGACTTGGACTGGACCACTCTAGGACATTCACTTTCTTCTAGCCCCTATTTTGATCTTGCTTTGTGCTTAGGATTATTGTCTGCTAAAAGGTGAATCTTCCCCCCCCCAGTCCCAATTTTATGACAGACTAATGTAGGGGTGCTTTGAAAAAGTTTTTCTATGAAGTCGGATTAGTTAAATATAAAATCATTACAACAATAAAATTGCACCAGTCAGACTTGTAAAAAGTATGTAAAAGATCAAAAACTATGTTTCCTAGCATGTAGCAGATGGAGTCAGGACCAATGGGTATAGTGTGCTCCTGATAGCAGTTGGAGACTGAGTCAGATTTCAATCTGACGTCAGCACCAGTACATATACCCGTGCAGGAAGCTCTGCTCTTCAGTATTTTCCGTCTCCATAGCAGTTCAGGACTCTATACACGCTTGTTCAGCGTTAGAGTATTCAAACCAAAGAAAAAAGAAACTTCCAAACAAAGGAGAAATCTTACCTCTCTAGACGAGCCCCGCTCTCCTGCAGTGATACCTAAGGGTCCCTCCCCCAGTTGAGATTTCCTGAGGTGATTTCCAAGATCCCTCAGAGGTAGGCCTCAGTCCGGTAGCCGGTTCCTGGCGTGGACTTAGCCCCCGGCAACGGGAATGGCTGAGAGGCAGTGGGTGCAATACCGAGTGAGGCGGTGAAGGTATTCCCCTCTCCCTGCGCAGCCGGAGACTGCCCGGAACAAAATCGGGAAACACCGAGACAAGTTAAGGTAGAAAACTTTTTCTAAGTCTCTGGTCTCCAAGGCTCGGATAGCCGCACAGAAAGCCTGCTGGCGTCTGTACCATTGGGTTGATCAGCCCAGGCCGAGCTAGACCCCGATCAGATACGAGAGTCCTCACATGTGGAGACCCTCTGAGGTGGTCGACATCTTGCTCGCATGGTTGCCGACGCCATTTTGCCGCTCTGTCCGCCTAACAGAACCGTGCGCACAGGGACGAGCCAGACGCACAAATTACTTGTGCGCACAGTGGCCCGCGTATAGGTGCCGTACTCACAGCTACGCACACAACTGTGCTGGGCGCACAAGTTAAGGCTGGCGCACAGTGGCGCGCGCATCTCAGTAAGCGCGCATCCTGGCCTACACACACATCTTGGGCACACCTGGAGCGCATAACTAAGCCTTCCAGTGTGCACATTAAACGCACAGACCGGGGTTTCAACGACCTATGTGCACAAAACCATGGCACCACTGGCCAAGAAAACCAAGGCACAAGCCCTCTGCCCAGCCTGCCACATAAGAGCGGCGCAGCACAAGGAGGCCACGGCTCTGTGTCTACAGTGCGAGGAGGCCCTGGGAGAACCTGGACAAGGCCCTCCCCAGCTAGTACAGGAATTCGGATCCACCGATAGTACCCCGGACCTCTCTATTCCCAGCACGACCCTCCCCCAAACGGGGTCCCTGGAGAACGCAGCGGTCTTTAATCTAGACCCAGGATCCTTCTCCTGGGCAGAATTCTTTAGGGGTCTACACACCTTTGTCCTCATGCAGCCACCGATGGCACAGACACATCCGCCACCAGAGGATCCTTGCCTTCCAGGGCCCTCCAGGCCTTCCAGTGACGTACTTCCCCCAGCCTTCACCATAGGGGACATAGACACCTCGGACGAGGATCAAGACCCCCTGGAGGAAGGAGAAATACCTCCAGGAATGGAACCTTACCGAACCATGAGGCATTTCTTCTCCAAAGACGAGATACCAGATCTCATGGCTCTCAGCTTGAAGGAGCTCGCCATTCCAGGCACAAGTGCCACAGAGGAACCAAAGACGAACCCTCTCCTTAGAAGGGTTCCATCAGGCCTCCCGCCACTTCCCCTTGCTGCAAGCCGTACAACAGCTGATCAACTTGGAATGGGATGCTCCGGAGGCCAGTTTCAAAGGGGGGCGGGCCCTGGAAGCCCTATATCCACTAGAACCCTTAGCCAAAGATCTACTAGTGTTCCCCAAAGTGGACGCCATGGTCTGCGCGGTCACAAAGCACACTACCATCCCAGGGAATGAAGAAAAGTAGATCTATATACAGACAACAACCAACAAGGTCTGAATTATTTAGTCTGGATAAACAAATAAGCATGGGTATAGCTTGCTTATTGTGGCGGTTACTACCCCTAACTAATTAAGCTAGATATTTCACTTAGAGGCAGTTCCAATACTGCTCTCTACATTAATGGTGGGGGTGGAAGGGAAATAGAATCAAAAGGTTACTAAGAGCCAAGAGTAACAGATAAGAATGAGAAAAAAAAGTGCAAAACTTGCTGGGCAGACTGGATGGGCCGTTTGGTCTTCTTCTGCTGTCATTTCTATGTTTCTAAGTTGAGGGAGGAGCGGCACTCAAGGATGCCCATGACAGATGTCTGGAATCCATCCTTAAACAGTCATTCGTATCAGCTATGTCACTACAGATTGCTGCCTGCTGTGCCGTGTTAACAAGCGCCTGCTTATCCATGACCAGGAACGCCGCCATGCCTGGCGAAGCACTAGATCCAGCGGTATCCTTCCTCATGGATGTGACCTCTGACCTGGTGTGCACTTCAGCCAGGGGCGTCTCATCCATAGTGGCAGCCAGAAGGCAACTCTGGCTTCGAAATTGGTCAGCCAACGCAACTTCCAAGTCGAAACTCATGAGAATGCCCTTTAAAGGAGCCCTCCTGTTCGGGAGCGAACTGGAGAAGTTAGCCAACAAATGGGCAAATCCCCAGTACCTCGATTACCGGAGGTCAAGAACAAAAGAAGCCAATGCCCCTCTCCCCGATTACCCAGGGGCAGAGGATCATAGTGCTTCAGACCCTACAAGAGGACATACCAAGCCCCTCGCCCCACAGGCAGGGGCCAGTCCTTTCATAACAAACACAGCAACAGGCGAGCCGGCTCTGGCCGTACCCCACAATGAGAATCAGCTGACCCATCCACAGGAAGAAGCCGTAGCGGGCAGACTTGCCCTATTCCACCAAAGATGGGTCAAGATAACAGTGGACAAGTGGGTCCTAACCATCATTCAAGAGGGATACTATCTGGACTTCCACAACATCTCTCCGGACAAGTTCGTGAAATCTCCTTGTCATGCACCCTCCAAGAGGATGGCAGTGGAAAACACACTGGCCAAATTGCTCACCCTAAATGCCATAACACCGGTACCCACGCAACAACAAAATACTGGGCACTATTCCATCTATTTTATCGTCCCCAAGAAAGAGGGAATGTTCCGGCCCATCCTGGACCTCAAGTCGGTCAACCACTACCTGAGGGTACCACACTTCTGCATGGAAACCCTGCGCTCGGTCATAAGGGCGATACAGCCGGGAGAATTCCTTATATCCCTGGACCTGTCAGAAGCCTACCTGCACATTCCAGTCCATCACGAGCATCAGCGCTTTCTACGCTTCATGATCCTGGACCACCACTACCAGTTCCAGGCGCTACCCTTCGGGCTAGCCACAGCCCCCCGCATGTTCACCAAAAGCATGGTGGTAATGGCGGCGACACTGAGGAAAGAAGGAATCCTCATACATCCATATCTGGACAATTGGCTGATCAGGGCAAAATCTCCAGACGAAAATCACCAGGTGACCACCAGAGTCAAGACTCTACTGGAGAGCCTCGGGTGGGTCGTCAACACAAACGAGCTGTCTGCAGCCCTCCCAATCTCTAGAATACCTGGGAGTCTAGTTCGACACCAAACAAGACAAGGTCGTTCTTCCCCCTACAAGGAGAAGAAAACTGATGAACCAATTGCTAAACCTGCTAGATGGTCCCTACCCCAAAGTATGGGACTACCTCCAAGTCCTCGGCCTCATGACATCAACCCTGGAAGTGATCCCGTGGTCAAGAGCCCACATGCGACTGCTACAGCACTCCCTACTGTCACGATGGAACCCAATATCCCTGGACTACTCCATTCGCCTCCAGCTCCCGGAGGAAGTGCGGAACCAGCTCCAATGGTGGCTACAAGAAGACCATCTAAGCTAGGGAATAAGGCTGTCTCCACCAACCTGGGTCTTGTTCACAATGGATGCGAGCCTACGAGGGTGGGGAGCCCACTGTCATGAACTGACGGCCCAGGGACAATGGAACAAAGAAGAGTCGAGGTGGAACATCAACCGACTGGAAGCCCGGACAGTCAGACTAGCCTGTCTACGGTTCCGTCACAGACTCCAGGGCAAATCTGTCAGCCATGTCGGACAACGCCACAACAGTTGCCTACATCAACCGCCAGGGAGGAACCAGAAGCCAACAAGTGTCCCTGGAAATAGATTCTGTAATGGCATGGGCGGAAGCAAACCTACAAGGGATCTCAACTGCCCACATCATGGGAAAAGACAACTTTGCTGCGGCCTACCTCAGCAGAGAGATTCTAGACCCAGGGGAATTGTTGCTGTCGTCCACAGCCATCCAGTTGATAGTAAACCGCTGGGGAACCCCAGCCATGGATCTCCTGGCAACCCAGTCCAACGCCCAAGTCCCCAACTTCTTCAGTCGCAGATGAGAATCACAGTCCCAAGGGATCGATGCCCTCGTCCAGACCTAGCCACAAGAAGACCTGCTATACGCCTTTCCCCCGTGGCCCCTACTGGGCAGGATCATCTGCAAGATAGAACACCACAGGGGGATAGTACATCTGGTGGCCCCGGGCTGGCTAAGAAGGCCGTGGTATGCAGACATGCAAAGACTCTTGATAGGGAGCCTTCCCCCCCTACCCCCACACAGGGATCTGCTCCAGCAAGGCTCGATCCTTCCCGAAGACCCAACTCGATTCTCTCTTATGGTCTGGCCATAGAGAGAACGTGCCTGAAGAAGAGCGGATACTCAAGGGCGGTGATTCACACCTTGCTCCGAGCACATAAGTTCTCCACATCGCTAACCTACATACTAATACGGAGAATATTCGAAGCCTGGTGCAAAGACCACGACATCCTTCCGCGGACAGCCAAAATTCTCACGATCCTAGAATTCCTGCAGGACGGCTTACAGAAGGGGTTGTCCCTCAACTCCATCAAGGTTCAGGTGGCAGCGTTGGCATGCTTCGGAACCAAAGTGGAAGGCATTTGCCTAACATCTCATTCGGATGTCTCCCGCCTCCTGAGAGGGATCAAGCAGATCCGTCCACCCTTAAAGTGGCCGGTACCCCTATGGAACCTCAATCTAGTACTAAACTTCCCAGCGGGAGCCTCCTTCACACCTATCTGTGTGATGCTTTGCAACAGTGGGGACAGATAGGCTCGTGTCTCTACGACTACTAACCTTGAAGACTGCATTTCTAGTGGCAATATGTTCGGCCCATCACATCTCCGAACTTCAAGCACTATCCTGTCAGGAACCCTTTCTCAGGTTCACTACGCACTGTCCCCTCCTTCCTTCCAAAGGTGGTTTCTCACTTCCATCTAAACCAAACCATCTCGCTGCTATCTCCAGAGGAGCACAAGGGCTCAGAAGAATCTTGCCGACTTCGCCATCTTAACGTCTGCAGACTCCTAGTTCGATACCTGGAAAGGTCGGAACCCGTACGAAAGACGGACCACCTATTCGTCCTTCACAGCGGGAAGAAACAAGGAGAAGCGGCCTCGTGGGCAACCATAGCCCGCTAGATCAAAGAAGTAATCAGGGCGGCCTAAGTAGAGGCAGGCAAGCCTCCACCTCTACAAGTCAAGGCCCATTCCACTAGAGCCCAGGCAGTGTCCTGGGCGGAAACAAAGATGCTGTCACCCACCGAGATCTGTCAGGCGGCGACATGGTCCTCCATTCACACCTTCGCTAGGTTCTACCACCTGGATGTTCAAGCTCGGGAGGACACAGCATTCGCAAGGGCAGTACTAAGTGGGCCACAGGCAGCCTCCCACCGGGTTCGGGAGTAGTTTTTGTACATCCCATTGGTCCTGAATCCATCTGCTGCATGCTAGGAAATGGAGAAATTACTTGCCTGATAATTTCGTCTTACTTAGTGTAGACAGATGGATTCAGTATCTCGCCCACGGCTGCCGCTATGCACAAAAACTTCGGGTGTCAATTCCCGAGAGCAAGACAAACACGGGTAAGCCACACTTCCCTTCAGCTATGACAGCCATAGTTACCGGGTGTCGGCGTTCTTCGGTTGAGGGCACTGGCGGTCTCCAGTTATAGTCCACATCAATTCAAGTTGATCACGTTTCTCAAGTTATTCAAGTTAAACAAAGTTAACCAAGATAATGAAATTATCCAGACATACATATATCCACAATTGCTTTTCGAGGAGAATACTGAAGAGCAGAGCTTCCTGCAGGGGTATATGTACTGGTGCTGACATCAGATTGAAATCTGACTCCGTCTCCAACTGCTATCAGGAGCACACTATACCCATTGGTCCTGAATCCATCTGTCTACACTAAGGAAAACAAAATTATCAGGTAAGTAATTTCTCCATTAAGGTTCAACACTGAGTTTTGCTTTTGTTTTCTGGGCTCAATATACAAGAAATCACCTGACTTACAAGAATTCATTAGTATATATGAGATAAAATTATAATGCAAACCAATTAGGAAAATGTTATGCAATCAAACTAACTCATTGTTTTGTAAATTAGAGGTGGTGACCTATTTAACTTACTGTACTCTGTGAGACTGCTCCTGAATTACCTTTGCTGGTAATTTCAATCTCCTGGCATAATTCATTTATCTCAATAAAGATCTATCTCTTTTAGCTGCCGGTGTTAAGTGTATATTTATAGCCTATAACACCGAAACAGGTTTTCCTCCAAGATCTGCCTGTACCTTGTACCATATTTGTTTCCCTTGATCTTCACAAGCCTATCTGTCCCCACTGTTGCAAAGCATCCCCCCAACATAATGCTGCTTCTACCATGTAAGGATGGTGTTAATAGAGGGATATGCTGTGTTTATTTTTTGCCACACACATTACTTAGCATTGAAACTAAATGTTCTACATTGGTCTCATCAGATCACAAAATCATCTCCCATGTGTGCAGTCTCCTGAAGTGTTCCTTTCCAAATGCTAGGTGGCACTTCATATGGCTTTTCTTTAGCAGTGGCTTCTTTCTTGCCAGACTCCCATACAGTTCTTTTTAAAGTAATCTTAGGCCTCACAGTGATCTTCCACAACAATTTTCTTACCCCACAGCTACTGACTTAGCAGGGACAACCTGATCACGACAGTGTCTTGGTGGCACTAAACTATTTTTGCTTTACAATGATGAGCCTGACAGTGCTTCCAAGGGATATTCATAAACACTGAAGTGTTCTTATTGCCTTCCCCCAATCTGTACCTTTTGAATAATGTTATTCTATAGTTCTTTTGGTAACTCCTTGTTAAGCATATTTTGAGCTTTGCTTCAAATCCACGTCATACAACAGAAACAGCTTGATTTTTCATCCAGGATTATTTGAATCAACTCAGCTACTGTGACTGGATACAGGTGGGCTCTATTTAACTACTTATCTACCTTGTTAAGGCAGTTTGGGGAACTGGAGTTAATTTGGCTTTGCTTTGACACAGGGTGTGAAGATTTATGCAATCAGTCCTTTTTTTTTTTTTTTTTTTTTTTTTTTTTAATTCTTTTGGAATATTTCTATAATTGTTCTTTCATGATGAAAGTGTAGGGTATGTTGTGTAGATCAGTGAAACAAACTTCTACTTTAATGCATTTTGATTTATACTTTTTAGATAGAATGTGAAAAATGTATAAGGTGAGAAGATGTTTACCAAGGCATTGTATGGCCTGGCTGAGAATCTAAAAAAGGTATACTCGTTAGTAATTACCTTGCAACATCCTCTGTAGTAAAACCACTTGTTATATAGTACAACGTCGTAAATAGCTTGTACAAATAATTCTATTGATTCACTAGAATATCTGTACACACACAAGTTGTTACACTTGGCGGTCCATGGGCTGCTCCCTTGAACCTTCACCCTCCCGGCTGAGGATTCCCTGCTGGCTCCCGAGACGGTGCAATTCCTCCTGGCCTCCTCGCAGCAGGCCACCACCTTTCAACACTGCGAGATGTCATCAATGCTCCATGTGGCAGGACGCAGTCGATTCCAGCCAGCCCACTCCTCCTAAGGTGCGTACGCACCTGACATCACCTTACTTTAAAGGTCCTATGGCGGGAAAAGCCTCAAGATGCCTCCTGTTGACCTCACTTGCTTAGGCCTATAAAAGGCCCTTGCTGACACTCCTTCAACGCCTTAGCAACAGGTCCACCTACTCCAGAAGTAGAACATATTGCTTCCATCGTCCTTGTCTTCAGTTCTTCAATCTAGCCTATCTTTTGTTTGCTTGTCTCCAGCCTTGTCCCTGCTGTGCTTGCACTGACCTTTCTGCTCTGCCTATCCGTCTCATGTTTTCTCCTTTGGACAGATACCTGGTAATGAATGACCTTAGCCTGTTTTCAGATACGCCAGACTGCTGCCTGCCTCTGACCACTGCCTGTTCATGGATATGCCTTACCGTCACCTACCTATGAGCCAAGGACTACCTATCTACCATCAGTAGCAGGGCTGGTGGTAGCTTTATTTTGCTGTCGTGTGCAAAAAATTACTGGCCCCCTCCCCTCATTCCAATTCATTTGGTGTTTATCCTGGGCCCAACAAATAAAGCCCAGCTCTGTCCTGCAATCTATATTTTTAAAAACTGACATGCCCTCCCACTCCAGAACCCATGAATAGGGAAAAAGGGTATGAGGTACCCTAGGCAAACCTTACAGCTTTGCACATTTGCCACCTCCCTATACACACAAATTATGCATTTATAACAAATTTTACATGAAAACTTTCAAAAGTAAAGTCTTCTGAGGCAATAACACTTACAATATGCATATTATATTTACTTGCACTCCTGTGGTGCGAACCACAAAACTCTGCAAAAAAAAGATACTTGGAACTCCTATTGAATTAGACTTTTTGTAATGCGTATTGGGCAAGAGCTTAGCCCTCAGAAAGCCATGAATAAACAGAATTACCATTACAATATAGTAAACCTCCCATACAAAAACAACCCTAACAATCTTATCAATGAAAAGGCAACACCTCACATATTACACCAGGCCCTAGAACACCAATAAAACTCTTATTAGGAGACCAGGATGCTAAAGATCCCTACCCAGAAATTACGTGCCATGCAAAATACCTCACCTAAATACCTCATCTCGGTCACAAATGCATAAAACAGACAGACCCTTGTCAAATACAGAATAAAGAGATCTGAAAAGTATAAACGGAAACATGCTGAAAAGAACTGAACTTGAACCAACAACAAGCCAACCTCTATATGCAGAGCAACAATGGAAAAACAGAAACATTACTATTCTTCATAAAACATTAAATAATAAAATTAAGAAATCTAAAACATCAAGCATAATAGTAAAATCATATCCATAAAAAATAAATATTTCAAGCCAGTTAATGAATGGAATATCCAAAATTTTGCAAACGTCAATAAAATATTTCAAAACATCTGATGAATAAAAAAAATCCAATAATTAAAAAAATGTTCTATTTCCCCCACAAAAAAATAAATAAATATTTAGAAAGAGCAGAATCATCAAATTACACCCAATAATTAGAACTAATAAGGATTAAAAAAAATCTTCTGCTCTCCCTACCTGTGATTTTCTGATTTCCAGTCACCCTGAGATTGTCGTGGATTGGAGGAGGTAGGACGCAGAAATGTTTTTTTTTTCTCTCATACACACATGCACAATAACACATTCATTCTCTCACACACTCCCTCTCTCTAACATACACAGGCTCCCTCTCCGTCACAGATACATTATGTGTGTGTGTATGTGTACGCGCCTGTGAGGACCTATATGTGACACACGGGCTCTCACATACATACACAAGCACACTGGCTCTCACCCAGACACACTCACACATACACACATGGCCTGTTGTCTTCGGACCATGGTAGGAAGAGCTCCACCACGGTCCCCCAGGTTTCTTGTTGTCTTTGGGCTGTGGTGGGATGAGCTCCACCATGGCCCTGAGGGTCTTCTGTTATCTTCAGGCTGTGGTAGGATGAACTCCACCACAGCCTACTGACTTCCTGCTTTGCGGGGGGGGGGGGGGGGAGGGAGGAGTGGAAGCTGGATGTGGGTGCGCGCACAACCGAAGACCTGGGATTCTCGCTTTCTTTGGATGCTTGCGAGTTAGGCTCCACCAGCAGCCCTGCAGCCTCTCTTGGTACCGCCAACCCACCGCCACCCCCCCCCCCACCCGTGTTTCTGCCCTGTGCAACTGCACAATTTGCACACCTGATTGCGCTGGGCCTGATCAGCAGAGATCCTACCTAAGACCTGCTGGCCATGGCACCAAAGACTCAACTCGAGAGAAATGAGGGCAGGTATAGGTGAAGGTCCCACTGGGTCTCTGTTTCACCTGGATCTGCCTGCTGATGGTAGGAACCTGCAGGGTTCATCCCTGCAGTTTGCGCAAATCCTGTCTCAGCCTATGGATCCACAGATGCAACAGGTTGATGAGGCCATGGATCTGTTGGACCTGACATCCTTGCAGGCCATCCTGGGTCTAACCCACAGGCTGCATGATCAGCAAAGAACTCTGGAACTCCTGGCCGCCTCCATGGACCAGCTGTCCACTCACCTGGACACACTGACTATCTCTGTGGTATCACCTCCACCTGCACTGGTACTACTGCCATCCTATATCACAGTTACTCACGAAGCTGGACCTTAGGGGTGCATATAACCTTATTTGTATCAAGGCTGGTGACAAGTTGAAAATGGCATTTAACATTCGTGATGGACACTGAGTATTTAGTTATGCCTTTTGAGCTTTGCAATGCTCCAGCAGTTTTCCAAAAAAATGGTTGATATTTTTCGCGACCTACTCTACACCTCTGTAGTTGTGTATTTAGATGACATATCAGTCTTTTCTCAAACACTGAGTGCCCACATCGGGATGTCTGCACTGTCCTGCAACATCTGCAAGAGAACAGTGTCTACGGCAAATTGGAAAAATGTCTCTTTGAACAAGAGGAACTCCCCTTCCTGGGATATATAGTTTCTCTTGACGGATTTTGCATGGACCCTGCCAAGGTAAAGACCATCAGGGACTGGCCCCATCCCGTGTGGGGCTTCGGGCTCTACAAAGATTCTTGGGATTTGTTAATTATTATCATTAGTTTATCCCAAACTACTAGTCTGTGGCAGCCACCCCTTACTGCCCTTACCCACAAGGTGCCAACACCAAAGACTGGGTACCTAAGACTATAGAGGCATTTCAGGAGTTAAAGAACATCTTTGTGGATGGGCCCTGTCTGCATCGCCCAGATCCTATTCTACCCTTCGTCTCAGAAGTAGATGCCTCTACTCTGGGTGTAAGGGCCATCCTGAGCCAAAACACTCCAGAAGGAGTACTTCATCTATGTTCCTTCTTCTTAAAGACGTTCTCCTCAGCTGAGCATAATTACAGCATTGGAGATCGAGAAATTTTGGCTGTTAAATCAGCCCTCAAGGAATGGCGCCACCTACTTTGGAGCCCAACACCGTGTTACAATATATACAGATCACAAGAACCTCAAACATCTACATCAAGCTCAACAGCTAAAAACAAGACAGGCTCATTGGTCATTGTTCTTTGCTCACTTCGACTTTGAATTGTGATTTCACCCAGCACTCAAGAATCAATTAGCAGATGCCTCTCTCTCGCCATCCTTCCAAACAGAGGATGTTCTAGAACCTAAGAGACACATCATTGATCCCGCTAAGATACACCTGGCTATCATGGTAACTGTCCCTCAAGAGAAGATGTCATATTTTTCAGACTACATGTGAAGGTGTTGAAATGGGTTCATGACTCCCATGTCGCAGGTCACCCTGGGCGGGTACGAACTCTTGAATTGCTTCAATGACACTATTGCTGTCCCCAAATGAAGAAAACAATCATTGTGCATAACCTCCAAAACTTTGGAAATACTATCATAAAAAAATGGAGGTAATTCAATAACCATCAAAACCATGTCTAAATCCAATTGAATCTAATACTTTATTATCCAATTACACTGGACCTATGTGAAACATGATCATTAAAAATCACCCCATACAAACTACTCTTCACACACCATTCATACCCATACCACATTTACATGCTTTACTCTGTCATATTACTCTCATTCACACTAAAACATACAAATATAAAAACATTAACATGCTCAAATTTGACAATAATTACATTGCCTTATAACATTCACTTGTTTCCTTATGTATTGCTAAACAAATACAATGAATCAGTATACTTTACAACCAAACATTCCCTTATTTTAAGTCCGACGAGAGCCTCGTTTTCCCCTGTATTCCAGGGCTTCTTCAGGGACTTCTCTTGCAAAGAAAAATTTTTTGACATACTGATTCACGTATCCATAGGTCCTGCTTTCACATTCATATCGGCTTTACCCATACTTCCTTCATCCAGATCATTTAAACCAAGCTGCACGTTTCACATACTGCATCTTCGTGCTTTGTGGCGTAGCTTCAATTGCCTACTGCTACCCGTTCACAGCATTCCCCAATTTGTTATATTCCATAAATTTTATCAATTTTCACTAAGTTGTTCACCATTATTCAAAAAAAACCCGTTGTCATCAAAACGCTGTATTTCTCTGCACTGCTATACCTCCTTTTTTTTATGATAGGCCTTAATGTCTTTCTTCATTTGGGAAATACTATGTTGGCTCGTGCCCCACTTGCGCACAGCAAAGAAACGCTGCATGGCTGACCCTGGGGGCTGTTACAGCTATTGCCAGCCCCCAGGGAACCCTGGACCCACCTAACAATGGACTTTATCATGGACCTCCCTATCTCAAATGGCACTACTGTGATTGGATGATGATAGATCGATTCTCTAAGATGGCACACTTCATCTCACTACCAGGCCTCCCTTCCGCACCAGAATTGGCACGCCTCTTCACTCTCCATGTCTTTTATCTGTATGGCTTGCCAAAGCACATATTGTCAGATAGAGGAGTGCAATCCACCACATGATACTGGCGCTCTCTCTCTAAGAGGTTTTGCATTACACTAGACTACACTACCGCTTATCACCCACAAGAGAATGGACAAGCAGAGCACATGAATCGTACTCTCAAAACCTTCCTCCACTCATGTCAATGAGCGCCAGGACAACTGGGTCACTTTTTTACTCTGTGCCTAGTTTTCTCATAACACCTATGTCAACACAGCTACTGGATTTTCTCCCTTCCAACTAGTCTATGGGAAACAACCGCTGCCTCCTAAGCCACTACCCGTGGCAGTACCTTCACCAGTGATTCAACTCTCCGCCCAGGAATTGCATGAACTATGGGAACGGACCAATCACCTAATTCAGAAAGCCAGTGACAGAGCCAAGAAAACTGCAGATGCCTATAGAAAACCAACTCCTCAGTTTAAGGTTGGGGAGAAAGTGTGGCTGAGCACATGGCATTTACACCTGCAGCTCCCTTCTATGCATCTGGTTCCACGTTAGGTTGTGGCTATTGACAAAGATACTGTGTACAGAGTCGAAGAGGTCTTGGATTCCTGCCATAAAGGCAAGAAAAGTGAATACCTAATTTCTTGGAAAAACTATGACCCGAAGAAAATTCTTGGGAGCAGCCTCTGATATCTTGGATCTCAACCTCTTGAGAGATTTCCATCATCAGTACCCCAAGAAACCCAAAGCCTCAGGAAGGGGGCTTAAGGGGGGGGGGGGGTACTGTTAAGCTCGGTGATCCGTGGGCTGCTCCTGCAAGCTGACACACTCATCTCAGCTGGACCTTCCCCACTGGCTCCCAACGCAGCGTGGTTCTTCCTGGCCTCCTTGCAGTGAGCTGCCACTCTCCAATATGGCGAAACGCTATGACACTCCACCTAAGGCATGTGCGTGCCTGTTGCCCTATGTAATGAGCAAGTGGCAGAAAAGCCTCAAGACGCTTCCTGATGACCTCACTTGCTCAGGCCTATAAAAGGTCTTTGCTGAAACTCCTTCTATGCCTCAGGAACAAGTCTGCCTAAATTAGAAGTAGAAAACAACAGAAGAATAGATGTCAGATGTCTTTGAACGTATTTGTAAGAAGTGGAGAGAGCACATCAGACTATGTCTTAAACGATATGCTATGATTGTGGACGTTTTATCGAGAATTTATGTATTACAAATAAGATTGGTTTAAGACAGTACTAGGTCCAAACTCATTAATCAGAGCCCCTGAGGCAGCCACTAGATGTGTGGCGAAACTTGGCTGAGTTGAGCTTTTTATAAAAACACGTCTCCACTACGATAAATACGTTCAAAGACATCTGGCATCTATTCTTCTGTTGTTTCCTCCACGGCTATCATAGATCGCCTTCCTCTTTTCTTCTTGGGTCCATCTAATGTAGAAGTTAGAGCATGTTGCTTCCAATGTCCTTGTCTTCAATTCTTCAGTTCCAGCATCCTTATCTTTATTTCTTTCGTTCCGTCCTTGGCTTCAGTTCTTTAGTCCAGCCTGTCTTCATGTTGCTTGTCTCCAGCCTTGTCCCTGCTGTGCTTGCCCTGACCTTCCTGCCCTGCCTATCCATCCCTTATCTTCTTCCTCAGATAGATACCTGGTATTGACCTCGGCCTGTTATCGAATATGCCTGATTACTGCCTGTCTCTGACCACTGCCTTTCCTTGGATTCGCCTGACCACTGCCTGTTCTCTGACCTTCGCCTGCCTACAACCCAAGCTATCCGAGGACCACCTGTCTGCCATTACCAGAGACACGGCAGCTCCTGCACTCAAAGGCACAACCTGAGGGGAATGAGAGCTGGTATAGGCGAAGGTCCCACTGGGTCTCTGCTTCATCCAGGTCCGCTTGCTGATGGTAGGAAACTATAGGGCTCTTCCCTGCAGGTTGCGCCAGTCCTGCCTTGGCCCAAGGGTCCAATAGATGCAAGTTCAGTAACATTATTTGAGCAACCTTTGGAGCATGTCTTTCCTCTTTTTGGCAGCCTCATCATAGAGGTCAGATTGCATGGGTATACTGAATTACCCTCTTAACACTTTCTAAAACTTAGCTGAGGCACTTTGGCAGGGCAGCATGGTGAAGCTTGAACTGCCACTGCCCACACTGTATCTGACCTACCGAAAAGTAGAGGCTTACATTTTCAGTGCTGACAATCCAAAGAGAGGTGCTCAGTAAACACCAGCAAAGATTTATGAATATTTGTGCTTTATTTTCTTTATAAAATTGGTTTTCCTATTACTTACCTCACCAGCAGGTGAACTGCTAGAAAAGGCACAAAACAGTCTGCCCATAGGTTTCTTTGAGGGGGAGGGGAGAAACATCCCAGAGCTAAGAGGCTGACTGTTTTAATTACAGCTATTGTGGCAATTTGTAATCTGTCCATTGCTGGACTAAAACCAGTGAAATCCATTTAAAAGAAACTGCAACAGATTTTTTATTTAAATAAAAGCTTTTTCTGAGGGTGCTAACTGGGCACCTCTACCTTTTATTTTATTTTGAATCAATTGAGACACCAGGGCCGGTGCTTACATTAGGTAAACTAGGCGGTCACAAAGAGCACCAAAATTTGGGGGGGGGGGCAGCAGCAGCAAAATCCCACCAGCACAAGACCCAGAGTGGGAGAGCCAATACTGCCAAAGAAGGGGAGTGCAGTTCTAGAACTGCCACCAATAGCTAAGAAGGGGGGGGGGGGTGCTGTTCTAGAACTGCCACCAATAGCTAAGAAGGGGGGGGGGTGCTGTTCTAGAACTGCCACCAATAGCTAAGAAAAGGGGGTGCTGTTCTAGAACCGCCACCAATAGCTAAGGGGGGGGGGTGCTGTTCTAGAACTGCCACCAATAGCTAAGAAGGGGAGTGATGTTCTAGAACTGCCACCAATAGCTAAGAAGGGGGAGAGGAGGGGGTTATGCATAACCAAAGGTTTTCCTAGGGCACCAAAAACATTTGCACTGGTCCTGGCAGACACATTGAAAGACAGAGCCATGGTAAATAAACCAAGAAATCATTGCTTGAATTTCTTTGTTTTTATAACTTAAATCACTGCTCTGAAATTGAAATGAAAGAATTCAGACAGACTACCTATGGTCAGTGAGATGTGAATGATGGTTAGTCTGCTTCTTAAGTGATCATTGGCATCACAAATGTATCCTGATAGTTACAGCTAAACCAAAAGAGCCTGCAACAGCTGAATTAGGAGTTAACATCCTTTCAAATGAAATGTCATTCGTATGACAGAAAGCAAAGCATCTAATGGGTGTCTACTGCATTAGTTTGATTTTCATTATTCAGTTGTGACTTTGCTAATTGTTAGAAACACATTCCTATATGTTTTATCACTGTGAATAAAACCTTCAGCCAAAGAGCAACCATTATGTGTTCTCATTCTCTCTCTTTCTCTCCCTCTCTATATATTTAAATTAATAACTGTTTCATACCAGAGGAAACTGAAACCTTTAACTGGCTTATATTCTTTTGCAAAAGATTCTACAAATAGATGCAATGTAAACTGGTCAAAGGCTTTAGTTTCTTTCACTATGAAAGAGTTATTAATTTTTATATCAGAGAATAGAAATTTCTGGAGGAACTGAAATGTTAGAGGCATGGCCCTACTTGCTATTTATAATTAACCTGTGAAGTCTGACCTCAGCTAGATTATCATTTCTGCAACCAAACCAGCTCTTTATAAGATATGGAACAAAGGGTCAGGCTGCCTACAGAAGTCGTGCAGTGTGCCAAAGCTCAGCAACACGTTAATGAAGACAAAAATCAAGTGAAATCAAACCAGTAATTGGCTAGTTGGTTGTGAATTCCTGATTTAGCTTGATCTTGGCTTTATCTTTATAGGCTCCCTTGTCTCTGCAATAGGAACATTAACTGTAGGCTGTGTGCAAGGGGGAGGGAGGGAGAAATTATGTGAATCATAGATTTAAAGCGAAATAGGATTGTGGCTGCTCTTATCTCACACAGTGATTTAAAGCTCATTTATTGCTAGGAATAAATTTGTATCATATCTTTGTTTCATAAGATTTGTTTCAGGGATTATAAATATGCATTGTCTGAAACAGATTTATGAGTCTTTCCAATTAAAATTTTGGATTTTATTTGCTCTTTATTTTAACTGTTTCTTTCCCTCTACACACAGCCAATTATGCATGTGATATTGAGATTAGATATGTGTTATTTTTATTGCTGGCTATTAATACAGATGTGCATTATGTATGCAGGTCAGGATAAACAACTGTCTTTCACCTACTATACTACACTGATTTAGACTGCTGGCGGCATAATCATTTCCAAAATTTGCAGGCTGGTTGTAATCCTGAGATCCCTGGAGCCTGAATTACATGTTTATGTGGTGGGAAATAGGTCCTATGCCACACCCTCCTTCCATCCATCCCAGCTAGGGAGGATATGGCTTTGCTTTCCCACCAGATAGGGTGTTTCTGCCCTCAATGCCATTGTAGCTGTTAACAATATTGCAGTTTTTTGGCTTTATCCTAAAAAACGTTGCTGACCCTTGATTATTTTTGTGTGCTCTCCATATAGTTGAAATGTTTTTTTAAAATTATTATTGACATTTTCCTGACCCTTAATTCTTTGCATATTTTCTCCAGTTTTGCATGTAAAATGTTAAACTATAATCTTAAATTGTTGATGATGCATTCTGGACTTACATTTTTAATGTTTTCACACTGTTAATGATAGTTATTAGTCTGTTATGATTTCTGATTGTTAAAGAATTTTTGAACCTTTCCAAAATGAGTATAAACAACCCCCCCCCCCCCCCCCCCCACACACACACACACACTGAGACAACAAATCAGTGAAACTGCACACCCTGTTTTGGGTGTAAAGGCCACAGCCAGTTTTGTTAATGATTCTAAAAAAATGACAAACTGCTATCCTAGGATACCTGAGTCAGACACCTATCAATAAAATCTGGTTGCCCCTATTTCTGTCGCTGGCTGTGGAGCTAGCAAGTTAGCAGCAGCGTTTGATCTGGCACTTCCTCTGTATATGAAAATCAAATTATTCAGCTCAGTCGTATTAAGACAATGATGGCTATAACTTTTGTATGAAAAGATTACATTGCTGGGCAGAGTGAAAGGATTATTTGAGTCCTTTATCTGTAATCATTTCATATGTTACTATTTTTTTTTATACATCATATTGTATTGTTGGGGATATATTTTATTTTACTTGCATGTTTTTGTTTTTTTTAATTTTGGATATACATTTTCTTTGTATACTTTACATTTCTGAAAAGTTTAAAAAGTAGGAGGCCAATATTTTTTTATAGGGAGGAAATTGTGTCCAAAACAGGTTTTTTATTCTGTATACATGTACTTCTGTGTGTTTGTGAACTTTTATCTATGTCAGCTTATATCACTTTATCTGAGTTGTTTAATATGCTTTACATTGCTTTGGGTAATATTCCAACAAGATGGATAATAAATTGAAATAAATATATTTATAACTGATTTAGGTAAAAAATATAAGTAATTCCCAAAGTGAAGTATAATAATATAAAACGAACCTTCATGTGCTTCCAGTTCTTTGTTGATACTGTCATATAGCAGCTCTCCAGCCACTTGTTCAGTCCTATGCCATAGTAACAAAGTACTGGAGTAACCTGAAGGGAAAGGTGGTTTAACTTAAAACAGTAGTGAAGTAACTGCATTGTGCTTCCAAGAAAGCGTGTGGGTAACCTGTGGCTAGTGGCAGTTAAGCCCCAAACACATTTCTGAGCAGATTAGATGGGCAACCTTTGACACTGTAGATCACAATATCATACTATCACAACTAGCAGAAGCTGGCCTAAGTGGCAAGGTCCTAACCTGGTTCAGCTCCTTTCTGGCAGACAGGCAAAAATCTGTACACGTCACTGACACCTTGTTGGCTCCCTGGATCTTGAACTGCTGGGGCTTCCAAGGATCTGTACTATCATATGTACTTTTCAACATATATCTCAAGCCACCAGCACAGTTGATCTGAACCTTTGATATAAAAACACTATATCTAGAGAGATGATGTCCAGCTTGTACTACTAATGGATCCAGACCCAGCAATGGGCCCTAAACAAGCTAAGTACAAGTCTCACAGCTATCAGGATTTCTGGACTCTGGGTACATCACTCCTGGAGCTGTATAGGATGACAAGGCAGGATACTGGGCTAGACAAGAACCGGTCTTCTGCCTTGGGTTCTGGGGGCCAGTAGGTTTTTGCAGCAGCAGTGCATCATGACAGGGCAGGCTAGAGCAAGGCTTGGACGAGGCAAAGCTTGGTACAAGCTGGGAACAGGGCAGGGGAGGACAAGACCAGACAAACAAGGACAGGACTGGTCAAGAACTAGACTAGGCAGACAAGGGCAGGACTTAGACAAGGGTAACTCAGAACAGAGAACACGGAAGCCCAAAGTCAGCAAGGCTGGAGGCTATAAGAGGGCCTGGATAGGCTACAAGGCAGTGCGCAAGACAGAGCAGGCCAAAAGACCACAAGGCAGGATAGAAGATAGAGCAGTTCCGAAAGCCTCAAAGCAAAATAAAGAGCAAGAAGGCCTGAAGGCCACAAGACAAGACATCAGGTAAGAGAGCTAAAAGTGACTTCATGAAGAGGCAAGGATACAATGGCAGGGCTGGGTTACATAGGACTGGAGCTTGGGTGTGGTGCAGGCAGTGAGGAGGAGCTTGGAAAGGCTGGAGATTAAGCTTACTGAGGTTCCCTGCAGGAGTTCAGACTGCAAGACAGGCTGAGTCAGGAGGCCATTGAGGAGATGGCTTGGATAGGTCTGAACAGAGCGCATTGGAGGCCTCTGCAGGTGGGGAGGCATCATAGTAATCAGAATCAGGGTATGATGAGGCTGCACAGCAGATGAAATCATAACAGTACCGCCCCTTTAAGGCCCCCCTCCTCCTGGGTCCCAATTCCCATGGGGGCTATAGTTGAGGAGACAAGATGAGGCTTGACTGGATAGCTGGACATGTGGAAAAATACCCCTTTCTGGACATTCAAGGTCAGAAGCAGTGCCCCCTTCTGGGCATTCACAGTCAGGAACAGTGCCCTTGTCTGTGCATCCAAGGTCAACTTGGATGCACAGACAAGGGCACTGTTCAGGAACAGCACCCCCTTCAGGGCATTCCAAGGCTGGAACAATACTCTCTTCTGGGTGCTCTAAGACTGGAGCAGTAGTGCCTCCCTCTAGACACTCGCTTCTCCACAGTATTACAGGACTGGAGTCCCTCAAAGGTAATGGTAAAGGGTTGGACAAGGCTGGCTCCCACTAGATCAAAGCTTTGGCTGCAGGTTCTTCCTGGAAAGGCTCAGCTGGAATGGAATACACTTGCTGAGATAGGTCTATTAGTCTGTACTATTATTCCTGGAGTGGATCATCTGGGCTGGAATTCTCCAGAAGCTGAGGTAGAACTACAGCTGCTGGATCAAGCTCCTCTTGAAGCAGAGGCTTTAATAGTGACTCACTAGTTGACAAGAGATACTGGAGGTTCCTGGAGGCAGAACAGCATTCTGGCATGGACTCTGTGGAGCTTGGGTGTTGTACAGGCAGTGAGGAGGAAGTTGGCAAGGCTGGAGATTAAGCTTGTCGAGGTCCCCTGCAGGAAAGGAGGCTGTAAGACAGTAGGCCATTGAGGAGATGGTTTGAATAGCTCAGAACAGAGCTCACTGGAGATCACTGCGGGTGGGGAGGCTTCATAGTAGTCAGAATCAGGGTACAAATGAGGCTGCACAGCAGACAAAATCGTAACAGCTGACCAAGAATGAATGAAAAACAAACTCATAGAAACGACGGCAGAAGAAGACCAAACGGCCCATCCAGTCTGCCCAGCAAGCTTCACACTTCTTTTTTTTCTCATACTTATCTGTTTCTCTTGGCTCTTAGTAACCTTTGGTTCTATTTCCCTTCCACCCCCACCATTAATGTGGAGAGCAGTGATGGAGCTGCATCCAAGTGAACTATCAAGCTTGATTAGTTAGGGGGGTAGTAACCACTGCAATAAGCAAGCTACACCCATACTTATATGTTTACCCAGACTATGTTATTCAGCCCTTATTGGTTATTTTTCTTCTCCCCTGCCATTGAAGCAGAGAGCTATGCTGGATATGCATGAAGTATTAGTTTTTCTTCTCCTCTGCCGTTGAAGCAGAGAGCTATGCTGGATATGCATTGAAAGTGAAGTATGCATTGAAAGCCACATTAACTATCAACAAATATTGAACAAGCCTAATAATTGGTAATACCTATAGCCTATGAACTCACCGTTAATTTTACATACTCTTACCCACCCCTGTTTTTTTTTTTGTTTTGTTTTGTTTTGTTTTTTTATAATTTGGAGATGGCAGCCCTCCATCCTTCCGCTCCGTGAAGGTGGAACACCAACCACTGGCCACTGGCATCCCGCTCCGTGAATGCCTCTGTGGTTACTGCCGCTCCGTGCAGTGTTTTGCTGCCTCCTCTTTATACACGTCCTCTAGACCTGATGGATCCACAGTGTTTATCCCATGCCCCTTTGAAGTCCTTCACAGTTTTGGACTTCACCACTTCATCCGGAAGGGCATTCCAGGCATCCACCACTCTCTCTGTGAAGAAATACTTCCTGACATTGGTTCTTCCTGACATTGGTTCAATTTTTAGCTGTGCTTCTATTATAGCAGGGCTTCCTAAACTCCATCCGAATTCCAGCAAAATGGAGATTCTCTGTATACAAAAAATGCATTGACACTTTCTTCACTTAAAAATCCCATTCAGAACCCATGAGCTCTCGCTAAAAACATTAGGTTAGAATGCCTTTGAGTCCTGCTGGACTTGGCACTAACCATGCTATCACTTTCAATCACGTAACCTACAAAGGCTATGTCATTGAGAAGATGAACCTAATAACAGATAAGGCTCACCAAAACTTCTAGATTCTAGATCTTGCTAGCTTTTTGGCAGCCTTTTGTTTACTAAAGGAAGCATATGCTCATATGCAGCCTCTGGTTCTGTGTGTTCCCTGACAGCAGCTGCACTTGCTGTGGACAGGTTTGATTGGACTGATTTTAATGATCTTGAAGATCTTGATGTACTTTTGGAGAATCTGGAATACTTGGATGCAGTTTCCTTTAAGTTCTCAATTTTTAGCTGTGCTTCTATTATAGCAGGGCTTCCTAAACTGTGGATCGGGACCTCAGATGGGGTCATAAAATCTTCTGCTGGGGTCACAAGTGCCTCAAATAACAAAACTCTTCAGGCATCAGCAGCAAGAGCAACTTTATTGGTGGAAGATAGCATGGGGCCTTTGAGCCTGCATATTCTCACAGGCCATGCAGCGGCACCGCCCTTGCATGAGTTTGTTTAGGTTTCAAGAAGCTCTGCATAAGGAGGGATTAGGGCCACTCAGTGCCCATAAACATGCACTAGCCCATAAGCCCCGTGATGATTTTCATTAGTGCTGCTGCTGCTGCTGCTTGCAGATCACTGTAGGGCTTAGGAACACCTTGAGGGAAAGGGAGGACTTGAGTGTGCATGAGTCAGTGGAGATTGCCACTGCTTCTCTCTTCTCACCCACCACTGAACCCTACCCAAGAGAAAAATGTTATCCCTGTCATCAGCCTGCCCTCTCTTCCCACCAGTTGTCATCCACCTTTGGCCCAGGGCCCAAAGGAAAATGTTGCCGTTGATCCTAGCCAAGGGGATGTTTGGAGGAGGGGCTGTTTGAAGGTAGGGATGAGGTACAGGAGTGGTTTGAGGGTTGGATAAGGTGGAGAGGGATTGGCTGTGGCAGGGGAAAGAGAGGGAAATGATAGAAGGTCAACTGGAGGAGATGTTAGAGGAAGTGAGGGTCAGGGAATCGACTACAGGGGAGAATGTGAGGGAAGGGTTAGAGGAGGAGGTGAAGTTAGGAGGTGAGAGAGTGGATGGGGGAATGGGGCGAAGGAAAGAAGATGACAGGTTCAGTTGGGGGTTATAAGAAGAGCTTGGTGTGAGAAAGCATCTGGGGAATGTGGAAAGGGCTGGAGAGAGTATGAGAGAGGGGATGGGCTGGGGACATGAGCAGAGTGGAGGGGAGGTCCACTGGTGGGGAAGAAGTTAAGAAAGGAGGTTGAGAGATCAGCTGGAGTGTGGGGAGGGTGAGAGTAGAGTGATTATTGAAGGGGGCATTGCACCCCTGCTAATTTGTTTTGGTTATCTTCTGGGGACATGTGAAAATGTAAGTGCTAAAATGGGGTCACATTGGCTAAAAGTTTGGGAAACTGCTATAGTGTCTTCACTAAATTATCATGTTCCTGGTCAGTGGCCTGGTGAAATCCTTTTCCTGAAGACTGCTATGTCTATTCTCTTTAGGGAATATGAGATACCTGTCTGACCGGAGTTGGTAATACTTGTAGCTGTATTTGAATTGACTTAATTTTTCTTGAATTCCTTCTATACCCGAGGTACTAGTAAGCCTGTATGTTTTCCCCCCGCATTATAAACTTTCCTTTGGTGATCATTCTTTTCACATTTATAATTCTTTAAATCTTTGAATACCAAAATATGCTTTTTTTGTGTGCAGGGTTTTCTAAGGAAGCACTTTCTGCCATGCTTTGAAGCAATTATGAAGACTGGCAGGTATCTGGTTACAGCTGTGAGAAGCTCAGCACTACTGGCTCAGGCTGACACAATTACTGTAAGGGAAGGAAGCCAGCAGGATTTGAAACTTGTGCTCTTTTAGTTGAATAACTGAAACTCTCTGCTCAACTGAATGTTTTAGGAAAGAGATAAGCGGCAAATCACAAGTCTGTGCTTAATGTTGCTGTGAGAATCTTCTTCACTCTTGAAAAGTCCATATGGTTAGACCTTCCCGCAATACTCTGAATCGTAAATTCCAATTGTTTTAATGCTTCTTACCGCTTTGTACTATGCTGTCCTCGCGTACATGCGCTTGCTTTCTTGCTTATGCTGCTAGGCAGCTAGATAACCAGATAGATTCAGTTCTTGACTTCCAAAAATATTTATTAAGCAATAAATGACATAACACTCACTGCGATGAAATGGAATCAAGAGTAACTGCACAGGCTGTCTGATGCTTTAGTTAAATTTATAATGCAATTTGGTAAGAAGCAATATTTTTCCAAAGGATCCTTGTTATAGAGAAATACAGAAGGTGCTGCTGGCTAGGGAGTTGCAGCTTTTTTATTTCATTTTGTTTCAATTAGTGCACAGTATTTTGATTTAGTGCACACTAATTAGATATTAGTGTGCACTAAAAATAAACAAAAAAACCCAAAAATGGTAAAAAAAAAAAAAAAAATTTTAAATGATCCAAAATGAGAACATGACATTTTTTTGGTTGCACATCCCTACTGCTGGCTAGCTAAGAGCCTTTTTCAAACTGAACCTCTTTTCATCCTGAGGAAAAGAACTGTCTCAGGATGTATATACTAGGGATGTGCAGAGGGACGCCATACGTTGGCATTCGGGATTCGGATTCGTCGGAGGGCGGGTACGTTTCATTCGGCCGTATGGTGCCCCGATCTGTTAATACATCCATTTTGATTCGTTCCCCTGCTAAAATTAAATTAACTACAACCCCCCACCCTCCTGACCCCCACAAGACTTGCCAAAAGTCCAGGGTCATAGTGAGGGCAAAGGCAATCGGCGCCATTTTGAGTACTGGCATCCGACGGCCGGAGTGCAGGAGGTTGTTCCCGGACCCCCGCTGGACTTTTGGCAAGTCTTGTGGGGTCAGGATGGTCCCCTAAGACTTTTCAAAAGTCCCTGGTAGTCCAGCAGGGGTCCAGGAGCGACCTCCTGCACTCGGACCGTCGGCTGCCAGTAATCAAAATGGTGCCGATAGCCTTTGCCCATACTATGTCACAGGGGCTACCGGTGCCATTGGCCAGCCCCTGTCACATGGTAGGAGCACAAGATGGCGCCAATGGCCATGTGACAGGGGCTGACCAATAGCACCGGTAACCCCTGTGACATAGTAGGTCAAATGCTATCGGCGCAATTTTGAAACCAGCACAGAGGGTGTGAGCGCAGGGGATTGCTCCTGGACACCCCGCTGGACCACCGGGGAGTTTTGGTAAGTCTTGGGGGGGGATCAGGAGGGGGGGGGGTTGTTTAAATTGGTTTCTTTAGGCGGCCGAATAATTCGGCGAAGATTCGTGTATTCGTGGGGAATCGCGATATGTTTCGCTTCCCCACGAATACAACGAATATGGCCACATCCGTTGCGGATTGCCAATACGTAGGGACAGAATGTACACCCCTAGTATATATTGCAAGATTTAGTGAATGGTCAAAGGAAGTGAGGAAATGCAGAACAGGCAATATCCAATCAGGAAGATTAGAACAATCAAATAGCTTTAATGACCTATTAGAGCAGGGGTCAGGAACCTTTTTGGCTGAGAGAGCCATAAATGCCACATATTTTAAAATGTAATTCCATGAGAGCCATACAATATGTTTAAAACTAAATACAAGTAAATGTGTGCATTTTATGTAAGATCACACTTTTAAAGTACAATAAGTCTCTGAAAATATTACACCAGGCCTTAAGACACCAATACATCTCCTATTAGGAAAACGGACCAAGTCAGGCTGCTATAGAGTCCTACACAGAAACTACACACCAGCAGAAAACCTCACCTGAATCACGTGCTGTCCCTCACCTAACATAGAATAAAGAGACCAAAACGCATAACAAGAAGCATGCAGAAAAAAATGAATTGGAAACTGCAACAAGCCAGAGTCTCTGTATGCAGTATAACAAAGGAAAAAAGAAACATCACCCATCCTTATAAAACAAATCAAGAAATATAAAATCATCAGCAGTAAAACTGTACTAACAAAAAGAACATATTTCGAAACAGCTGATGAGTGGAATATCCAATAATTAAAAACTCATATAAAAAATTTCCAGATACCAACAAAATATTTCAAAATAGCAGACACACAGACCCAGTAATGAAAAATAATAAGGATACAAAAATTTTTTTGCTCTGCATACCTGGGAACGTTTGATATCCAGGTGTCCTGAGATTGTTCTGAATTAGCAGGAGGTGGGGTGGTTTGCTTGGAACTTTCTCCTCTCTCAGTCACATACCAGCGCTCTCTCACACTGGCTCTCAGTCACACACCTATACACACATGCTCTCAGTACTCACATATACACATGTTTTTTCTCTCTCACTTATATAGGCTCTTAATTACACATTTACACACATGCTGTCTATCTTTTCACACTTACACACACACACAGGCTTTCAATCACATAAATACATGCTGTCTTTTTCTCTCACACACAGACTCTCATTCACATGCTTACAAACATGTCCTCTCTTTCTCTCATTTACACACAGGCTCTCAATCACATACTCACGTGCTCCCTCACCTAAATCAGCTCTCAATCACACACAGACACACATGGTCTCTCTCTCTCATTTAAACACAGGCTCTCAATCACATACTCACATGCTCCATCACCTAAACCAGCTCTCAATCACACACAGACACACATGATCTCTCTCTTACTTATACACACAGGCTCTTAATCATACATACACATGATTTCTCTCACACACAAAGGATCTCAATCATACACACATACTCTTTCACACAAACAGGTTTTCAATCACAAACTTACACATACAGGTTCCCAATCGTAAACTTACATTCATGCTCGCTCTCTCACAGGCAGGCTCTCAATCACAGACATACTCTCTTTCACATATACAGGCTCTCAATCATTCACATACATGCAGTCTCTCACTCACACACACAGGATCTCAAACACACATGCTTGCTCGCTCATTCACTCTCTCTCTCCCCCACCCCGGGAACTCGCGGCAGCAGCAGCCTCCTCCCAACGCTAACCTCTTCATTTTCAGCCCTCGCGGAAGCGGAGTCCCATTGGCCGCGGTTGAACCTCTTCATTTTCCTCCGAGCCGCGCTGCAGTCTTCTTTTCTTCGGGCCGATGCCGAGCGCACTAGCGTGGCCTCTTCTTGCCGCACACGCACCCGATACTCTCCACTTCCTCTTCCGGGCCGCGGGGGGGAGGCGGGAAGAAGAGAGCATGCCGGTGCCGCTGACTCCAGCTGTCCTGCCGCGTTCTGCCTGGGCTGACAGCATTTTAAGCCCGGGCGGAGGAGGACCGGGGAGCAGCTGGGTCAGCGGGAAAGTGTGGCGACTGTCTGCGAGCCAGATGCAGCCCTCAAAAGAGCCATATCTGGCTCGCGAGCCATGGGTTCCCGACCCCTGTATTAGAGCAAAGGTTATATGCCTTGCAGAAAAATTAAGCTAAACAATACATCAACAGAACACAGGATGGCAATGCAATAAGGAAAATATATAAAACACACTCAGGCCGATGCCATAATCATGCGCTGAGCCTACCACACAGGTCTCTTGGACACATGTTTTGGACATGCTAGGCTAACACCTGATGCAATACGGGCATTAGTGCATCCAAAACATGGGTCCAACCCAGCACATAGCTAATAGTGCTCATCACATGTAAATGCATGTAGATGAGGCTATTAGCTATTACCTCCCGATGCAAAAAATCACTGCGCACCTGGTGCAGACATTTTAACATGGAAAACTTAATACCAGCCCCAGGGCTAGCATTAAGTGTTTGTGTTCCAAGCCATCAACTCCCCCCCCCCCCCCAAGCCGCAAAAAAGGCCAAAATACTGCTTTTCTGTGGTTCCTCCTACTTAGTATCGTCTCACTATTAAGTAGGAGGAACCACAAGAAGCAGCATGGAAAAAAACATTTTGCCGGCGGTCAGATTAAGGAAACTGAGGACCATTAAATAAGCGTCTGTTTTCCTAACCCATAGCTGTGAGCGGATTAGGAAAACGGATGCTCATTAATTGAGTATCCGTTTTCTTAATCGGCACAAAGCCACTTCTCCTGGGTGCCCGAAGCCATGGATGCGCTAGGGACGCACAATTTATCCCTAGTGCGTTCTTTTTAGAGCAGCCCCTCATTTAAATAATGCATCGCGTGCCCAGGGGAGGTGGCTGGGCATGTGTTAGAAAAGTGGGCACTCAATCATGAGTGCCCGTTTTACGCAAGCCGGTATTGCATCGGCCTGACTATGAAGACAGAACAATTCTTCTTGAGAGCAGCACCAGCCCTATTAAACTCCTTCCGAGAAAAACTCCACCAAATACATAACTATGCCTATTTCAGGAAGCAAGGAAAAGCCTGGCTTTTCTGCCAGGCTTATAATTCCCTGGATAAAATGAAACTGACTAAAAAAACACATGGCACTACTTGGACTGCCTGGATGTGCTGCTAGAACTGATTTTTTTTCTGAGTTTATTCTTTGTATTTTATTTGGGTCTAGTTATTACTATTGACTTATCCCTGATTTAGGCCTTACTGTGCATCTTCCCCAGCCAGAATTAAGCTACTATTGTTTGTATGATATTATAAGTCCAGTCTAGCCCTTTTGTTCACCTTTCTTGGATCTAAATTGTGACACTGCTTATGATCCTTGATGTGTGCTGCTACACTAAATTGTTATACTTCTCTTTGAGTGAATTTCTTATCCAAAAAGATGTGTAATAAATCCAAATAATAAATAGAGAGAAAAGAAGTGAGAAATATTAAATGGTGTACCCTAATTTGGTGTGGTGGTGCACATAAAATGCATTGGGATCAAAGAATTTCACATGTTGAATTTACATTTTCTCTCTTTAATAACCCTCGTGCTGTTCCAGACAGCGCACCTAAGCAGGATCCAAGCATAATTTCTTTCAACTCAGTACAAAGTTGTAAGGTGGGCTAAGTCCCATCCCCCCCCCCCCCACACACACACAAACACACACATATCCATTCATCTAATATATATTAAATCTCAAGAATCATGACCATTTTTTTTTTATTTTAATTCTAAAATTACCTTCTACATTGCTGGCTATATTGTAACTTTTTGATTATTGGTCCTATTGGTATTATCCAATAAATCTTTTGATTATTTTTTTTTTGTTCTAATAAACTAATGTAGCTGCATTTCATTAATTGACCATTTCACTTAAAAGCTTTATTTTTCTGGCCTTTTTCATTACAAAATCAAGAATTATCTCTTACAAGTTCACAACGTGATGGACAAAATAGCAAAGTGGTTTAACCATTGTTGAGTGCTTATGAAAGTCTTTGCAGCTTCTGCTACAGTCACTGGCAGTGTGCAAAAAAGCCATAGGGTTTTACATATAGAATTGAAAATTACATGTAATTGTTTTTTGTAATCTGTCTAAATAAAATACATGGGAGACATTCATATTCTTTTTTTTTTCTCCCAAAGTAAATTTGAAGATTTTTTCAAACACAACATTTTACAAGGAACATTTTCAGAAAGATCTGTAGGATCCTTAAGTACACATTTAGAAGCTTATTCTAGTCCTGCAGGCTCTAGTGTCATATATTTTAAGACTGAACAGAATATAAAACAGATATTGGTTACTTTGAATATGTGCTCTAATGCACAGATAACATTCAAAGTTGCATCAGAAATCTTCCTTTTGAATAAAGTTTCTGGATCATTTTCAGACATGTTGGAATGTGATTCCTTAGCTGTGTTATCATGAAATCTTTTTGTTCTTGTCTCTCTCCTTTGGTAATTGTGGCAAAATGTCCATGTCTTCTGTTGCAAGGCATGCTTCCTGTAGAATTTTGTCACTGACCCTTGTAAATTATGTTGCTTCTTCAGTAATAATAATGAGAGTTGTCTCTGATTCAAGAAAGGTTCCCCTGGCCTGTAAAATATTGTTTCTGTCATCAATATGCAAAACCTTGTATCAGAAGCTAGCAAACAATAAGGTACAACAATGAGCTAAAGTACCTTTCACTGATTCCAGTTGTAATTGAGCTTCATTTATTAAATTTTACAAAGCAAATTCCATTGCTTCCAGAATATCTGGATGATGCTTTGCAAGTAGATAAAATAGCATCAGCATGTGTCTGACTGAGCTGGAATTTGCCGTGTATCTGTTTTTTGACCTGTAAGTTTCTTTCTGCTTCCTTGGGCTTCCAACTCGCTCGGAACCAGTGATGGAATTTTGTAGCCATGTGCCTTCAATTGCAACTATACCAGAACATTTTTTCTCCTATTAAATATCTCTCCCAATTTAGTTCAATCCAGTCATTGTAGTGATGGGCTTGGGGTTCTGCATTAGAGCTCCTTTCAGAATCCTGCAGTCTGACCTCTAGGTGTCACCCTTGGGCAATGAGCGTGTCTCCATAGCCCTGGGAGCTATGTGAACACAGTTTCCGCAGCATACCAGACAACCAAAGGAGCAGAAGAACTAACCCGGGGTTTGAAATGGGGATATTTTGCATGGCAATGGATAGCACATCAACTGAGCCACTGGGCCAGTCCCATGAGTATTGTATCTTATCAGTTATAATTTTCCATCTCACCAAACTATCACTGAGAAATACAAATAGTTGCTACACACAACCAAAAAATGTTAATGTTTGAGTAGATATTGCAAGATTTAGTGAATGGGAAGCACAAAGAGAATCTCAGGCCTGAATACCTTTTATTTTCCCTGACATATTAGAGGTATTATGGAATGTTATGACACTTCAGGCTGGCAGTTAGCGTTTCAGCTATTTTTCTCCATTTTCTAAGTAAAACTTATTGAACTCAAGAAATCTTTCTTTATTGTTAAATATACCAGTATTTTTGTTGTGAACTACATTGTAGCATATCAACACATTGTTCTTGGTGAGAGGTTGGAGTAATATTACATATTATGATAGAATAATAAATCTACAAGGATGGCCGCCTGTGCACTTTTACTACATTATTCAGTAAACTCATAATTCTTTCATAAGAGACAATGAGCCCTCTGTTTAACTTTGGGCAAATGGTTACAAGTGATGCTTTCATAATGAGCTATTAACTCAAGAGTTCCAAGAAACTTTTATATTTTGAACTTCTACCAGCAGCTGATATGACTAGATGAAAAATGACCAGGCCAGCTCTCTACTGACTATGTGGCAAACCTACTTTGGATGTAGAAACTACACTAAAAAATTTGAGGGAGGCAAGTAATTATATGTAAAGCAAGCACTGTTAAATAAAGGTGCAATGTATGATTCCTTTTTCAGAAAAGCTGTTGTGCCAGAGAGCATGCTGAAGAATTGTTTAGAAGGGAAATTTTCCAAGAAAGTTATGTGGAAACCTTTCTTGTGCATTTTTTTTTGGCCTTGGTATTCCTTCTTTTTCTACCAGTTCAATTGGAATCATTGCTGGGATTCTGATGCCATCAGCTTGCATTCACAACTACTCAGGAGTTTTTCTACTAATTAATAGACTAACCCTCTGCACCTAGTCTGGTCATTGCATTATGGGGTCTAAATCCGACCACCAAGTGTCTCCCTTAAAGATGATCATGATGCCTTCCCCTTTGGGGGGGTGTGAATTTTGCCTCTACAGCATCTCCAACCAATCTGGGGGTGCAGAAGGCTGGATCTGGAAATCATCTTAAGATAGTAATGACAGCAGTTAAGACCATATGGTCCATGCAGTCTGCCCAGCAAATTGTTTAAGGTAGTAATTGCCACTCCATGCAGGTTACCCCCATGCACCCCTTTCTTCATTCCCAGCTTCTCAGAATCTCAGTGATTATCCTTTTGAATTTGTTTACTATTTTTTGTCATAACCACCTCTTCCAGGAGGATATTCCAGGCAACCGCCACCCCTCTCTGTGAAGAAATATTTCCTGATATTGGTTCTGAGTCGTCATCCTGGATTTTTATTTCATGGCCCCTAGTTCTAGTCTCCTTTCTAACTGAAAAGGTTTTAAGTTCATGCATCTTTAATACCTTTCAGGTATCTGAAGATCTGTAACATATCACCTCTTGACCTCTTCTTCTCCTTCAGCCTCTCAAATAAGCCTGATACTTCACCTTCAATGCATATACAGCATAGTTCTCTGCTTCAACGACAGGGGAGAAGAAAAAAGGGTTCGCACTCACAAAGCGGGGAGTAGCTGGCTTGTTACGGCGGTTACTACCCCAACCAAATGTGTCTGATACTTCACTTTCGATGCATATCCAGCATGGCTCTCTGCTTCAACGGCATGGGAGAAGACTGATACATCACGCATTTCCAGCATAGCTCCCTGCTTCAACAGCAGGGGAGAAGAAAAACAACCAATAAGGACTGTATAACATAGTCTGGGTAAAACAAATAAGCATGGGTGTAGCTTGCTTATTGCGGCGGTTACTACCCCTACTACCCCTAACTAATCAAGCTAGATATTTCATTGGTGGGGGAGGAAGGTAAATAGAACCAAGAGCTAAGAGAAACAGATAAGTATGAGAGAAAAAATGTGTGAAGCTTGCTGGGCAGACTGGATGGGCCGTTTGGTCTTCTTCTGCCGTCATTTCTATGTTTCTATGTTTCTCATTCAGAGATCCTGTGCATATTTTATTCATGGAAGCATTTATTTGAGTGTATGAGAGGGGAGTGTATTGATGAAAATTTTACATTTAGAGTTGGGAGTCACAGTATTTCAAAGAAATATTATCGTAATCATTCTTGGTTAATGGTACTTAAGTGTTTAATTGGATTGATGTTTTATTTCCTTTATATGTAGTCTTCCAGCTAACCGTAGTCATTATTATAATTATTAGACTGAAGAAGCCATATTAAACATATATGCCAAAATAACACAGTATAATGTTTTAGTTTTAAAATAAATGTAACCACCTGTAACCCTTAGTTAGAAAGCCAATTGTTATAACATATAACACAAAAGAAAATCATGACATAAATCTAATTGGCATAAATCACCCTTTCATCCTTATAGGGTACAATTGAGATATTTGACAGGATGATCCCCCCCCAAGTGATTCTTCTTATAATTCTTTGTTTTCGTTAGTACATTTATTTTGCTATATCTGTTATCTTGTTAATATCTGTTGTGTAATCCTTTAGTAAATGTTTAAAACATTAAGGAATAGATTGTATGAGGGCAATTACATTTATTTTTTATTATTTTATGGCATTTATTATTTCTTTACTATAATTCTTATTAGTGTAATTAGAACAAGGCTTTCTATGAATAAACTGTTCCATTTTCCAGTATGGCCTTCATAAATAATGCTACATATAAGCTATCAGCAGAGAGAAGATAAATTAGGTCAGTCTTTCTTGCTGAAGGACAAAGATTATGCTTCAACAGAAGCACAGATTTCAAAATGTTATTTTTCACATTTCTGGATCAACAGTAGATTTAGTGCTTAATAATTGAGAGAGGATCAAAGGCACTTTTCTTAAAATACAGTACTGTTATCCCATTTTACCAGCCTATATCTTGACTGGTTCCCAACCACTTTTATACTTATAGGTCTCTTATTAGATTTTAACATTCATTTTTTTCTTTTTTCTCCTTATGCTATATTATTTTATAAACATTATCTTAGACACTTATCTTGCAATTGCTCTTAGGAAAGGTCCTTAATGACTCTGATAGTAAAACTATTCCAGAAGTCTTGTTAAAAGAACATTAGGGGGCGCTGTGCAGCAGCCGATGCGGACGGTCGTCTAATTGCGGAGCTCCTTTCACCACAAGCCTTTAACCCCATAAAATCAGCATATCTTACCCCGATTTTTGCAACGAGCGACAGCATTAGCCAGCCAGCTTTTCCTGAGTGCAGACAGCCATGACCACAAAGCGAAGAAATACGGACCTTAAGCGTTTCTCCTATGGGAGTAACCTGGCTGACCTGGGCCCAAGCGAAGAAATGACCCCACAGTGCTCGATTTAGAAGATACCGTAGTACTGGACAATGCGGGCGACGAGGACACGGGCACGGGAGCACCGTCAAGCCCGACACTGATTACATGAGATGAGATTCGCAGCAACTTAAGGATCCGCGGGGTGCCGGACACGCAGGAATTCACTGATTCGCATGATATCGCAGTTCAAATTTGCTCCTATATCTCAAGGACATGAGAACTCTTTGTCTGCTGATGCCAACGTACCAGAGGTACGTTTGGAGCGCGCTCCTAGGGCGCTGGGGCAAAGAAGGGATCTACGACCCCGGGACATCGTATTATGTTTTCATAGTTTTTCATTGAAAGAACAAGTATACGCTATCAATAGACAATTGAAAGAAATTAAATGGCGTAATCACACTTTAAATATATACCAGAATCTTTCCCCATGACACTGAAGAAACGCTACGAATTGCGCGACGTTACCGCCAACCTGTGGACATGTGACAGCCGATACCGCTGGACTTACCCGTTCGGCCTACAATTTCAGGCCCAGGGAGTCACATCCCGCATCAAAACTGTCACCAAGGCTGTTGCGGCCTTCACAAAAGCGCACCCGCAAGTACATTTTCAAGCCCCTAAGATGGCCACTGCCCCACAAAAACTGGACACCGCGCCTCGCTGGCAAAGGGCGGGAAAAGGTTACGCCAACAATCAGACATACGTGGCTCTACAGCATTGGAGCAAGGCTGAAGCTTTTCACACGCCATGTTCTGTACACTACCGATCATTGACTTAGAAACAATGCTGGACTACTTCACAGTTCTGCACATGATCTCCAGTGGTTTGCTGAATATTAAGTATTTACTACTGTTATATGTTCTAGAGGTTTTAGGGGTAACAGCCTTATTCTTTGAATGGGGAAATATGGCATAGATCAATCATATACTTGTGGTGGATGGGGGATGTATGCATGGTTGGACGCCCATTGGCAGTCGGATGTATGTTGCTCCCCCAGGAGAAAGGCATCCTGTCGGAGGATAAAGGAATGCGAAGGGATTAATAGGGGAACTACCAGGGAATGTTTACCTTGTGGATATTGGGGGGGGGGGGGAGACTACTATGGCACATCTGGGAGAATCTGCGAGAAAACGGCGACTATGGCTAGAGGGAGGAAACCCTCACTTGGTTTGGGTGCTGTACACTTATATGTTAACGCTTTTTTCTTTACCTACATGATCTATGGCTACACGGATCTTTTCCCTTAATGTTAAAGGCTTAAATACTCCTTGAAAATGTTTCCTCTTTAAGAAAGAGCTGCGAGACCAAAAGGCAGATATTCAGGAAACGCACATACGCAAACATCCTAACCTTTTCACAGTACACCATGGTGTTCTGGGCAGCAAGCACGAAAGCATCTCGCTACTCGGGGTGGGAATACTAATTGCCAACGCATTTGTGCATGAAGTACTCTTATCAAATGTCCGACCCCAAAGGCAGGTATCTTTTATTGAAAATAAGAGTGGGCGCCCGAATACTCACTATATTTAATGTTTACTTCCCAAATACCAATCAACTTTCATTTTTGCGTACCATTGATAAAGTACGCCAACAATACCATGAAGGGGAACTTTTAATTGGAGGTGACTTTAATATGGTTATGGATCTGCTTGTGGATTCCTCTTCTCAGAAGGTAACAACTTCAAGGATGCACTTAGCCTGGCGCAACTTCCTGGATACTTGGTGCTTGATAGACATTTGGCGCCAGCGCTACCCACATTCTCACTCCTATACCTTCTTTTCACACCCCCACAGTACATATTCTAGAATAGATTACCTTATGTTATCTGTCCAGGCCACCATTCTGGTTACAGAAATAGGTATTGATAACATAACATGGTCTGACCATGCTCCGGTGTGGGTTGCACTGAACATCAGGGATCCGGATACGGGATACCGCCCATGGAGGTTGAATGATTGCCTATTGAAAGATAAGGATTTTACCTGTAAGCTAGAGGAACAATTGTTAACCTACATTTGGGAGAACCAAACAGATGGTATGTCCCCTATGACCGTTTGGGACTGTTCGAAAGCTGTCATGTGGGGCAATCTCATCACAAGGGCGGCGCATTGTAATAGGGAGCGGGAGAAACAGCGAGTCTCCTTGCTAGCTGACCTAGAAGTATTGACTAAGTGTCATAGTGCCACCAGTTTGACACATATATATCAGAAGCTATTAAAGGTTAAGGATGGCTTGAGATCCCTGGATGATACGGCCCTTAGCCATCACTTAACCATGCTTAAACAGCAATTTTATGAGGGGGGCAATAAGGCGGGGAGATACCTAGTCCGACAGCTTCGGGCTGCTAGGGCTCAAACAGTGATTGCAAAGGTCTATAATGGTCAAGGGAGCTTAGAGACTACATCTGAGGGCATTAGACAATCGTTCACTGCATTTTATTCTACACTATATTCTCATGATGCTTCCATATCAGATGAGGCAATTACTCAATATTTGGATTCTGTTCCTCTACCAGCCCTAACTGCGGGGCAATGGGAATTCCTTGATAAACCTATTGAACCATCGGAAGTGTTAGCAGCCATGAAAAATCTGAAACCTGGAAAAGCCCCCGGACTAGATGGGTATACTGGCACATTTTACTGCCGATTTTCACTTAGCCTAGTGGGACCCCTAACAGCTATGTTCATCTCCTTACGGGACACAGCTATTCTAGGCAAAGCAGCTAACACAGCGGGTATTTCGGTGCTGGCTAAACCAGGAAGGGACCCCACTTCTTGTAGCTCGTATAGGCCGATATCTTTGATTAATGTAGACCTGAAGATATTGGCCAAAGTGTTAGCAACTAGATTAAATGGTATCCTACTGGGGCTGGTGCATTCAGACCAGGTGGGCTTTGTTCCGGGACGTCTAGCTGCGGATAATGTTCGTAGAATAGTGGACATTGTGGACCTGGTTCATTGTGAGGGGACCCTAGCTGTCCTCCTCTCTCTAGACGCGGAAAAAGCATTTGATCTTGTTCACTGGTCCTTTCTATTCCAGACCCTTGGGCATACGGCTTTTGGCACTCACTTCATTAATTGGTTGATGAAACTATGAATCCCCATATGCTAGGGTTAAGACCAACGGCAGCTATGGAAACCCCTTCCCTATTAGACTGGGCACTCGGCAAGGGTATCCTCTGTTACCCCTGCTTTTTGCTCTTTTCTTAGAACCCTTTACCACATGACCATGTGGTAAAGGGTAATCACTCACCCCTTCTATATGCCTTACAAAATACTCTTAGGGTGTGGAATCAATGGAAATTGTTATTGGTGGGGAAGGAAATATATACACCTATGACTCATTTATTCACTAATGCGATATTCCCCTCTCCCACTCACTCACAAGCCTTCAGGGAATGGGCTACAGCAGGGATCACGCGTCTAGAACATGTACTGTTGCAAGGCTCCCTCATGTCCAGTTCGCAGATCAGAGATCACTATCATATCAACGTGCAGGATTTTTTGCTATACGCAAAAATGTATCATTTCACCCATAGAGCAGTAAGAGCAGGTACCGCCCGATTGACAGGCACGTTGTTTGAAAATTATTGCAAAGGTGGTCTCATGTTGCGAGGAGTGATCTAAAAAATCTATGCTCTTTTAAATGGAAAATTGGCGGGATTGCTACGGCATCGCACTCTTTGGGAATCTGATTTTCAACGTACACTAGAGGGCAAGGAATGGGATGCCATTTCTTAACATCTCATAAATGTTCTATTTCCACAGGGTTGCAGGAGAACTGATACAAACTATTGTATTGTTGGCATTATACCCCAGTCACCCTACATAAATTTAGTTCTGCGAGATCTGAGCTCTGTTGGCGGGGGTGCGGGAATATCAGTACCTATTATCACATATGGTGGCTGTGTCTCAAGATATCTCCCTATTGGGCTATGGTTACTGATTGGATATCCCAAATTCTCCATTTGTCTCTGGAGGTACAACCTTGGCATGTATTACTTGGGCTACCTGTACAAGCGTGTAAGAAGGAAGAACAACGGTTTGCATTACAAGTTTTTATTGCAGCTAGAGCAGAGGTGGCAGCACATTGGACTACAAATGTTCTACCGAGCATGGCTAAAATACAACATAGAGTGCATACTTATTACCAATTAGGTAGACTTACAGCTGTACATCAAGATCGCCTGGGTAAATTCTACAAGATCTGGGGTTCTTATTCTGAGTGGTTGGAGACACAAACTCAAGAGTCATAACCGCTTACAATATTTGTTTATGCCCTTCTTCTATACCCTTGCATATTGCAGATATTGATGTTTCCTGGCCCTGCAGCTTCCCCTACCTGTAGTGTTTCTTGTCGTCAATAGTGTTTTGCTCTTTCTCTCTTTGTTGTCGCCCATATTCTCCCTCCTCTTTCTCTTTCTTCTCTTTCTCTTCCTCTTCCCATTCCAGTGGGACCTGGTAGTAGGAGTGGGAGGGTGGGCACTGGGAATCGGTTGTACTTATAATTGCAAAACTGCACTATTACTGTTCTGTGATTAGTTGTAACCTTCATGATTGCAATTTACTACCATGTTTTATATTGTTACTATTTCAATTTATGTATACAAAATGTGCTAATAAAATGTTTAAAAAAAAACCATTAAAGGCCTGACATGATTTGTGTTTCGAACAAAAATCCTTCATCAGGAGAACCAAGATGGCTGCCACACCATGAGCACAGAAAATACCTCGGCTCCGTGGTGATTTCTGAAATCCTTTCTACTGCCTTGAATAGTTTTTTCTTCAGATCAGTGATGCCACATACTAAAAGAAAGCAAGGATACGTGATAATCTTACCTCTACCCCCAATATTTCTTCTCGACAACTGCGGATTGAGGAAGTTTTCAGGAACATGCACCAGAGACCGGAGGGAGGGCCTGCGAGCGTCAACGGTAGAGAGCGGTCGCCAGACACTATGGCCGAGGAAACATCACTCAGCCCCAGAGCACCAACAGTTCCAGCTTTGCCTTACAGGCCCCCAGATGGTGAGGGGATGGAACAACAATTCCCAACGCCGCAGTTACAAGCAGCTCCAAGGACATTTGACATCCTGAGAAGAGACGGTGAACAGCCGTCAGTTTCAGAGAGCCCGACAAGCTCGGATTCCAAGGGTAAGAAAGAGGAGGCATGGCATTTGGAATCAGACTAGGCTGGCCTCTTGGAGAGCGGAGGTAAGGAGACTGAGATACACGTAATTCTTAATCCATCATTGGAAATGCCTGTTAAAAACACCCTGGAAGAAGTCTGGAAGGTGCTCGTGAATATGAATAAAGCTATAAATGACTTAAATGTTGTAAAACAGAATATGGAAGAAACACAGATTGGAGAACAAGATTCAAATGGAAATTTCTGTGAAAAATGTTGAGACAGAAATTAAAAGTGTGAAAGAGGTACAGTGCAATTCGATAAAATCTGAGACTATGGGGATGAGGAGGATGGATCTTATTGAAAATGATTTAAGAAGAAATAATCTAAGACTTTTGAATTTTCCTAAAACCAGATGGATGCCACCTAAGGATCTTCTCAAAAGTTATTTCACCAATATTTTAGGTCTTCCAGAAACATTTATTCCAGCAATTTCAAAAATATTTTATTTACCTGAAGAAAGGGAAGAAAAGGGATTACATATTTCCTCAGATAATCTTACAGAGATATTGGAGAAATCTTTTGAGAGCAAAATAGAATCTAGAGCAACATTGTTGGTGATTTTCATACAATTATCAGATAGAGATAATGTATTATGGCTATCCTTTCGTAATCAGACCCAACTTTTCTACGGACAGCAAATTAGAATATTCCCGGATATTATCAAGAAGATGCAGGAGAAAAGAAAAACCTTTCTGATGATGAAGGGTGAAGTGATCTCATGAGCAGCCAAATTTTATTTAAGGTTCCCGTGCAGGTGTATTTTGGTTTATCAAAATGATAGATACATTTTTTCTGAGCCAGAACAATTGCGTGCATACTTAGACTCGCACTCCTAAGTAATCCAAGAGGTGTTGGTTAAAAGAGTTTGATACATGACACGGTGTTACAGCTAAATGTTTTAAGAGAGAATTATATTTCCATTGGTTCTCCCACAATTCTTATAATATATGGTGAAATAGGGAATTTCCTAGTGAGGTCATTTAAAAAGGATGATGTTATTTCTGTCTTTTTCTGTAACATTGTTTTCAATGTAAACTTTGATTGAAACTTCAATAAAAATAAAATTTTTAAAAAAAAAATCTTTCAGGGGCTGGAATTATAACCACGTTTCTATAAAAATTATACAAAGAAACAAGTGTTAATATATATAATTTGAAGAACCCAGAGTAATATATCAGAGAAACATACGTGTCTATATCAAAATGTCCAATACATCACACAAAGGAATCTGCTGGAAGGCATCCTAAGCTTCTTAAGAACTGAATCTGGCATCTTGAAAACACCTTATTTGAACTTTCCAACCAGATGAAAATGCACCAGTTGAAGAAGGGGAGTTGTGAATAGAGTGTTCAGTGACAGCACAGGAAATGACGTATATACACCGATAATAAACTTCTATTGAGGAACTTTACAGTAATGTCATCCACTCAGTGTTATCTTTCATACCCCCCCAGTGTTACGGAGGACAAATTAAAAATCCAATGCTGTTCTTTAAAGTTTAACATGGATTTAATATAACCTCTTCTTTCAGATGCAATTACTGATTCTAAGACAGTCCAACGTAATTGGTCAAATGAATGTTGAAATTCCAAACAATGTTTAACAATGGGGGTATCAAGTTTCTTAGTATTCAATCTACTCCAATGTTCGTGTAATCATATTCTAATTGGTCTAGTTGTACGACCAATATATATCAAGGGACACGAACATTGAATCACGTAAATAACATTGTTGATATTACAATCGGAGTGAGTTTGTCGTGTATAGGTAATAAGAGAAATCGAATGTTGCCAAGTTGCCCCTCCCCCATTGTATTGGGACACATGTCACACAACCCACAAGGATAATATTCAATTAGTTGTGTCACATCCTTATCATCGGAGGGTGAAGACAGCGTAGCTCTAATCATGTTGTTACTAATGATCTCTTTTCTTCTAGTTAACGCACAATCAGTAACAAAACAATTTCCCATCATAACAGACCAGCTATATGACACACAACCTAATTTTTAGCAATAACAGAATCATGGCTAAAAAAATCAGATGTAGTTCTAAAGAATCAACTACCAAACAAAAACTACGAGGTCTTCTCGATCCCAAGAATAAATAAAAGAGGAGGCGAATTAATATTAATCATTGAAAAAATATTTAAAACTAAATTACTCTCAATCAAAACACCAATGAATCATGAAATTGCCCTTTTTGATACTAATCATTTTCAAATCTGCCTGGTATACTGCCCTCCCAGTCTCCTTGAACTAAATATCTCCCCACTAATAGAATTTTTCACAACTCATCTAAATCCCTCTAAACCCACCATAATATTAGGTGACTTTAATCTACACATGGATGCCCTCCCCCTATCTAATACCTGCCAAACACTATTAGACATAATGACTGCACTAGGTTTTAAATTGATCACAGACAAACCAACACATAAAGCAGGCCACTCATTAGATCTAACCTTTAAACCTTGAAAACATAAAAACTGAATACACACAAATCCCATGGTCAGACCACTTCCTCATTAACTCCCGGATAAAGCACAAAGGACCCATAAAAAAACAGAACATGGAACCAGCCGAATTATCATACCGCCCCCCTTATAACACTGAAATTCTTAAAGACAAACTATCCAAAGAATTAACACATATCAACTACGTAGATAGCCACAATGCTACAACTGACTGGCTAAACAGAATAACTTCTTTAGCTAACAAACTAAATCCTCTACAAACGGCCCGCATTAAAGAACCAAAGTCAAACAATCCATGGTACAGTGAACAAATCAAAGAAGTAAAATGGATACTTAGAAAAAAAGAAAAAGAATGGAAAAACAACAAATCAACCGAGAATCTAACTAAGTACAGAAAACAACTAGCATACTACAAAAAAACAATCTTAGACACCAAAAAAATATACTACAGCTCAAAAATAGAAAAATTTGCAAACAACGCCAGAACCCTATTTAATATAGTAAACAACCTAACATGCGACAACACTATCAATCATCTAACCCTACAAGAAAATCAATGCAATGATGTAGCCCAATTCTTTAAAGACAAAATTGAGAATCTAAGGAAAAAATCCCCGTAACTACAAAATAAGAGATTAGGATGCCCACTAGAGACGTCAGTATCTGGTCTGAATTTGAGGAGGTATCACACCCTGAAGTAGAAAAAATGATTAGGCAATTAAACCCTGCTACCCACAAAAGCGACACCATACCCATTACAGAACTTAAAAAAATAGCCGACACAATAACCCCAACATTAACTAAAATCATCAACCTCTCAATAGACGAAGGAGTAATGCCGGATACCTTGAAAGGAGCCATAATCAAGCCAATTATTAAGAAAAAGAACCTTGACCCCTCAAATCTTAGCAACTACAGACCAGTCTCCAACTTACCCCTAATAGCCAAACTAATCGAAAAATCAGTTCAAAAACAACTATCAAACCACCTTGAAAATAACAACATACTATATCCAGCACAACATGGATTCCGCAAACACTACAGTACAGAAACGTTGCTATTAGCTCTATCAGATAATATCTTAAGAGGATTCGACACAGGAACACACTACATTCTGGTTCTATTGGATCTCTCTGCAGCATTTGACACTGTAAATCACAGAATACTAATCAATAGACTGAAAGAAATAGGACTCACTAACAAAACACTAAAATGGTTCGAGTCATACTTAAACAATAGATGTTTTCAGGTACAAATCAAAAATGCACTTTCAGACAAAGTCAAACTGCTAACTGGTGTCCCACAGGGATCAGCCCTATCTGCAACACTCTTTAACATCTACCTCCTCCCAGTATGTCACTTACTAGCAGGACTGGGAATCATACATTACATTTATGCAGATGATATACAATTACTGTTACCTATTCCAAACACCATTAAGGAAACAATGAAACTAGCCAATATGTACCTAGAAATAATCAAACAGCTCCTAAACCAGATGGAATTGGTAATAAACATTGACAAAACTGAATTCTTACACCTTGAACGTAAAAACACATAACCAACATTCACAATCAAAAATATTCAAACCACCAAGTTAGCAACAAAAGTTAGGGATCTAGGAGTAATAATTGACCCTGAGCTAAACATGAAACAACACATCTCACAGAAAATAAAAGAAGGTTATGCAAAACTAATGATCCTAAGAAGACTAAAACCACTATTAACGATTAACAATTTTCGCACAGTTCTACAAGCAATGATATTCGCTAGCCCAGATTATTGTAACTCCCTGCTTTTAGGACTACCTCAATCTACAATTCGATCTCTGCAAATATTGCAAAATTCCGCTGCCAGAGTTTTGACAGGCAAAAAAAAGAGTGACCATATTACAGGAACACTTGCTGAACTCCACTGGCTTCCAATTGAACAAAGAATACAATATAAAGCACTTTGTATAATCCATAAACTAATCCACAATGATAAAGCCGACTGGCTTAACATGGCACTGCGCATGCACGTACCACAAAGAAACCTGAGATCTGCAAATAAAGCTCTACTAACTGGTCCCCTCTGTCAAATCAGCACATCTCACGCAAGTAAGGGAAAGAGCACTGTCACTGGCTGGTCCTGTACTCTGGAATACCATGCCACTCGAAATAAGACTACAGACAAATCTGAAATTATTCAAAACTAATCTGAAAACCTGGCTTTTTAAACGAGCATTTTATAAAGATAAAGAAAAGGAGAAAAATAGTTGAGTGATAAGGATGCACCAAGCTAGAAGTTTTTAGTAACCTACATAAGCACATTAATGTTAAAATCAAACTGCCTAATTTGTTCCTAACAATCAGGTTTAACTTGCACACCTAGTTTATTAATTTAAATTGTTACCGTACTATGATGGCACACGAGTAATTTGTAATGTATACCACCCATATTTCTCTTTATCGTGCCCTTCTGTAAACCGTTGTGATGGTATTTAACTTAACGACTGTATAGAAAATTTTTTTAAATAAATAAATATGATATAAAATTGTAATACATGCCAATGTTGCCATATACTCCATGCTATCAAAGCTGCCTTGTCAGAATGTTGAAGAACACATACATTTTGTATGATCTTATTTTCAATTTTATATTCCAAAAGAGATGTTCGGGTTAATATAAAGCTCTGCGGTATGTTGTCCTGACAACTGAAAAAGGGTACCCCTTCTCAAAAAATTGTAGTGCCAACTGAAATGCTTTTAACTTAAATTCATTAGTCGTAAAACAAATTCTATGTATTCTAAAAAGTTAGCTCACAGGAAGACTATTATTAAACTCATGCGGATGAAAAACTATGATACCTCAAAAAATTATTTGTCAGTTTCTTTTCGAAAAACAGATCTATGAAGTACTGTCTCATCTTTAGTAATATAGATATCCAAAAAATGAATCTGATAATCATCAAATTGTATCGTAAATTTGAGAAATGGATCAATAGTGTTCGTCCAGTTGAAAAAATCCCTTAAATTTTGTTCAGTAGATTCCCACAGGAAGAACACATCATCAGTGTATCTGACCCAGAACGGAATATGTGAAAAGAATGAAGAAGTCTAAATAAATTTCTCTTCTAATACTTCTCTGACCAGATTAGCAACCAAATGTGAAACAGATGAGCCTATTGCTATACTGTGCATTTGAATAAAAAATTCCCCATTAAACTTAAAAAACATTTTTTTAAAACAAAATTAGCTATGCTAAAAAGGAAACTTGACGGAATCTGATGGGCAGCTTGTGATTCAGAAAAAATGGTCTGAATGGTTTGGAGAGCAGTATCATGGGATACATTAGTATACAGAGAGAAACCACATCCATCGTTACTAAAATGGTACGTGACAAAACTGTGATATCTGAATGCAATTTATTCAACATTTGAGTCATATCCTGAACATAAGATCTCATTCTTTTCACAGCTGGTTGAAAAAGTGTATCCAAAAATATGGCCATCGGCTCTAATAATGACCCATTACTTGAAATAATTGGTCGTAGAGGAGGATTTTCCAGAGTTTTGTGAACTTTCAGCATACCATATAATATAGGTGTTCTGGGACATTCAGTATATAAAAAATTCATTTCCTTAGATGTAAGAAAAGGTGCTTTTTCATTCAGTGTATAAAAAATTCATTTCCTTAGATGTTAGAAAAGGTGCTTTTGCAACTGAAAAAAGAGTGTTCTGCAAAAAAAAGGTGTAGGATCTTCTTGAAGTTGTTGACAATAATTCACATCACTAATTTGCTTAGTTAATGCCATAAGATGTGCCGGCCAGTCCTTTATCAGCTGGTTTGATAGCAGTAAGGCTTTTCAATGCTTGAGATAAAGAAGAAGATAAATTTTAAAAGGTTTTAGATGAGTGTTTCTCCATAATTTCAATGTCTCTAAGTACCTAATCTTTAAACGTGGTGCTATACGGATCAAGCAGTCCAGGCGGAACTCACTTTGATTTCACACAATTTATAGATTTATAGATGTCAAATCTTCTACAAAACAATAATTGTACTTGTAATTTTTGTATGAACTGATAGACACTTGACTATGGAATGGATCATGTTTATTAGTAGAGACAAAAGAAAGTCCCAAATTCAACACTTCTTCCTGAGCATTTGTCAACGGTACCACAGATAAATTTATGGCTGTGGATCTGGATGTGTCTTTGATCTGGTCTGAGGACTGACAAACGTTGTGTAGGCTTGTGTAATGGGATCTTTGTTGGAACTCTGCTGAGGAACTTGTCGCAGCCATCTTCCTCTTTGGCCTCTCCCTAAACAGACGCAATATCCCGAACATAAGATTTAGCGTGGCTAGAATCAGGATCATCCAAACCACTTGAATCAACATTCGAGTCTTCAAATGTAACCCGCCTATTTGACCTAGGAGTATGTTTATCTGTATTAAGCCAATGATAAACATTATTAGTAGCATAATCTTCTTCATCCCTTTTGGGTTTTTTAATTTTCATTTGTCTTGGGGAACTTTTAAAATCTTCCAAGGATTTATTATGTTCATCAATCATATTTTGTAAAGTTTCTAAAGAAGATGTCTCTTTAACATGAGTTGAATATTCCTAAATCTTATTATAAGTGTCAGTAATTGTAGACTTCGTGTATTCAGCAATGAGTAACATTAAATTGGTAGAACATTTATTTAAAATGGAAATCCATTTAGCCATAAATGTATCAACATCATAACTTGTTTCTTTGTGTAATTTTTACAAAAATGTGGTTATAATTCCAGCCCCTGATAAAGGATTTTTGTTTGAAACATGAATTGTGTCAAACCTTTAATGTTTTTTTAATAAGACTTCTGGAATGGCTTTACCATCAAAGTCATTAAAGACCTTTCCTAAGAGCAATTGCAAGATAAGTGTCTAAGATAATGTTTATAAAATAATTAGGCATAAGGAAAAAAAAGAAAAAAATGAATGTTAAAATCTAATAAGAGACCTATGATTATAAAAGTGGTTGTGCACCAGTCAAGTTATAGGCTAATTAAGTGGGATAACAGCATTGCATTTCCAGAAAAGTGCCTATGATCCTTGCCCACTATATATGAAAGACTCATGAAAAATTATTTTTCTTCGTTGCTGGGTATCTTAGAAACATAGAGAGTGACGGCAGAAATAGACCCTACCCATCCATCCTGCCCAGCAAACTCCCATAGTTATCAGTTTCCCATACTTATCAGTTACACAGACCACCAAGGTCAGGGCTATTGTTGGTTACTGTTTGAGTCCAATTTCCTTCCTCTCCCTGCCGTTGAATCAGAGAGCAATGTGCATTGTTGAAATTGCATCAGAAGTGTAGTATCAGGCTTTTTCCTAGCGTGTAGCAGATGGACTCAGGACCAATGGGTATAGTGTACTCCTGATAGCAGTTTGGAGATGGAGTCAGATTTCAATCTGAAGTCAGCCTACATATACCTGTGTAGGAAGCTTAGCTCTTCAGTATTTCTCAGTTTCCTAAGCAGTTAGGGACACTACACACACTTGCACAGTGTTAGAAAATCCAAACCAAAGAAGAGAGAAAATCTTACCTCTACAAGACAAGCCCCGCTTTTCCTGCGGTGATACCTAAGGGTCCCTCCCCCAGTCGAGAATTCCTGAGGTGACTTCTGAGATCCCTCAGAGGTAAGCCTCGGTTAGGTAGCCGGTTCCCAGCGTGGACTTAGCCCCAGAGTGGCTGAGAGGTAGCAGGTGAAATACCAAATGTGGCATTGAAGGTATTTTCTCTCCCCCCACCCCCCCCTCCCCCCCGCAGCCGGAGAACGCCGGGAAGCGCCGAGACAAGGTAAGGTAGAAAACTTTCTTAAAGTCTCCAGTCTCCGAGGCTCGTTTAGCCACACAGATCGTTCTTCCGGCGTCTGTTAAATCGGGTTGAGCAGCCCCGTCCAGGCTACACCCCAATCCGGTGCGAGGGTCCTCACATGTGGACACCTTCTGGGGGGGTCGCCATCTTGCCTGCTTGGTCTTCGGCACCATTTCCCCCTCTTGATTGCCGTAATGCCCGCACAACTGAGCCGTGCACACAGCGGCGAGCCGGGCACACAAACAACTTCTGCACACAGAGGCACACGCATCTCCGCTGAGCGCGCAAATACCAGCCTGCACGCACATCTTTCACGCACATCTTCGGAGCACCCTGAGCGCACAACTAAGCCTCCTGGCGCGCGCACCAATGCGCACAGAGGAGTTTTGAGCCACTCCACGCGCACAAACCAAGGCACCGCCGGCCAAGAAAGCCAAGGGACAAGCCCTCTGCCCAGCCTGCCACCTGAGAGCTGCTCAACCCGACGTGGCCTCTGCCCTATGTCTGCAGTGCGAAGAAGCTCTGAGGGAATCGAGGCAAGGCCCCCCAAGCCAGTAGATGAATCCGGCTCCACCAATGATAGTACCTCGGACCTCTGTATTTCCGTCTCGGATCCTCCTCAGATGGGCACCTCAGGGAACTCCGCTGGATTCAATATGGACCCGGGACCTTTTCCTGGGTTGAATTCTTCAAAGGCCTGCAAACCTTTGGCCAGGTGCAATCAGTATCGCCTGTGACAGTCACAGGCTCCACCAGAACAACAGCCACAGTCTCCACCAGAATCGCAAGACCCTCCAAACCCCCCTCGGATTCCCCGAGACGTGCCACTACTGGGCAAAAGCCTCCCCTTAGGGGACACAGACACCTCGGGGGAAGAGCCTGACTCCCTGGAGGAAGGGGAAATCCCCCCAGGGATGGAACCATACCGAACCATGATGTGATTCTTCTCCAAAGACGAGTTACCAGACCGCGTGTCTTTGAGCCTGAAGATGCTGGCCATTCCTGACGCAAGTACCACGGCGGAGCCAAAGACGAACCCAGTTTTGGTCAGTCTCCGTCAGGCCTCATGCTATTTCCCAATGCTGCAGGCCGTACAACAACTGATTGACCTGGAATGGAATGCCCCAGAGGCCAGCTTCAAAGGAGGATAGGCCCTAGAAGCCCTATACTCCCTGGAACCCACGGCCAAAGAACTCCTAGGGTTCCCAAAAGTGGACGCCATGGTTTGTGCTGTCTCGAAGCGCACTACCATCCCTGTCGAAGGAGGAGCTGCACTCAAGGATGCCCAGGACAGACGTCAGGAATCCATCCTTAAACAGCCATTTGATATCGCAGCAATGTCTCTGCAGATCGCTTCCTGCTGCGCCGTCATGACACGTACCTGCTTGCTTCTCTCCAGGGACACAAACACTTCCGCCAAAGCATTAGAGCCAGCGATATCTTTCCTCACGGATGCGACCTCTGACCTGGTGTGCACCTCAGCCAGGGGCGTCTCATCCACAGTGGCAGCCAGAAGGCAACTAGGGCTCTGAAATTGGTCAGCCGACGTGACCTCCAAGACAAAACTCACGAGAATGTCCGTTAAAGGATCCCTCCTGTTCGGAAGCGAACTGGAAAAGTTAGCCAACAAATGTGGTAAATCCCCAGTACCTCGGTTACCGGAGGACAGGAACAAAAGAAACCAGCACTCCTCTCCCTGAAGAACTAAGGGCAGAGGAGCCCAGCGTTTTAGACCGTACAAAAACACATACCAAACACCTCGCCCCATGGGCAGGGGTCAGTCCTTTCGGAACAGACACAACAAGAGGGGAGCCGGCTCAGGTACAGGCCCCGGCCGCACCCCACAATGAGAATTAACAGACCCATCTACAAGAAGAAGCCATAGGGGGCAGACTCACCCTCTTCTACCAAAGATGGGTCGAGATAACGTCGGATAAGTAGGTCCTAACCATCATTCGAGAGGGATACTATCTGGACTTCCACAGCATCCCTCCAGACAAATTTGTGAGATCACCGTGCTATTCCCTCTCCAAGAGAATAGCTGTGGAAACCACACTGACAAAACTACTCAGCCTAAAGGCGATAACCTCTGTGCCCAAGCACCAACAAAATACTGGTCACTATTCCATCTATTTTATCATCCCCAAGAAGGGAGGGAAGGTCCCTGCCCATCCTGGACCTCAAGACTGTCATTCGCTACCTGAGGGTAACGCACTTCTGTATGGAAACCCTACGCTCAGTCATAAGGGCAGTACAACCAAGAGAATTCCTGACTTCACTGGATCTATCCGAAGCCTATCTCCACATCCCGGTCCACCATGACCATCAGCGCTTCCTGTGCTTTGTGATACTGGACCATCATTACCAATTCCAGGTGCTACCCTTCGGACTAGCTACTGTTCCTCGGACATTCACCAAAATTATGGTGGTAGTGGCGACGACATTGAGGAAAGAAGGAACCCTCATACATCCATATCTGGATGATTGGCTGATCAGGGCAAAATCTCCAGAGGAAAGTTACTAGGCGACCACCAGAGTCAAGAATCTATTGCAAAATCTCGGGTGGGTCATCAACACAGCCAAGAGCTGCCTGCAGCCCTTGCAGTCGCTAAAGGACCTGGAAGTCCGGTTCAATACCAAACAAGACAAGGTTGTTCTTCCCCCTACAAGGAGAAGGAGACTGATGGACCAATTGCGAAAACTGTTGAACTATGCTCGCCCCAAGGTATGGGGCTACCGCCAAGTTCTCGGTCTCATGACATCGAACCTAGAAGTCGTCCCGTGGACAAGGGCCCACATGTGTCCACTACAACATTCCCTACTGTCACGGTGGAACCCGATGTCCCAGAATTACTCCATTCGCCTCCAGCTACCAGCAGAGGTTCGGACCCAGCTCCAATGGTGGCTACAGGAAGACCATCTGAACAAGGGAGTAAGACTATCCCCACCGACCTGGATCTTGCGCACCACGGATGCGAGCCTGTGAGGGTGGGGAGCCCACTGCCAGGAACTGACGGCCCAGGGGCAATGGGATAAGGAAGAGTTGGGATGGAACATAAACCAACTGGAAGCCCGAGCAGTCAGACTAGCCTGCCTACGATTCAGCCATAGACTCTGGGGCGAATCTGTCAGAGTCATGTCAGACAATGCCACAACAGTTGCCTACATCAACCGCCAGGGAGGAACCAGAAGCCAACAGGTGTCCCTGGAAATAGACCCCCTAATGGAGTGGGGCAGAAACAAACCTGCAAGGGATCTCAGCCACCCACATCACGGGAAAAGACAATGTCACTGCGGACTACCTCAGCAAACAGAGTCTAGACACAGAGGAATGGACGCTGTCGACTACAGCCTTCCAGTTGATAGTAAACCACTGGGGAACCCCAGCCATGGATCTCCTGGCAAACCGGTCCAACGCCCAAGTTCCCAAGTTCTTCAGCCGCACACAAGAACCACAATCCCAGGGAATCGACACCCTGATCCAGACCTGGCCACAAGAAGACCTGCTGTACGCCTTTCCTCCATGGCCACTACTGGGCGGGATCATTCGCAAGATAGAACACCACAGGGTGCTAGTACTGGCCAAGAAGCCCATGGTAGGCAGACATGTGAAGACTTCTTGCGGGGAACCCTCTGTGCCTTCCTCCGCACAGGGACCTTCTCCGGCAAGGACCGATTCTTCACGAAGACCCAACTCTATTCTCTCTTACGGTCTGGCCATTGAGAGGACTCACCTGAAGAAGAACGGATATTCTAAGGCAGTGATTGACACCTTTCTCCGAGCACGCAAGTTTTCCACGTCCTACATACGAATATGGAGAATATTCGAAGCCTGGTGTGAGGACCGCAGACAGTCAAAATCCCCATGATCCTGGAATTTCTGCAGGACGGCTTGAAGAAGGGGGTTGTCTCTCAACTCCATCAAGGTTTGTTAGGGGTAGTATCTGCCACACCAGCAAGATTCACCATGTCCCCATCTTTATGAGTTCCTATAAATTGTGGGTTTTTTTAGATATAAATTTGGGTTATACCACATTCTTTCACAGTATTTTTTCAATTTAATAATTGAGAGAGAACTTGAGTTCTAATGAAAAATGTGGTGTATATGATCAAAATGTGAAATTTGATCTGAATGATTTAAATTTCTTTTCAGTTCGGGTCATCTGAATCAAATGAGTGCAGCCCCCTGAAAAATCTGAATCTTTTTCAGCTCATTCAATTAAGTCCCATTATTTATTTATTTAGATTACAGTCTATGGGAGAAACAAAGCCAGAAAGAGCAGAGCCCATTGGGTGTGGGACAAGGAAGACTATGATCAAGCATGTCTCAGCACTTTTTTAACCAGCGTATTCCAGCTGTCAGCTGTATGGATTTTATTCATTTTATAAGTAAAATTGATACTAAGAGCACTTTGAGCAGCCAGTGACCATTTTGTTTTCTGTCAGTCCACTGTTGGATCTCAGAGAGAGAAAAAAAGAGATTCTGAAACTCCTTGCTTCAAAATTCCAGCGCTATAGAAAATATTAGAAGAAAAGCATTAGATTTAGAGACAAAAGCAAAATGTATTATTACAATCAATGTTACTTTGCCCTAGCAGTGCTGCAAGCAGCAGGAGAAATTATAATTTCTCTGTCAAAGGGTTACAGTGTTACTGTATATTGGCAGCGTAAAACTGTAGTTCTGCAGCAGGCAGACAAAATGTCAGTGTCTGTAAGAGGCAGTGATTTTCTCTACCAACATTTACATGGTGGCCAGTGATGGACTGTGACAGGGACAACTTACTTTGTGACAGTGGGAGAGTGAAAGGGAGACCTGGAATAAGTACAAGCAGCAGTGGACATGATGAGAGACATAGATGACGACCAGGAGCCCTCCTATCAAGCTCAGCAGTAACTTTTTGGAGAGGGAAACCAGCTAAAGAAACAGAGTTAGCTGAGAAGCTGGAACAGCTTGCTACCTGCTCCCATCTCCACTGTTATGGTACAGGGGAGAAAAAAAGCAGACACAGTGCAGAATGGCAGCAGCAGGTGGGGCACACTAGGTAAGCATCCATAAAAGTCAGCATACCACTCCCTATTTTATTCTGACCTGTGCCTGTGACAGATCTTTGTAAAACTACTGATTCAGAGGTATCATGTCAGGTATTTGAAGCCTTGAAGAAAGGGGATATTGAAAAGCTAGTAGGTGAGGAGGGTTTGCAGAGTCTATCTGGTGAGCAGCAGGAGGTGGATAGCATAGGTGCAGAGACAGTAAGTGATATTGCTGAGGCCATGATTACACCCCCCCCCCCCCCACAAAAAAACTAGTCGATTAAGAGCATGAAACAAGCTTCTAAATTTGTACCCCCTGTGATAGCTGGGAGCAGCCTTGGCTTGGGAAATAGCCAGGAGAATGCTATTGTTTGCTTTTTTGATGGCAGCAGCACACTGAACCGACGATTTCAATGTATTATCCACTATGATGCCTAGATCTCTTTCTTGGGTGGTAGCACCTAATATAGAACCTAACATTATGTAACTATAGCATGGGTTATTTTTCCCTATATGCATCACCTTGCACTTATCCGCATTAAATTTCATCTGCCATTTGGATGCCCAATTTTCCAGTTTCTATCAAGGTCCTGCAATTTATCACAATCAGCTTGTGATTTAACTACTCTGAGTAATCTTGTATTATCTGCAAATTTGATTACCTCACTCATCGTATTTCTTTCCAGATCATTTATAAATATATTGAAAAGCATGGGTCCTAGTACAGATCCTTGAGGCACTCTACTGTTTACCCTTTTCCACTGAGAAAATTGTCCATTTAACCTATCATTAAAATCATCCATTGTAACCTGAAGACTGGAGGATAGCTAATGTAACCCCAATATTTAAAAAGGGCTCCAGGGGCGATCCGGGAAACTACAGACCGGTTAGCCTGACTTCAGTGCCAGGAAAAATAGTGGAAACTATTCTAAAGATCAAAATCACAGAACATATAGAAAGACATGGTTTAATGGAACAAAGCCAGCATGGCTTTATTCAAGACAAGTCTTACCTCACAAATCTGCTTCACATTTTTGAAGGGGTTAATAAACATGTGGATAAAGGTGAACCGGTAGAAGGCATTTGACAAAGTTCCATATGAGAGGCTTCTAGGAAAAGTAAAAAGTCATGGGATATCTCCCCCCCACCATCCCCATATATTTTGCCAGTCACTGTATTTCACTTCATGCATCTGACAAAGTGGACTCTGTCCTTGAAAGCTTATTCCTCAAATAAAGTGGTTAGTCCATAAGGTGCCGCCACCTCGTATCATTTTTATCTATGTCTCCCTGATAGCACACTGATACAAGTTGGATGAGACATGGTCTAGCAGCAACTCTGGCAGGGGCACAACAGTAGAGTACAGGTGGGTTGTGCTACACATATAGGTGATGGATAGGAGCCAAAATTTGACCTATATCTTAGTGGTGATAAGGGAGATGAGAGAGGGCTAGCGGCTAGGACAGAAACATATTACCAGTACTGGGATTTTTGTTAGATGGTGGCGGCAACATGATCAAGGCAGTGGGCAAAAGAATCTACCAGAATATCCAGTGCTTTGCACCTGGCATTAATGGAAGCCCTGGGGCTGAGGGAAAGGAAGGCTTACAGCTGTGTTCTGCTGGAACCAATAGAGAGGTGCAGAAAAATAGCAGGGGATTTATCTGGAGTGTGAAAGATAGGCAGTGTCTCTGGGGCATCTGTGAACCATATTATTCAGGATGTAGGCACCAGGTGGAATCCTACCTATCTGATGATACAGAAGATAATTGAGCAGTAGACACCCCTTCACGAGCTGTCTGTGGAGGCCAAGATCAATGTGGATTGTCCCTTTTCGGGGGGGGGGGGGGTCAGGATTGGTTACACCTGATGCAGGTGGTACAAATCCTAAAGCCCTTGAAGGATGCCATGAAAGATCTGAGTTCAACAATAGCCACCCTGGGTGAGGTCATTCTCAAAATCAATATCCTGGAAGAGAAGTTACTGGGTTTCCAGCAGGAACAAGGACTATCACCAGAGTTATTGGTTCTCATGGACTTCTTGCTGCAGCAAGTGGAAATCAACTCAAACCCCTCACCCAGCTGAATCTTCACATACTAGCCACCCTATGTGACCTGTGAGAGTAACACCCTCCAGTCTAGTACTCTGATTTACCAGAAGGAGAAGCTGGTAGCTAGTGTGCAAGAATAGGAGCACCAGAGGCAGAGGGGCAGTGGGGATTTAGCTCAGAAAAGAGTGGGCTCCCCATATAATATTGGCAGCATCAGCAGCACCCTGAGAGCCACCACTCCCCCCCCCCCCCCCCAACTTTATCCACTCCCTCCCTCACTATGTCCCTCACATAACAGACTGCCACAGGCCATAGCTTCAGTGATTGACAACAGAGACTACCCTAGCAAAGAAGACCCTTGCACAGATTGCAGGGACACCATACATTGGATCACCCATTAAGGTCATGGACACAGATTTGTTGGCATCCTGGGCGTACAAGACTGTAGTCTAGCTGGACCTTGCTAAAGCTAACATTTCCTTCCTGACCATCAGTAAGTGTGCTCAGTGAGCAGTTATTCTCAATGTCAGGTTGAGTTCATATTGTTTATGGTTGACCCCAGATTTGATGGAAAAATTGTTCTCCCTTAAGATCAACCTCCCACTGCAGGGATTCCCTGAATTTCCATGTGAGTAGCAGAAGGAATGAACGCACAACTGTTCCAAAAAGATGCCCATACTTTTTGGCCTTAGTACCTCGCTGTGTTTTGCCAGTTGCCACTTTTGCTACTGCTGCCCAGCCTTTCTTCTGGCTCTGCATCTTGCTCTGTTGTTGCCACTCTTGCTGCTGTCCAGCCTGCTTTCTCTACCCTGCTCGCTCAGTTTCCACTAGAGTATTCTTGACTTTCCACTCTCTCCTCCCCCACCCCCACAAAAAAAAAAGATAAAAGTCTCTCCTCTTCTACCCTTCTCTGACTGCCTCAGGATCTTGTTGCTCTCTTGATTCAACACCATGCTCTATTGTTGCCACTGTGCTTGCTGCCATTCCCCTCACTATCAGGTCGATACTGTAAGACCGCGGGAGAGCGGACGAACGCCCGCTCTCCCGGCGCGCGCACCGGCCCTTGGCCGGTGCGAGCGATTCAGTATTTAAATGAGGTGACGCGGGAAAAACGGGGAAAAGGAGGCGCTAGGGACACTAGCGCGTCCCTAGCGCCTCCTTTTTGTCAGGAGCGGCGGCTGTCAGCGGGTTTGACAGCCGACGCTCAATTTTGCCGGCGTCGGTTCTCGAGCCCGCTGACAGCCATGGGCTCGGAAACCGGACGCCGGCAAAATTGAGCGTCCGGTTTTCGGCCCGACAGCCGCGGGCCGAATTCAAATTTATTTTATTTTTTTTTTTACTTTTGGGGACCTCCGACTTAATATCGATATGATATTAAGTCGGAGGGTGCACAGAAAAGCAGTTTTTACTGCTTTTCTGTGCACTTTCCTGGCGCCGGAAGAAATTAGCACCGACCTTTGGGTCGGCGCTAATTTCTTAGAGTAAAATGTGCGGCTTGGCTGCACATTTTACTTACTGGATCCCGCGCGCATACCTAATAGGGCCATCAACATGCATTTGCCTGTTGAGGGCGCTATTAGGTGCCGCGGGTGGGCCGCGTGTTTTCCTCCCCTTACTGAATAAGGGGTAAGGGAAAACACGCGTCCAGAGCAGGCTGACAGTGCGCTCCAACGGAGCACACTTTACTGTATCGACCCCTCTGTGCCTTGGGATCTTCATACTACTGTTCATGCCCTTTGTCCCTCTTTTGGTGCTGTGTGGTGCTCATGCCAGTCTTGGTGTCTTGGGGTATTGTTGCTTTTGCAGTTGATGCCTACCAGTAAGTTTCATAAAACTTGGATGAAAAACCCCAAAGTTAGAGTCAAAATAGGATGCATCACTTCTCTGATTGACTTTGATGAAAATGAATGAAGCAAATGACCGTCTTATCTGAACCAAACAAATTGAGTGAAAAAGGAAATCAAACCAAATATATTTTCTGCACATATACTACATATGTGTTCTTGATGCTGAAGAATTTTTTTTATTATTTCAGATAAACTTGCCTTGGAGGGAATAGTGGTACAGCGTGCTGAGTGCAAGCCTGCTGCCAATGAAGACTACATGAAATTAAAGAGGTTTGTATTTTACTCCTTCCTACTCATGAATTGGTAAGAATTTTTTCGTATCGCCATACATATATATTTTATTTCTTGCCTTGTAAATTATGTTCAGTCACAACTGGAAAAGCCACAAATTAGTGATTTAGTTATTTATAATAAGTAAAAGAACATTAAAAAATCCATAATTTATTTTGTTATATTTTTTCCTCTTTGAATTTAGGGGTCTGATGACAAAATAGGTATAAATGTTCTGAAAACAGAATTCTATAATATTATACAAAGGGAAAATAAATAGATATTTTTATAATTATATCTTTATTAGATTTAAATCATATTGCAAGAAACATGATCTAATACAAGAAAAGGAAAAATACACATATACCAAATCAGTACAGGTAAAGAAAGGAAACCACATCTTTCTATGTACAGTCCACATTATCTTGAAACAGCTGTTTCAAAATTTCAAACCACTCTAATCCTCCACTTCTACAACCAGTAGCTAGCATTATCAATTACCAAGAAAACATATCTAACAAAAATGTATTCAGGTGCATTGGGTCCACAAACAGAAACTTAGCTCCTAGAGCCAAAACTCGAGGTTTAAGTTGTAAGAATTGCTTTCTCTTAATCTGTCTCCCTAGATACATCTGGAAAAACTTGTACTTTTTGACCACAAAAAATGATCCTTATATTTAAAATATTGTTTAAAGAAAATTCTTTATCAGTGGACAAAGCAGAAGAAACCACAAAGGTAGACCTAATAAGAATATTATCATCAGAAGCTTGCAAAAATAAAGAATGATCTGGTCTAAAAACAGGATGTAAAACATCTGCATCCCCTTCCTCACTACCAGGTGTTCTCTTTTTATCATGTATATAATACAAATTAGATAACAGGAATTGCTTCTCTGACAGGAATTGCAATGTTTCAACCACATATTTCTTAAAGTATTCTTCCCCTGAAATCAGGCGAGAATGAGGAAAATTCAATAGACAAAGGTTATTGGATCTAAGACTGTTTTCAAGTATCTCACATTTAGCAAAAAGCAAAACCTAGTCTTTTATACCTACAATAGACACTGACTGCAAAATTGGTAGTAGAGGTGAACTGAGCAGACACTTTCTAAGGATAAAAATCTAGCATGCACTTCCTGCAGTTTATTGGCGGTATCCCTGGAAAACTGACGTAATTGAGTAATGGTATTAGATAATTTAGAATCCAGCCCACAACAACTTTCCAAATGTTCTTAAGGGATATCTCCCCAGATGTTGACAAATTTGATTCCCCATTGCACCACCAACAGAAACTTGCACAGGAGTTGGAATTGGAATGATTTTCTTCCCATCATTTGCCTGTTCCATATTTAATTCCAATAAGTAGTCAGTGAGTTTCAGCAAAGGTGAGGTAATAAGTTACTTGATCAGAAAAAAACTCTTGCAGTGTGTTAACTGGCTTAACCTGAATAGGAAGTGGAGATCAAACTTCAGGATCCAAAGAGTTATCCTCCAGCTCTGTACTCATGTTTTCGGGCAATGATGAACTAAAGTAAATAACATGCCGATCCATTGGGACACAAATAGGAGTTGAGCTAGAGGCTAAGGAAGGAAAATAAATCTTCCCCTTCCTCTTTTTTCCCCATCCTTAGCTGGCCTAACAGCAATAAAAAAAAACCAAAACAAAACAGCATAAGGGGCACACTCCTTTGGGGCGCAGCTTCGGCACTGCACTGAGCACCTCCTTTAGTAGGCCCCCGGCGTGATGTCAGCATAGGGCGGCCTTGATGACCCCAGGTGTGCTCTCTCCACGGGTCCCGGCAGGGCAGGCAACTCCAAAATATATAGATATAAATGCTCATCATTTGAAATAATGAATAGGCTTTTAAAATCAATTATATGAGATGAATTGTGTAAAATAAACCCTTTCAAGTGTTTTTAGATTATTAATAATCATATGCTGCAAAATACAAAAACAATATTGCTCTGTGAAGGAGCTGTCTCCATGACAGTGAGCAAGTCTGTGAACCTTTTCTTGTTAGGTGGTGAATAACATCTTTCTTTGCCCAGCTGTCCCAGTTTCCACTGCTGTTAGATGGCACTGAGAATAGCATCCAACTAGGTAAACACAGAATTGAAGGATAATATTCATTTCTCCCTCCTATGAATACTATTTACAAAAAATAAGAGAAAACAAAAAAGCACAAGCAAAAATTAACAAGATTATAAAAACAAATTCCAATAGTTTTAATGAATCTTGGAAAGTAAATGTGTCAATCACATCAACATTTTACAGCATTATTCAAAATATCAAAATATTACAAAGTGACATAAATCCTTCACTGGAGAAATCCCACCCAATTCCCTACATCTTCAAAAAAGTCACATTACTGTCGTCATGCATACAAACTCACTCACACCAACCCACCCCAATATAAAATAAGATAATAAAAATAGGCAAAGAAATATAAAGGAGAAGAGTATAGACGTCAATCAATAAAAATGGTTGGAAATGTCGAAAAAGTCTCTTCAACGAGTGATGTCACTTCAACTAAGGCTTGCTAATCATCAATATTTCTTCCTTTTACTCTTCTCATATGATGCCTTTCATATTCTCAAACTTTCCCAACAAAGAATTCTTTGTTTCACCCTTGCATCTCATGGCTTCCTTAGGGGAAATTTGAAACATGCCCAAACCTCCTTAGATGATGAAAACCATCCCAATCTAAACATATAAAGTACACCATATTTATTCCAAATGATGTTATAATACGTTGTCCTTATTCTAAACATGATGAATCCATAATCACTGAAATGCCACTTCACTGTCCAGCGGAAAATGTCACTCTTGCAAATAACAAGCCGACAACTCGATCAAGAAACACGTCAACGGTGACTGTTGACGTTTTCCACTGGACAATGAAGTGGCATTTAGATTGGGATGGTTTTCATCACATTATTGTAATGATTAAGATACCCTATTGAAAACTAATCTGTAGGGAAAATACCCTCAATTGGTTTCATGCTGTTTGGACATTAGTGTTTAAATGAATCCAGCAGAGCTCATTGAAAAGAGAGAAGACTGGAGCAGAACTGTTCCATTTTTACATGGACTTTGTGAACCTTGAGTAAATTTAAATGGGAGCAGGAGACTGGCAGAATATATGGATATCCAAGAAAATGTGACTCTTATGTGCACTGTCACAAATCTGAGAAACATCTGTCCACCCCGCCTTCCTCGCTCTCCTTTGATCTTACTTCCCAAATATCTCAACACTTTTCTCTTCTTTCTAGTTTCTCCTTCCTTCTGTTCATTCTTTCTCCCTATTGCTCACCTCTCTCTACAGTCTCTCCTCTCCTTTCTTTTATCCCTATCTTTTTGTCTCTTCTCTCTTCCCACTCCCTCACTATGCCTCCTTTTCTTTCTGTCTTACTACTGTATTTCATTTTCTTCCCATAATATATTCTCTTCTCCCTCCCCAATGTATCCACTGTCCCATGAAGGTAAGCAGTTCACAGAGGGCCGGATTTTAAAAGGGTTATGCGCATAAGGTACGCGCGTAACCCTTTTAAAAACCCCCTGCGCACGCCGAGCCTATTTTGCATAGGCTCAGCGGCACGTGCAAACCCCTGGATGAGCGTAAGTCTCGGGGCTTCCAAAAAGGGGCAGTCGGGGGCGGGCCAGGGGGCGTGGTGTCGGATCGGGGGCGTGTTCGGGGGTGTGTGGGCGGTCTGGGGGTGTGTGGGCGGTCTGGGGGCGTGGCCGAATGCCCCAACACAGCGGCCTGGGTTGGGGCCTGCCGCGCCGGCAGAGAGCCGGCGTGCATAAATTACTACACCAGTCAGCTGCCTGACCAATCTCTCTCTCTCTCACACACACACCAGTCACCTGCCTGACTATTCTCTCTCTCTCACTCACACACACACACACACACCAGTCACCTGCCTGACCAATTTCTCTCTCTCTCTCTCACACACACACACTCACACACCAGTCACCTGCCTGACCAATCTCGCTCTCTCTCACACACACACACACACACGCACACCAGTCACCTGCCTGACCAATCTCTCTCTCTCACACACACACCAGTCACCTGCCTGACCAATCTCTCTCTCTCACACACACACACACACACACACACACACACACCAGTCACCTGCCTGACCAATCTCTCCCTCACACATACACACACACACACTAGTCATCTGCCTGACCAATCTCCCTCTCACACACACATCAGTCACCTGCCTGACCAATCTCTCTCCCTCTCTCACACACACACACCAGTCAGCTGCCTGACCAATCTCTCTCTCACACACACACACACACACCAGTCACCTGCCTGACCAATCTCTCTCTCTCTCACACACACACACACACCAGTCACCTGCCTGACCAATCTCTCACACACACACAAGTCACCTGCCTGACCAATCTCTCTCTCTCTCTCTCTCACACACACGTCACCTGACTGACCAATCTCTCTCTCACACACACACCAGTCACCTGCCTGACCAATCTCTCTCTCTCACACACACACACGCACACACACACACACACACCAGTCACCTGCCTGACCAATCTCTCTCTCACACACACACACACTCCAGTCACCTGCCTGACCAATCTCTCTCTCTCACACACACACACACCAGTCACCTGCCTGACCAATCTCTCTCTCTCACGCACACACACACCAGTCACCTGCCTGACCAATCTCTCTCTCTCACACACACACACCAGTCACCTAATTTAAAACTATGCTGGCAATCCCAATCTCTTTTAAACACTTTAGCAACAGTCTATGATCCACAGTTCCTTTATCACATCCACAGAGAAAAGTATCAGTCAGAGACAATAAAATAGTCTCTGTGCTGATTGGCTCTAAAGCCATATTGATGCAAGTAAAGGACTGCATGGTCATCCAGAAAGCTTTGGAGCTGTTTAAGGAATGACAATTTTGAGATTTGCCGATTAATTATTCAAAATCAAGGTAGTCAAGGTTTATTTATTTTATTTTACATATTATTTCTATATCATCTTTCCGTATCAGACCAAAACGGGTTACTGTTTTAAAAACATACATAGTATGTAGACATAACAATATATTCAATAATGACATTACATATTACTGCTTTGATCATGATTTAAGTTGGAAATGCCATTCCATTCCAAAAAGGTAATTTTTAGTTTTTGGGTTTTTTTTAAGTTTTAAAATCTGTACATACTCTAAAAATTTTCAGGCATTGGATTCCAAAGTTTAGGACTGGCTATAGAAATTGCTCTTTCTCTAGCTTCTGTTAGGTGGGCACTGTGTACCGAAGGAATATCTAATTGACCCTTGTTTGAGAATCTAAGCACTCTTTGTGGAACATAAAAAATCGTAAAGCTGCACCAAGCCAAACTGTATCTTTATTAGAAAGGATCTTATGAATTAGTGTAAGTACTTTGTATTGAATACGATAGTAAATTGGTAAGCAGTGTAAAGAATACAGTATTGGTGTGATGTGATCAAATTTTTTTGCGCCAGTTAAAAGATGGGCTGCAGTATTTTATAACATTGTATGGATCCCAGCGTGCTAGTAGGGAAGCCTAGGACTAAAGAATTACAATAGTCTATGTTCGAGAAGATAAGTGTTTACAAAACAGATCGAAATCATCGACTTCCAATAATGGTTTCAGACTTCTGAGAAGCTGTATTATATAGTAACCTTGTTTGATAACAGAGCGTATGTGACTGATTGTTCATAGAGAGTTTATTATCAAGAATGATGCCTAGGTCACAAACTGCTGAACTTAAAGTAATGGTTTGTGCGTCAGACTTGAAGGTTTGAGGTATGTCTGAAGTCATTTTCCTTGTTAGGTAAATCATTTCTGTTATTTTAGAGTTAAGGAAATGTTTATTATGCTTTAGCTGTCTAAACGTGTGGGATACAGAACTGTTGATAGGGATCCAAAATTGTACATCGTCTGCATTGAGACCTAGTCCTGTCATCAGCTAACACAGAGGTAACAAATATATGTTAAATAAGGTTGCTTATAGAGCGGAGCCAAGTAGTATGCCAATTGATACCTGCTGCCAGTATGAGCAATTATTCTCTGTTTTTACCTCATATGATCTTTCATGTAAAAGTGACTTAAACCGTGTAATGCTGATCTGCCAATTCCAATTTCTTTTAACCTCAGTCATAAAAACATTTCACTGCTCATGCCACAGCCCTGCAGCTTCTTTCAGTTCCTTTTTGTACATTGGAAACATTATGCATGTCATTATTTCTGTGTCCCTACAATTACTGTACAGAATTTTTCTCTTATTCTGGCTAAGGCTATTTAAAAAAAAACCAACGTATTTTTTATCCCCTAGTTAGTTTTGTGAAATTTTCGAAGTTTTATTTTTCTTTTTGATGCCTCTGCTGAGCCAGCCTGTGTATTTTTTTTCCTTGATGCAACCATTGCCAGCAGATTTCCAGGCCAAATCTTTTCTTCTCTGACTGTCTGTTTTTTTAGAGGAAACTTTTGATTTTGCTTTGTTGATTTTCCTCTCTCATGCCCCAAGAAACAAATCAGTGACTTCAAGTTCCTTTTCAAGTGCAAACAGAAGATGTCCATCAGTGACAAGGTTTGCTATAAGTATCTGAGACAAAGTGGATGTTTAATGGTGAGCTAATATCTGGTTTAAGGGGGTGATTTTCAAAAGTGTTTATGTGCATAATCGCCAGTCTATGCACATAAATCAGCTGTTAAAATCATCCAGAGTGTTGTGCAGGGAAATAAACACATCATTGGGGTAGAGGAAGCATTTATGTGCATACTTTCAATGTAGAAAATTACACCAGCATGAAAACAATGGTAACTTTAAACACATACATTCACACATATACCGGCACAACCTGGAAATTTTCAAAGCAGCTTATTGAAAATTCAGCTAAAGTCTGCGAGCTGTTGAAAATTACCCTCAAAATGTTTCTTCTTTAATGTTCTCATTTAGGGGTGATTATTTAAGCCGTATTATAAAGATTTATAGGGCCCTTTGCTTTATATGTCATTGTTTTGATTTTTTATCAGTGATATTTTTTTGTTCTCTGTTGACAAGCAGGCATGAAATAGCCATTATGCGTGGGTGACGTTATCCAAAGGCGTAAGGCGTCGACATAGTCCCAGCTCTCAGAGCTCAGCAAAAACATTACTGTGTGTGTACGTAGGAGTTTCTACCGATGAACCACTGCCTCATAAGCTCCTCAGCATTTCTTAGTCTAAGCCAGTGATCCCCAACCTTTTTTGCACCAGGGACCGGCTTCAAGCAAGACCATTTTTCCAGGGCCCGGCAGGGTGGGGGTGGGGCAGGGGCAGGGGTAGGGCTTTGGTCATATGGGGGCGGGGTTATGGATGGGGTTGGATTTTAGTGCCTACTTATTTAATTATGACATTTATAAATCCTGCACCTCCAGTTCTCTAACTCTGTGCATCCACTGAAATTCCCCCAAACAATGGAGCTTGGATGTTTCCCTTACAACTCATCATACTAAAAGATATTTTCAAATTCTGGTGTCACCTCACAGTAAGAGCAGCACAAACACCTTCCACTGCCAGACACATTGTGAACTAGCACAAAACCCCACAAAAAAAAGACACTCAAAATCTATACTGCAATCCCATCGTAACATAACAATAATAACACCAAGGGCTCAAACAATAAAAACCCTACCTGTGAATAAGCAAAGGTAAATATTACACTGGGTCCTAGGATAACAATACACCACCTACTGAGGAAACAAAACAAACCCGATTGCTATAGATCCCTATACAGACACTACATGCTAGCAGAATCTCTCATCATGGTCACACTCACAGAGCAGAGACAGACCCTCACCAAATACAGAATACAAAATAAAGGAGCACAAATTAGAAAAAACTGAAATGGAAACTCCAAGAAGCCAGACTCTGTGTATTAACAATGAAAAAACAGAACCACCATTCCTCATAAAACAAATAAAATCAAGAAACATAAAGCATCAGTTATAATAGTAAAACCATACTAATAAAAGAATACTTTAATACTACTGTTAAATATAATTTCTATTAATTAAAATCATATACATTTTTTACAATTTCCCAAACACCAATAAAATATTTCAAAACAGCACATATATCAAATAACACACAATAATTAAAACTAATAAGGATTTTAAAAAAGCCCCTGCTGTCCCCTTCTGTGGGAGCTCTTGATTTCCAATCACCCTGATATTGTCAAGGATTAGGTGGTTATCCTCTCTCTCTCACACATACTCACATGTCCATTCTCTCTCACACATACACTATCACATACTTCCACATTCATGCTCTTATACCCAACCATAACCCCTCGCTCTCACGCCCCCGGGTCGGCGCCACGCCCATGGTCCCGCCCCGAACCGCCCCCTGACCCCGGACACGCCCCCTCCCCCGCCCCTTTTACGAAGCCCCGGGACTTGCGCGCATCCCGAGGCTGTGCGTGCGCCGGCGGCCTATGCAAAATAGACCCGCCGGCGCACAAGTGCCCTGCATGCGTAAATCCAGCCGGATTTACAAGCGCAGGGCTTTTAAAATCCAGCCCAATGGGAAGAAGTCAAATTTCTTGTTCTTAATGAAAAACTTGATAAGTGCCACTCACCCGCACCATTATTATTTATTTATTTGTTTATAACTTTTTTTATACCGAAGTTCAGGTAACAGAATTACTTATCACTCCGGTTTACATTATAAAAGTAGAAAACAATGACAACATATGTCTTACAATGAACAAGGGAGTGAACAACTTGGATAATATAGAATAACATAACTAGGAACAGTAGCAGTATGCACTAATAGAGCAAGACTAGCACATGGGGAGGGAGGTTTGCTAATGGGGGGGGAGGGGGAAGGAAAGTTGTTCGTGGAGGGGGGGAGGAGGGAGAAATTTCTTATTGATGAGTAAAAACATGAGCATAGGTTCTGGACGTCAACAGTATGAAAACAGTCTATGGGAGCTGTGGAAGACTAAGTAAGTTAAGGGAATGCTTGACCGAATAGCCATGTCTTGAGTCTTTTTTTGAACGTGTTGGGGCAATGTATCAGCCTTAGCTCCGGAGGAAGCAGATTCCACTGTTTGGGGCCTGCTGTGGATAGAGCTCTTTTACTTAAAGATGTTTTCATGGGAGGTGCATGTAGAGTTCCTCTTTGTGCTAATCTTAGCGGTTGGGAAGACGTGTGAAGCTGAAGAGGGATTCTGATTATTAGTGCACCTGGCAGACGAAAAATAAAGAAAGCTTTGAATTGATTAAGGAAACCTATCTAGCCATGGAAAAACGAATACTGAGGTAACCTCATGCAAAAAGTGATGATGTGAGTTGTGCTGCGTATGCTCAATCAAGCATACTAAAAATTTCTAGAAGCTTTTCAGTAAATCCCAAGGATAAGCAATGGATTTCTCCGGTCCACTTTAATAATGGTTTATGGATTTTTCCTTCAGGAACTTGTCCAAACCTTTTTTAAACCCAGATACACTAATATCTTTCACCACATCCTCTGGCAATGAATTCCAGAGCTTAATTATGTGTAAAAAATATTTTCTATTTGTTTTAAATATACTACTTAGTAACTTCATTGCATGACCCTGATCTTTGTACTTTTTGAAAGAGTAAACAATTGATTCACATTCACCTGTTCCATTCCATTCATTATTTTATAGACCTCTATCATATTTCCCTCAGCTGTCTCTTCTCCAAGCTGAAGAGCCCTAGCCTTTTTAGCCTTTCCTCATAAGGGACTCATTCTATCCCTTTTATCATTCTGTTTGCTCTTCTCTGAACCTTTTCTAATTTTGCTATATCTTTTTTGAGATATAGTGACCAGAATTGCTCACAATATTCAAGATGTAGTTGCACCATGGAGCGATAAATAGACATTATGATGATCTCTATTTTAGTCTCCATTCCTTTCCTAATAATTCCTAGCATTCTATTTGCTTTCTTGGCTACCACCACACACCGAGCAGAGGATTTCAACATATTATCCACGTTAATGCCAAGATCCTTTTCCTGAGTGGTGACTCCTAATGTAGAATCTTGCATTGTGTAGCTGTGATTTAGATTGCTCTTTCCTAAGTGCATCATTTTGCACTTCTCCTTTTTAAATATCATCTGCTATTTACATGACCAGTCTCCCAGTTGTGCAAGGTCCTCTTGCAATTTCTCACATTCATCTTGTGATTTAACAACTTTGAATAATTTTGTGTCATTGTCAAATTTTATCACCTCACATGTTGTTCTCATTTCCAGATCATTTATAAATATATTAAAAAGCAGTAGTCCTAGAACAGATTCCTGGGGTACTCCACTATTCACCTTTCTCCATTGGGAAAATTTACCATGTAGCCCTTCTCTCTGTTTTCTGTCTTTTAATCAGTTGGCAATTCACAATAAGACACTACCCCCATTCCTAAGAAGTCTCTCATGAGGGACTTTGACAAATGCTTTCTGGAAATCCAGATACCCTATATCAACTGACTCACCTTTATCCACATTTGTTTGTATCTTTAAAAAAATATTCTCTTCCATGCACAGATTTCTATAACTTCTTACAACTACGTCACTATATCCAGTCCCTTCTTCTAATAAACCAGAATTTAGGTCAGTTTAATAAATTACTTGCTCTATTCTGCTCCCCTAATAAACAAATATTATCATGTGCTGTTTTTGCCAGATGGCTCTTAAAGGTTCAACCTTCCTCCTCTATCGACATAGCTTTTACACTTTGGTCGAATTGGTCAGAGATAAAGTTGTCTTTGCAAAATCTTCATTACTGTTTCTCTATTATCCCCAAACTCTCTGAAAATGTAGCCCTCCATGAGACCCAATTTAGATTTCTATGGCAGCTATATATTCCCCAGTCCATAGCTTTTAAATGTAAGTATGCCCAACTCCCATATGCGAAAAATGTACAAATGATGTCAATGACTTTCTACATAGTTTCTGGCTTTGTGCTCCTGTAAACAAATTCTGGATCTTAATAATTAAGATTTGTACAACCATAGTGAAAATTTACCTCCCTCATGATCCCCATTTTTGGCTGTTTGGTCTTTACTCTCATACCTCCCAACCTGTAACCAAGCACATTCAACTACTCCTAGATAGAGCCAGTCTTTCTGCTAAACAGACGATTCTTACTCATTGGATTGGCCCTCTCACCCCTTCCATAGGCATATGGGAAACAAAGATGCTCAAATTACTCACAATGGAATAACTGTCAGCCAAATCATTTTCTCTCAGAAAACAGAAAAAAATGCAAGCCATCTGGAAGCCTTATTACTATTCTCTCTCCTCAGAGGTAAAGAGTTGTATCCCGCAACTACCTGTTTCCTAAGGCCCTCTAATGTCTTCATTGCATATAACAACTGGTTCCACCCCCAAACACAATATTTATTCGAACTCCCCTGTGCCAAATTTAATAATTGTAGCTACCATGTACCACTAGAGTTATAGTTCCCTGCACCTGGTAACGGTAACACCTGCAAAACAGCTGTTGTAATTATTGTAAATACCACAACTGTCCCTGTTATTCTTAATAGATTAGGGGGGGACTGGGATTGGGGTAGACAATACAGAAGTACTCCATTGGCAACTATTTCATAGATATATTTGCTTGTTCATATATGATGTTCTTCAATTGTATTTTACTATTGTTGGTATGCAAAAACCCAATAAATATAATAATTAAAAAAAAAAAAGGTCAAATATGGACCAGTTGAGCAGGGGACACCTTTTCACATTGTCCGAAGTACCAGGCCTTGTTACATGCTTCACGTTTTGCGGCACAAAGATTTAACACCCCATAACAGATTCCAGTTTACTACCATTCTTAAACAGATGCTCCAGGCAGCAGGAATACAGACAGGGAGATTCAGCTTCCACTCTTTTAGAATTAGGGCAGCCTCCAGTGCAGCTGCCTTCGTCCTATCAGTTGAGACCAATCAGCAGATAGGTCGATGGTGCTCTGCTGCCTAAACATTTTACATCAGACAGGAGGTTTACCAAGACCTTGTTATAACTGAGTTGCTGTTTTCTGTTTCTGTAGGAGTCAGGCAGTGGTGGCAGATAATATGGACTTTGGGCCATTCATACGTCTGGGCAGGAGGTCATGTGAAGTCTGCCTCCTTTGGCATTCAGTTGGGATTGGTGGCACAGGACGTTTGAGTGTGTTGGTTCGGTTACAAAGTATGCACGAGATCAACCTTATTCCAGGCATTCATGGATGTGCTCATGATTCATCTTGAGAATGACCTGTGAGATCTGTCGGACAGGCAGCTGGAGAATTTGATCAGAAATGACATTGCACTCCTTACCTCCTGGTTGCCAGGAACCTGCATTTATCTACTCTGATAGTTGTCCCTTGCCATCCTCCAGTTTTGCGGAATATTGCAAAAATCAATCAGCAAGTTGGCAAATTGTAACTGGGCATGGGAGTTTTTGCATTAGAAATGAATAGGCCTCTGTTGATTGTGCTGAGCTGTTCAGGCCAGATGGAGTACATCTGTCTAACTTGGGCCAGGAGTTATTTATCAACACCTTAAAAAAGGGTCTGATGTAGGCAATTGCTTGAGGGGAATTTGTTTACACAAGGGGTGTTAGTAGAGGCCCCCGAACACACAGGCAAGGCACAGCTTGTGATGGAGGACCCTGAGAAATACCGTTAGGCTGCTCAGGTCCATGGCGGGAATACTTGAGCTTAAAGTTGATTGGGGGAAGCATGATTACACTTCGAGGCTCTAAACTGTCTGGATTAATCTGACACCCATAGAACTAAGGTGGTTCAGCGACAGAGCAGTGACTCCTCTTTTGGTCAGTGGCAGGCCCGGAGAGCCGACACCCTTACTGGATCAGGACAGGGTTGTCCAGATGGCCCGGCCTTTCATAACAATTTACTTTCACATGGCCTTGCTTGACTAGGGCAGGCTGGCTTGGTTAATGGGTTTCTCATTCATAGACACTATTATCTGTTAGACACAGTTTAGACCTATTGTCAGCATGTAATAAAACTGCGGCCTACATTATTCCACTCAAATACAGGCTCATGGTATTTCTTCTATTATGCCTCTTGAATGGGGAGCAGAAATAGCAAAGCTGCCCCGGTTAATTCTTCATTCCTTTCCTAATAATTCATAATATTCTGTATATTTTTTTGACAGCCACTGCACACTGTGCCAAGGATTTCAATGTATTTTCCACAATGGTGCCTAAATCCCTTTTCTGGGTGGTGATGCCTAATACAGAACCTAACATTGTATAACTGCAGTTTGGATTATTTTTTCCCTTTGTGCATCACTGTGCACTTGTCCATATTAAATTTCATCTGCATTTGAATTCCCAGTTTCACAACATCTTCCTGCAATTTCTCACAATCTGTTTGTGATTTTACAAATTGGAATAATTTTGTGTTGCTTCAAATTTGATCACTTCACTCATTGTTTCCTTTTTGAGATAATTTATAAAGGTATTAAAAAGCACCAGTCCCAGTACAAATCCCTGGGGCACTCGGCTATTTACCTTCCCAAGAAAACTGACCTTTTACTGCAACCCCTCGGTTTCCTATCTTTTAACCAGTACATGGTCTACAATAAGATATTGCCTCCTATCCCATGACTCTTTAATTTCCTAAGGAGTCTCTAATGAGGGATTTTGTCAAACACCTTGCGAAAATCCAGATACCCTATTTCTCCGAGGACAAGCAGGATGGAGACATTATCAGATGACAATATGGAAAACTTATATCAAAGTTTCTAGAATTTTGAATAGAACACTGAGCATGCCCAGCAGGCGCTATACCACGCATCCACACGGGGTCCCTCTCCAGACTCTCTTTTTCCGCTGAGCTGTAAGCCTCACAGTGTGATCTCTATGGCTGTTTTTGGCCTTGTGGAAAACTTTGTTTTTCTCGCATTTTTCGTAATTTTTCCTCATTGTTCTGTTGCTGGGTTCCTCTCGGTACCCTCCCGTAGCATCTCCTAGTCAGGGTTTTCGGTGACTCAGGTAAATTTCCTTTCGTAGTCGATTTCCCGTGGCGGCAGTACATCGATGCTTGCTGGTCATCGACAACCCACCGCAATCACCTTCGGTTTTTGCCCTTTTTATTTCATCCATCATGGCCATGTCCAGTTTTCGGTGATGCTCCCAGTGTCTGAGGACCATGTCCATCACAGATCCATATTAGATATATGTCCTCTGCCTGGGGGCATTGCATGACGTCCAGGGTTGCTCATGCACCCAAATGACCCTGCAGGGACATCTGCTTCAACTCAACAAGATGGAACAGCTCTTCAGGTCAAAGAAGTCCGAGCCATCGGCATCAAAGGATCAAGAAGCTGCACCAATGGACACTGAGCCATCATCATTGGCGGGACCGTCAGTTTTGTCGATGTCCCTGACGGACGGGTGCCGGAGATCGACCATGGTAGGTCTCCTTCAGGCTGAGGACGTCAAGTTCCTCGTCATTGGCCTCTGCACCAGGGAAGGACTGGGCTGAGCATAGAGGGAAGCTGAAAAACATCAGCACTGGTCCCCATTGAAGCACAGTGCCGGGCACGGGGATGCACCAACTTTTGCCGCAATGCCCCCAAAGCGAATCCGCAGCAGGTAGTGCCAATCCTCCATTTCCTAGCGTGTAGCCAGATGGACTCAGAACAAATGGGTATAGTGTGCTCGTGCTAGCAGTTGGAGACGGATCTGACGTCAGCACGGGTACATATACCCCCACAGGAAGTGTAGCAAATCAGTAATTTCCGTCTCCAAAGCAGTTTGGAGAGCCTGCACGCTCGCAGAGCGTGTTTTCCAATACTACTTTCTATTTTTCTACTTTCTATATTCTACTTACTAAATTCCTACAGGAACATCGAGCCCCGCACTCCTGCGGTGATACCCTCGGGTCCCTCCCCCAGTTGAGTTTCCCGGGGTGATTTCCGCGATCCCTCGGAGGTTTAGGCCTCGGTCCGGTGGCCGAATCGCGGCAGGGATCTAGCCCCCGAGCGAGAAGGGCTCGGGTCGGGCTGAGAGGCACCTCGGTCCCGGCGTGGACTTAGCCCCGAGCGAGACGAGTTCGGCGGCTTAGAGGCAGCGGGTGCATTTCCTTAAGCGCGGCGGTGAAGGTATTTCCCCTCTCCCCCCCCCCGCAACCGGAGACCGCCCGGGTTCCAACCGGGAAGCGCCGAGGATCAGGTAAGGCGTATATCTCTTACTTTTGGTCTCCGAGGTACGAGGATCGGCGGCGTTGCCTGTATGCGGCACGCCGTGGAGGTCGCCATTTTGTCGGCCTTGTTCAGGTATTGAGCGCCCATGATAGGCGCCTGTATATGATTAAGCGCATATTATTGAGCGCATATTGTATATCATTGAGCGTTTATTGCTGACCGCATATTATTGAGCGCGTATGGTATATTATTGAGCGTATATTGCTGACTGCTTATTATTGAGCGCATATTGTATATCATTGAGCGTATATTGTATATCATTGAGCGTATATTGCTGACCGCATATTATTGAGCGCATATTGTATTGAGCGTATATTGCTGCCGCATATTATCAAGCGCATATTGTATTGAGGGTATATTACTGCCGCATATTATTAAGAGCATATTGTATTGAGCTTATATTGCTGCCGCATATTCTTAAGCGCATATTGTATTACACGCATATTCTTCAGCGCTACATTCGCAAGCCACAATGGAACATTCGAACGCCCCAGCGTCTCTTGCAGCAGCACCTCCTGCATCAGGCATAAAAGCTCTCGGCCTCTGCTCAGCATGCCAGATTAGAGCCACGCGCAGCGAGGAGCTAGACTCCCTTTGTGCCCAATGTGAGGAGGCAGTGGGAGCCTCGGGCCAGGACCCGTCTCAACCGAGGTTTGCTGACAGTTCCCCAGGGGCCACCCCGGATCTAGCGGGCAGTCTCGACCAACCTGGGATCCCGGGGGACCTGGTACCCCGACGACCAGAGACCGCTTCCATTTCCTGGGTGGATCTCTTTAAGGGGATCCATGCCTTTGTACAGATGTAGTCAGCTTCCCGTCCAGGCCCTGCTGCTGCTGCTCCAGCTGATCCTGCCCCTGGACCTTCGCGCCCTTATCGTGGGCACCCGCCTCCGGGCAGTCCGGTTCAGGCGGACCCTGATGTCTCGGAGGACGAGTCCGAACCCCCCGAGGAGGGGGAACTTCCCTCGGGGATTGAGCCATATCGAACCATGAGGCGGTTCTTTCCCAAGGAAGATCTCTCCGACCTGGTATCTCAGTGCCTGGCGGAGTTGGCGATTACAGGTCCCAGCACTACGATGCCCTCTACGCAGAACCCTCTGCTGGAAGGTCTTCGTCCTACAGCCCGCCATTTTCCCTTCTTGCAAGCAGCACAGCAACTGATAGATTTGGAATGGGCTGCACCAGCGGCCTCATTCAAAGGGGGTCAGGCCCTGACGGGCATGTACCCCCTGGAACCGGCAATCAAGGAGATGCTGGCGTGCCCTCAGGTGGACGCCTTGGTTATCGCTGTGGTCAAGCGCACTACCATTCCAGTTGAAGGGGGGGCGGCCCTCAAGGAGCCTCATGACCGGCGACTGGACGCCATCCTGAAACAGACCTTTGAGGTGGCAGCTCTATCTTTGCGGATCGCAACCTGCTGCACAGTGGTGACACGTTCCTGTTTGTCACAGGTCAGGAACAATGCTCCGGCGGTTGACATGGAGTCAGCTCTCTCGTTCCTCACGGATGCCGCATCCAACCTAGTCCGTACGACAGCAAAGGGGGTCTCATCCTCTGTAGCTGCCAGGAGGCAGCTCTGGATACGGAATTGGTCAGCCGATGCTCCTTCGAAGACGCGCCTCACCAGAATGCCCTTTAGGGGTTCTTTCCTGTTCGGCAGCGACCTTGATAAACTGGCCAGCACATGAGGCGCCTCTCCAGTACCTCGACTGCCGGAAGATAGGTTCAAAAGGAACCAGCGCGCCTTTCCGAGGCCTTCCAGAGGTAGAAGCTCCCAGCGCTTGACTCCCTATAGGAGTCGCTACCAGGCACCTCGTCCTCAGGCCAGGAACCAGTCCTTTCGGACCAAGCAGCATAAGAGGGGAGCCGGCTCGGGTTCACGGCCCGGCCACGCCTCCCAATCAGAATCAGCCGATCCATCCGGGGAACAGAGCCAAAGGGGGCAGGTTTAACCCTCTTCTACCCCAGATGGGTCGAGATTACGTCTGATCAGTGGGTGCTCGCCATCATCCGAGAGGGGTATTATCTGGACTTCCATCACCTCCCTCCAGACAGGTTTGTGGAATCTTCGTGTCCAATACACAAGAAGGCAGCATTGGAAACTACCCTGGCGAGGCTCCTGTCCTTGAAAGCCATAATCCCAGTACCTGCATGGGAAATGGATTCTGGGCACTATTCCATTTATTTCATGGTACCCAAGAAAGAGGGCACTTTCCGGCCCGTATTGGACCTCAAGTCAGTCAATCGATACTTAAGGGTCCCGAGGTTTCGCATGGAAACTCTGCGCTCAGTCAAGACCGCAGTACAGCCAGGAGAGTTCCTCACGGCCTTAGATTTGTCGGAAGCCTACCTGCATATCCCGATCCATCCGGATCATCAGCGCTACCTACGCTTCAAGGTTCTGGGACGCCACTTCCAATTCCGGGCTTTGCCCTTCGGGTTAGCCACAGCGCCGCGGACCTTCACCAAGGTGGTCGTAGTGGTAGCAGCGGCGCTCAGACAGGAAGGAATTCTTGTCCATCCCTACCTAGACGATTGGCTGATCAGGGCGAAATCACGAGAGGAGAGCCATCGGGCAACCAACAGAGTGATCGCCCTTCTGGAAAGCCTGGGCTGGGTAGTCAACCTCAACAAGAGTTACCTACAGCCTTCCCAATCACTGGAATACCTGGGAGTCCAGTTCGACACCCAGGCAGACAAAGTCAGTCTCACTTCCAAGAGAAGGTTAAAACTTCAGACGCGTCTACGGTCCTTGATGGGAGCCAGCCGGCCCATAGCTTGGGACTATCTGCAGGTTCTCGGCCTCATGGCATCCACCCTGGAAGTGGTACCCTGGGCAAGGGCCCATATGAGACTTCTACAACGCTCCCTGCTCTCTCGCTGGAGCCCCCGCTTCCGGAATTATTCCGTGCATCTACCTCTGCCAGCCAGAGTGCGGACCCAGTTACGGTGGTGGTTGCAGTCCAACCACACGAGCAGGGGGTCGAAGATGTCCTCCCCCACGTGGATTCTGCTCACCACAGATGCCAGCCTGAGCGGGTGGGGAGCACACTGCGAAGAACTCACCGCACAAGGGCGGTGGGACAGAGAAGAGTCAGGGTGGAACATCAACCGTCTGGAGGCACGGGCAGTCCGGTTATCCTGCCTGCAATTTGCTCACAGACTGCGGAACCGGGCAGTCAGGGTGATGTCAGACAACGCCACCACGGTGGCATACATCAACCGTCAGGGCGGAACCAGAAGCCGACAGGTGTCCCTAGAGATAGCCCCGCTGATGGCTTGGGCAGAGGAGAATCTTCAGGACATCTCCGCCGTCCACATTGCCGGGAAGGACAACACCACGGCAGACTTCCTCAGCAGAGAAAGCCTAAATCCGGGGGAATGGCAGCTGTCGCCCACAGCCTTCCAGATGATTGTAGACCAGTGGGGTATTCCGGACATGGACTTACTAGCGGACAGATCCAATGCTCAAGTACCCAGGTACTTCAGCCGCAAGCGAGATCCGTTCGCTCACGGGATCGACGCCCTGGTTCAGCCATGGCCTCCCGGGACCCTGCTATACGCTTTTCCTCCGTGGCCTCTGCTGGGCGCCCTTATCCACAAGATTCAGAAGCACCGGGGCCTAGTTCTTCTAGTGGCACCAGACTGGCCAAGAAGACCCTGGTACGCGGACATGAGAAGACTACTGGCAGGGGAGCCCCTTCCCCTGCCTCCTCTCAGGGACCTGCTGCGTCAAGGTCCCATCCTCCACGAGGATCCGGCTCAATTCTCTCTTACGGTCTGGCCATTGAGAGGGCTAGACTAAAGAAAAGAGGTTACTCGGAGCCGGTGATAGATACACTCCTCTGAGCGCGCAAGTTTTCCACATCCCTCACCTATATAAGGATCTGGAGAGTATTTGAAGCCTGGTGCGACACTCATGGCACCAATCCACATGCGACTACTATCCCTATTGTTCTGGATTTCCTGCAGGATGGGCTTCAGAAGGGTCTCTCCCTAAGCTCCATCAAAGTTCAGGTGGCTGCGCTGTCTTGCTACGGTCCCAGGAGGGATGGCAAGACCATTGCCACGCACCCAGATGTTTCTCGCTTCCTGAAAGGAGTCAAGCACATTCGCCCGCCGCTGAAGTGGCCAGTGCCCCTGTGGAACCTCAACCTAGTTTTGGATTTCCTCGCGGGATACACCTTCAGACCCTTTCGGGGCCTGTCTCTCCGTTCTCTAACTTTGAAGATGGTGTTCCTGCTGGCAGTGTGTTCAGCACGCCGCATTTCGGAGCTACAAGCGCTGTCCTGCCGTGATCCCTTTCTTAGAATCACTCCAGAGGCTATTCATCTTCGCACGGTTCCCTCCTTTCTACCTAAAGTAGTCTCACAATTTCACCTCAACCAAACCATATCCTTGCCTACCACGGCGGGTTTGAAGAAATCAGAAGAAGGGCGTTTACTATGCCATCTCAACATCGGCAGATTGCTGCCCAGATATCTGGAAATGACAGAAGAAGTACGAAAGACGGACCATCTGTTCGTCCTGCACAGCGGGAAGAAACAAGGAGAAGCGGCCTCTCGGCCCACCATCGCCCCCTGGATTAAAGAAGTTATCAGAGCGGCTTATGTAGAGGCCGGGAAGTCACCGCCTCTACAAGTCAAGGCTCATTCTACCAGAGCCCAAGCAGCATCTTGGGCAGAATCTAGGATGCTGTCGCCTGCAGAAATATGTAGAGCGGCGACATGGTCCTCCCTCCATACCTTCTCCAGATTTTACCGTCTGGCTGTCCAGGCCAGGGAGGACACAGCGTTTGCGAGGGCGGTCCTTCGCGGTCCTCAGGCAGCCTCCTGCCCAGGCTGGGAGTAAAGCTTTTGTACATCCCATTTGTTCTGAGTCCATCTGGCTACACGCTAGGAAATGTTGAGATTACTTACCTGATAATCTCCTTTTCCTTAGTGTAGACCAGTGGTTCTCAACTCTGTCCTGGGGACCCCACCAGCCAGTCGGGTTTTCAGGATACCCACAATGAATATACATGAGAGAAAATTTGCATGTTATGGAGGCAGTGCATGCAAATGTTCTCTCATGCATATTCATTGTGGGTATCTTGAAAACCCGACTGGCTGGGGGGGTCCCCAGGACAGGGTTGAGAACCACTGGTGTAGACAGATGGACTCAGCATCCCGCCCGGCTGCCGGTATACATGGGTTTCACCGATTCAAGGTAGGCCATGTTATTTTCTTACATACGAGCGTCCCCTTTGCCAGGTGTCGACGCCTTCCGGTTGTGAATGCTGGTGGTCTCCAGCTACTATCAATCGGTCAGGGGAATCCTGTTTCACTATTTCATTGATCGTCAGTACACATATATCCATAACAGCTTTTGCAAGGAAGATTACTGATTTGCTTCCTGTGGGGGCATATGTACCCGTGCTGACAACAGATCCGTCTCCAACTGCTAGCACGAGCACACTATACCCATTTGTTCTGAGTCCATCTGTCTACACTAAGGAAAAGGAGATTATCAGGTAAGTAATCTCAACATTGGTGCCAGGGCGCCGTGACAGTCTCCACCAGTCCTGATGCCAGTCATTAATCCACCTCCAGGGTCCGAAGAGAACTGGCCACCCCTCCTTCCTCCCAGTCGGAGTTGGCATTGGCAATGTTCAGTGGACTGGTCCTGCAGGGCTTCAGTCCTGTGGCACAGCGGCACTGGACCCGGTGCCACCCATCCTCATTCCGCTTTTGGAGAAGCTCAATGTGCTCAGCGATGCATTACTGACTAAGCTGGCATCAGTTCCCGGGACAGCATTGGTGCCCAGTGGGGCACCGAGGTCTCCCTCTACCGATACAGTGGTCGTTGCTGGTTTCTCTGAGGAGAAAGCTCCACTGAGGCCTGCCACCCCCTATCCAGTTCTACCGGTGCCTGGACCTCTGGCCAAAGGTTGAGCACCTAGGTACCCATCCCCTGTGGCTTACAGTGAGGATGAGGAACCCTTGAGCCCTGGGGGAGATGACACGTTGGAGTCTTCCTCCGAAGGCTCCGAGGATCTCCCTTCAGAACCTTGTCCTCCAAAGAAGTGAAGGAAGTCTCTGCCTCAGGATTTAACCTTCGCAGGTTTTGTGAGGGTGATGGTGGAAGCCATCCCATTTCATTTATTGACGGAGGAGGATATCAGGCACTTCTAAGGAGATCATGGTGGTCCCGGTAAATGAGCTCCTTCAGAAGTTGCTGCTGAGAATATAGGAATACCCCCTCACAGTGCCTCCCATTAAGAAGGCAGGCTGGGTCTACCTCATTCAGTAAGGCTTCCAGATTCAATAAGCATCAGGTGCCACACAAGTCGATGGTGGTCGAATCCACCCTCAAGAGGGCCAAGTGCTCTCAGACTCATTCCTCAGCGCCCCTGGGAAAGGACCATAGAGTGGATGCTCTTGAGAGGAAGGTGTTTCAAGGCACCATGCTCATTGCCTGCATCACTGCCTACCAGCTCTACATGAGGCTTTACTCATGGGACATTTGGAAGCAAGTGCAGGAGGTGGCTGAGCAGCTGCCTCAATAGCAGCAGGACACCCTCATGTCACTGGTGCATAAGGGCCTGGAGAACAGAAAACACGAGGTCCGTGCGACCTACCATGTTTTCGAGACAGCATCGAGAGTCTCTGCGGTGGGAATCAGCACGCTCAGAATGGAATGGCTGCAGGCCTCTGATTCTGACTAGAGGTGCCGTGTACTGGAGAGAATCTTTTCGGAGATAGGGTGAGGGATGCTGTGGCCCGGCTTTGGGACCACCATGAAACATTCCAATAACTCTCTGCCAGTACTCCAGACCCATTGACCTTTTCTAGGAGGCTGAGATGGAGGCCAGGGAAGTCTTTCTTTTGCCAAAGGAAATACTGTCCTCTGCCCCCTTGCTCCCTGAACACCATCAGGGCTCCTGCGGCCATCCTAGGCAGCAAGCCCCAGTCAGCTCCTCAGTCAACTCTGGGGATGGTGTTTTGACTGAGTAGTAGGGAGCATATGCCAGTTACCCATACCTGGGATGATGGACCCTCCAGTCAGGGGAAAGCTGCATTTTCTTGTGAACCAGTGGCATGGTATAACCTTGGATCAGTGGGTTCTGTACATTGTCCATCAGGGGTACCAATTATTAGGAAGAGAATGGAAAATAAAACAGAGGATGTCATAATGTCTCTGTATCGCTCCATGGTGAGACAACACCTTGACTACTGTGTGCAATTCTGGTCACTAAATTCTTAGTCATCTCAAAAAGGATATAGCTGCACTGGATAAGTGCAGAGAAGGGCAACCAAAATAAGGTGCATGGAATTGCTGCCCTATGAGGAAAGGCTAAAGAAGTTAGGGCTGTACAGTTTGGAGAAGAGACGACTGAGTGAGATATGATAGAAGTCTACAAAATCATGAAAGGACTCAAACAAGTAAATATAAATCAGTTATTTACTCTCTCAGATGATAATAGAAGGACCAGGGGGCACTCCATGAAGTTAGCAAGTAGCTCATTTAAAACAAAAAAAAAAAAGAAAATTCTTTTTCACTCGGCACATAATTAAGCTCTGGAATTTATTGCCAGAGGATGTTGTTACAGCAGTTAGTGTAACTGGGTTTAAAAGGATAAGTTCCTAGAGGATAAATCCATAAACTGCTATTACAGTAACTAATAAGCAATAGTAGCTTGTGATCTATCTAATGTTTGGGTTCTCGCCAGGTACTTGTGTCTTAGATTGGCCACTGTTGGAAACAGGATGCTGAGCTTGATGGAGCCTTGGTCTGACCCAGTATGGCATTTCTTATGTTTATGTTAACCTTTTGGGTGCCCCACTAAATTGCCCTTCATGCCCATTTTGGGTGCTGGTAGCTCATCAGGAGGAGCTCTCCTCCCTCTTAACGGCCAGAGTGGTTGAGCCCCTACCACCAGGGCAAAGAGGGCGGGGATTCTACTCCAGGTTCTTCCTGATTCCAAAGAGAACAGGAGGACTCCGCCCCATCCTAGACCTAAGGGCCTTGAACAAGTTTCTAAGAAAACAAAAGTTCAAGATGGTTTCCCTATGCACCTTGATCCCCCTTTTGCAAAAAGAGGACTGGCTATGCTCCCTAGACCTAAAGGACATATACACTTATATCGAGATCTTTCCTGGTCACAGGAAGTATCTCTGATTTGTTGTAGGGTAACAACTCTTCCACTACCGGGTGTTGCCGTTCGGACTCGCATCAGCCCCACGGGTCTTCATAAAATGCCTGGCCACGGTGGCAGCATACCTCCACAGGCTGGGAGTACATGATTTCCTGTATCTGGTCGATTAGCTGGTCAAGAGCATGTCTCAGACGGGCTACCAGGACTATTCATTTGACCATCCAGGTGTTGGAGTCACTAGGATTTATTCTCAACTTCTCAAAGTCCCATCTCAGCCATCACTTCAGTTAAACTTCATAGGAGCCCTGTTAGACATGGCTCACGCCAAGGTCTTCCTGGCTCACCAGAGGGCTGACACCTTGATGACCATCACAGCAGAGATCCAACAGAGCCAGCAGGTGACAGCCGGGCACATATTGAGGTGGTTAGGCCATATGGCTGCAACAAGTTTACATATGCACAGAGCCCAATGGACCCTGAGGTCGCAGTAGCATCAGGCCACTCAGAGTCTCCAGGATTGCATCCGAGTCAACCCGTCTCTCTGGGACCCATTGTCCTGGTAGCGAGTACTTTCAAATCTGGAATAGGGGATCTTGTTTCAAAGTCCCCCTACCCAAATTGTCCTAACCATGGATGCATCCACCCTGGGATGGGGAGCTTATGTAGATGGGCTCAGCACTCAGGGTCTCTGGTCCACCCAGGAATGCGCTTTTCAAATCAACTTCCTGGAGCTTCAAGTGATCAGGTATTCGCTATGGGCTTTCAGAGATCAACTGTCCAACAAAGTTGTCCTGATCCCCACCAACAATCAAGTAGCTATGTAATATATCAACAAGCAGGGAGGCATGGGATTGTACGTCCTTTGTCAGGAAGCGGTCCAAATCTGGTCATGGGCTCTGCCCTTGGGATGGTGCTCACGGCCATGTACCTAGCCGGGATGGAGAACGTGATAGCGGATAGGCTGAGTCGAGCCTTCAGTCCCCATGAGTGGTCACTGGACCAGGGGGTAACAAATCAGATATTATGATTCTGGGGGAGCCCGGACATAGATCTGTTCATGTCCCCCTGCGACAGGAAGGTGCCTCAGTTCTGCTTCCCTTGCTTGTAATTGGGGCAAGGGTCTTCTGTATGTGTATCCTCCGATTCCCTTAGTGGTGAAGACTCTCTTGAAGCTTTGCAAGGACAGGTAAGACTACGATCCTCATAACCCCTCATTGGCCAAGATCAGTCTGGATTGATCCCTAGATCTCATCATGGAAGATCAAGGCAGGATGTGGCATCCCATCCTCCAGGCCCTGTCGCTCACAGCCTGAATGTTGAGAGGTTAATCCTGCAGCTGCTTGATCTTTCGGAGGATGTGTCTCTGGTCCTGGTGGCTTCTAGAAAGCCTTCCACTAGAAAGTCCTATGGACTGAAATGGAGGAGGTTTTCCATGTGATGTGAGTAGAAAGCTCTAGATCAGTTTTCCTGCCCCACACAAAAACTACTTGACTACCTCCTACATCTATCAGAGACTGGCTTAAAGATGAACTCCGTTAGATTTCATCTCAGTGCTATTGGTGCATTCCATGGTATGCTCATCTCTGTATAGCCTATAGTGGTACACTTCATGCAGGGCCTGCTTCAATTGAAGCCTCCCCTAAGGCCTCCCGCTGTGTCTTGCACCTCAATGTGGTGTTAGCTCAGCTGATGAAAGCGCTTTTTGAACCTCTGCGTACCTATGACCTGAAGTACATGACCTGGCAGGTCATATTTTTGATGGTGGTCACTTCAGCACGCAGGGTCAGTGAGCTCCAGGCCTTAGTGACTTATCCACTTTATACTAAGTTTTATCATGACAGAGTGGTATTGCGTATACACCCTAAGTTCCTGACTGAGTTTGTGATGGATTTCCATCTTTACCAGTCATCCTGCCAATTTTCTTTCCCAGGCCCCATTCGCACCAAGGCAAACGAGCACTGCACAGTTTGTACTGTGCCTACTGTCTGGAGTGGACAGAAGCCCATAGACAGTCCACCCAACTTTTCATTTCTTTTGACAAGAATAGGTTGGGCATTGCCATTGCCAAACAAGCACTATCCAATTGGGTAGCAGATTGCATCTCCTTCTGTTATGCTCAGGTGGGACTGCATCTTGGGGGTCATGTCAAGGCTCATTCCATTAGAGCCAGGCATCGGCTATGACCCACTTGAGAGCATTTCCCGTGGAAGAGATTTGCAAGGTTGCGACATGGAGTTCTCTCCATACATTCACATCTCACTACTGTCTGGATAGAGATGGCCGACATGACAGTAGGTTCAGCCATTCTGTCCTCTGGAATCTCTTTGAGGTGAAGAACCCAACTCTTCCTGCCTAGGGCCCGTTGTTTGGGTTCAAGCTGTCTCCTACTCTGTTACCAACAGCACTGTTGTGCCTGTTGGCACCTGATTGGTGTCTTTTGGACCCCTTTTGTGTTGGGAAGCATCCTGTAGCTAGGGATTCACGCATGTGTGAGGACTACCAGCCTGCTTGTCCTCAGAGAAAACAGTGTTGCTTACCTATAACAGGTGTTCTTCGAGGACAGCAGGATGTTTGTTTTCACGAAACCCACCCGCCACTCCACAGAGTTGGGTTTCTCCTATTTTTTTATTTTAATCATAATTCTAAATATACAAGACTGGAGAGGGACCCCGTGTGGATGCGTGGTATAGGGCATGCTGGGCATACTCAGGGTACCTAGTCAAATTTCTAGAAACTTTGACATAAGTTTTCTGCATCAGAGCTCCATCTGATGTCACCCATGTATGAGGGCTAACATTCTTCTGTCCTCTGAGAACACCTGTTACAGGTAAGCAACTCTGCTATCCACCATCTCACAATTATCCACATGTTTATTAACCCATTCAAAATATGTAGTAGATTGGCTATGCAGGTGATTGAGAGCATAGCAGCTGAAAAAAGGCAAAAAAAAAAAAGCTGTCTATTGGAGCAGGTGATTCATTGAATCCTTTGAAGGCTATGACCAAATGCCACTATTTGTATCCAGTTTATTGCTATTTGGCAGATGTTTTTGTTCACTGATCTGCTCAAATAGTTTATCTTGGTTTGCTTTTCTACTGCAAACTGGTTAAATTGATTTGCAAACTGAATTTATAGTATAAATTTGAATTTATTCAAAAAGAGTGTGAACATTGCCATATTGCAGTTGGTAAATTAATTTATGCATGGAGGTTAATATTAGTTATGAAACCATTTTAGTGAAATACAATATACAGTTTTCATATCTGTGAACAAGATAAGAGGTTTAAAAGATTTCTGTAAATTAGTTTTTTAAATGCGTTTCTGAAACCTAAGGAACTTGGAGAGCAAATATTACTAAGGCTTGTCAATTGCATATGAAGAGTTACTAGACCAAAGAATAAAAGATTTGAAGCAGGTAAAAAAAAAAAAAATCAATATATTGTTGCTGTGCATGACAACAAAAAAAATCTAGTTCTGCAATTTCTTTTGCTTAGTTGAGCAGTAATTTGTATAGATTTTTTTTTACAGCTTATTCAAAAGAAAAATAGCTTAATTTGCTAGAAGTGTTAATTGGAAAGATTAAAAACAAGTATGAATGTTAAATTGTAGCTGATCTTTAAATATAATTCTGTCATTTGTAAATAGAAGACCCTGTTTTTAAAGGCACATGACTGATACTGGTTTAACCCAATCATAGCTTCTTTATACTGTAACTGTAGGTACACAGAAAATAGTTTTCTATCTATAGAACACATCTGTTAGTTGTACAGTTCATAGGACAGAAAAATCACATTATAAGAGGTCACTGAACAATAGCTGCCACCTCTCCTCTTGCCCTACACATACAGGTTATACTTGGTTTAACTAAATAGCTTGCACATCTTAATGAGCAAGTTGCCCTGAAAGCAAGTCATTTAAACCAAGTACTTTAAATAATGAGCTTACATAGCAATTTATCTATTAAACTGTGGTTATACATGGGAAGGGAGGGGAGCTGGATGCCAACTAAATGGGGAATTTGTATGCCCATTTGCCCAGGGTGATAGATTACAAATGAGAAAGATAACAAAAACTATTCTGGATAGGGAGAGATCTTAAAAGCGGTCATTCTTTGTCTGCAGCTGGGATATATTCTTGCAGTATAGAGAGGAATAGCTGGCAGACTAGATAGTCCAGTTAGTCTTTCTTCCATTATGTACTGCATTACTATGATAAGTGTTTTTGGGGGTCGGAGGTTGGAATTTTCTCTTTGTTGGATTTTCAAAATACAATTTATAGATAACTGCCATTAACTTTAATTACAGAGAAGTAGTACAAATGTAACTCCTTGGGGCACATAAAATAAAAGTCTGATATTGGATTAAAAAAATTCACAGAATAGTTGGGTAAATGGTGTTCTAGACCTGGTCGAAAGGCAAGGAGCTGTATTCTCTTGTGCTAGACAAAGAAAAATAACAACATCCTTCCTTCCTTTCCCCAGTCTGCCCATCTGACTTCACCTCTTCAGCAAAAATACTTCATTTCCTAGAGTGTAAACAGATGGACTCAGGACCAGTGGGTTTATGCTCTCCTGCCAGCAGATGGAAACTGAGCAAGTTGATGTCACAGTATATATAGCCCTGCAGTGATCCCAGTCTCCCAGTATTCTTCGTCTCCAGCAGATGGTGAACGTGCCTCTCCCTATGGGGATTGCTTCAAGCTTTTTGGAAGGAGAAATTTGAAATTCTAAATTCAGGGAAAAGAAAGCCCTGCTCTCCTGCGGTGATACCTAAAGGTCCCTCCCCCAGTTGAGAATTCCTGAGGTGATTTCTGTGGTCCCTCAGAGGTGTGACTTGGTCCGGTAGCTGGGTTTCCCAGCGTGAACTTAGCTGCTAGTTCAGCTGAAAGACAGCGGGTACAGAAGGCCAAGTGCAACGGTGACAGCAGATGCCCTCTCCTTCCGCAGCTGGAGACCATCTCTGTACTCAGCCAGTAAGCGCTGAGCTCAGGTAAGGTTTAAAAAAAAAGAGAAACAGTTTTAACGTGAATCAGTTAAAGGGGTTTCAGGACTTCCTCTGGTCTCCATTGGGGTTGGGGAACTGGGCAGCTGGGCAGGTTGAGTGGCCCCTGGTGGGCTAGGAACCGCTCTTAGGTTTTGTTCTTGCATGCCGTGAAGGCTGTTTTCGTGCACTCTCGTGCATATGTTGCTGCCTTCTATAGGCCGTCGGTGTGTGCAGTGTGTTGACTCTGCACACGTGTTGTGCGCTCGGTGTTTGAGCGCACTTTTTACATGCACAAACTTTTTTACACACTTCACTCGGCACACAGTTTGTGCGTGCGCTTTGCTGCTCTTTCTTCTAGGTGCTTAATTTAAGGTTGCATTTCTTTTTTGAGTGCGAGCCTTTCCAATGCACGTTTACCACCTCAGTGGCACCGATAAGCAAGAAGCCTAAGCATCTTCCTATTTGTGTTGCCTGTCATATTAGGGCTTCTGAGCCTGACCTGTCTTGTAACCTATGTTAGCGCTGCCAGGCTCTTCCCATTCCAATGATGAGTTGGTCACTGCTTTGACTCGGGGGATGCCAGATCTTGGTTCTCCCTTGACTGTCTCCTCCTCTGGCAAGGCACTTCTGTGGGACCAGCTCCAGTTCCTTCTGGGCGTGGTTTGGACCCAGCTGCCTTTTCTTGGGTGGAATTTTTTCAAGGTTTACAAGCTTTTCTTCAGGCGCAGTCCTCCGCTTCCCCCATTTCTGTTCGATTGGACCCTCAGCCGATGGCTCCTCCTTGTTTCAGTCCTTTGCTTAAGCGCCAGGGCTCGCCTCAGCTCCCTGCGGATGTTTCCAACAGGAATCCGAATGGCACTGATGATGAGGTTGATCCTGATTCCCTGCAAGATGGGGAAATTCCTCCAGGGCTGGAACCATATCAAACCATGTTGTGGTTCTTTCATAGAGATGAGCTGCCGGCCCTGATTTCCCAGACCTTTAAACAGCTGGTGTCCCTGGTTCAGATGTTATGTTGGAGCTGAGGAATCCCATTTTGGTGTCTTTACATAAAGCCTCTTGTTTTTTTCCCTGTGATGGATGCCATTCAGGAATTGATTGATCTGGAATGGGACACCCCAGAGGCAAATTTTAAAGGGGGTCGGACATTGGAAGGCCTGTATTCCCTGGATCCGGCTGTGAGACAGAGTTTCTGTTTTCCCAAAGTGGATGCTCTAGTTTGTGCCGTTTCTAAGCGGACAACTATGCCCGTAGAGGGAGGAGCAGCCTTGAAGGAAGTACATGATAGAAAGATTGAGGCTATTCTTAAGCAAGCCTTTGAGGCGGTGGTGATACATTTACAGATTGCTTCCTGTTGCACCCTAGTGGCGATATCTCGTCAACTACTCTCTGGAGGGAATTCCAGAGCGGTTATGGAACCTGCTGTTGCCTTTTTAGCAGATGCAGGCTATGATTTGGTCTAGATCTCAGCCAAAGGAGTGGCTTTGGTGATAGTGGCCAGGCGTCAACTCTGGTTGCAAAATTGGTCGCTGACGCAGCCTCCAAAGCCAATCTTTCCAAGATGCCCTTTAAAGGCTCATTTTTGTTTGAGAGCGAGTTGAAGAAACTGGCCAGTAAATGGGGCGAGTCTCCAGTTGCTCAGTTGCCAGAGGATAAGAAGCAGTTTCAGCATACATTTGGTATGAGGGGTTGTCTCCAGGGTTCCAGATGTTTCTGGATCTGTCAGAGGCTTTTCTTCATATTCCCATCCGATTGGAACACCAACGCTTTCTATGCATTGCGCTGTTGGGGCACCATTATCAGTTTCAGGTGCTGCCTTTTGGTCTAGCCACCACTCCCAGAACATTTTCCAAGGTTATGGTGGTGGTAGCGGCGGCCTTGCGAAAAGAAGGAATCTTGGTGCACCCGTATTTGGATGACTGGCTGATTTGAGCCAAGTCTCAGGAAGAGAACTGCCTGGTGACACACAAGGTGATCTCCTTATTGCAGGAGCTCAGTTGGGTGGTGAACCTGACCAAGAGCAATCTTCAGTCATCGGAATTTCTGGGGGTCCAGTTCAACATGGGATAGGACAGAGTTTTCCTACCGGAAGTGCGGATCCAGAAATTGATGTCTCAAGTGCGTCAGTTGATGAACACCATACAACCGACAGGGTGGTCCTACCTACAGGTGCTCAACTTGATGGCAGCTACCCTGGAAGTGGTGCCGTGGACAAGGGCACATATGCTTCCTCTTCAGCACTCTCTGCCATCTCGTTGGAACCCACAGTCTCTGGATTATGTGGTTCGGCTCCACTTGCCGGTGGAAATCTGCTCTCACCTCCAGTTGTGGTTGCAGGAGGATCATCTGAGAAAGGGTGTTCCCTTGTCCTTTCCGAACTGGCTGGTACTCATGACAGATATGAGTCTCCATGGTTGGGGATGTCACTGTCTGAAGTTAACGGCCTGAGGGCATTGGAATGCCGAAGAGTCCCGCTGGACATCAATTGCCTGGAGGCCTGGGCAGAACAGCTGGCATGCTTGCAATTCAGCCACAGGCTGTGGCAACAAACGGCTCCCTGGTCGGGCCCAGGAAACACCTGCCACCAGGAGCACAGGAGGAGACAGAGGCTAGCTGGAGCTTCACCACTGGAAGCCCGATGTCACCCCGGGTGGAGCCCTTGGGGACCCAGGCCACTTGGACTTAGGTGGGCCTTGCAGGGTCTCCCAGAAAGGAAGTGAAGAGGCGTGCCCACCAGGATCAAGGGTGCGTGGTCGAAGTCAAGTCTGGAAGCTTGGAGAATCAAGGAAGGCCAGAACAGTGTCTGTGATGACAAGGCTAGGAGCAGGGCCAGGCTCAAGGAGGCGTGGTCAGTGATAGCGAGGGTCAAGTTCCAAAGGTCAGTCCGAGAGTAGTCAGTCAAAGCAGGGGTCAGGTTCCAGAGGTCAGACGAGGTCAAGGATGTAGGCAAGGTCGGAATCCAGGCAGCGATCAGCGTAGTCAGGAACAGGCAGAGGTCAGTACCAGAGAGTCAGTCCAAGAGGTACTACCTTAGGGAATGCAGGAACAGAAGGACTTTGGAAAGGAAGGACGCTGGAACAGGACTGGAACAAGACTGGAACAAGCGATGAGACACTGAGGCAAACTAGTACCCCACACTGTGTTGACCCGATTTCCAAGGCAAGGACATGCAGGCAGGAACTTCCTGATATACTGTGTTCAATCAGGGTGCGCCGTGGAGCCTGGTCCTGCCCCTGGCCCTTTAAGGGGCTGGGCAGTCCGTGCGCGCTCGCCTAGGGGCATGGCCGATGCCACGGAGGACGCCGAGCTCGTCATGAGGCCTGGTACATTGAGGAAGGGTCGACGACCGCCGCTGCGGAACGCCGAGGCCTCAAGCAGCTAGCCGCAGCCACAGGAGAGGCCGACCCGGGACCTGCGAGGAGTTGGGAAGGTGAGCAGCCCCTGTGTGGGCCAAGAGCGGATGGGGCGCATAACAGGCCCTACGGCACTTCAATATAAAATTGAATCTTTAGAGAATGTGGTGAGATCTAGGAATATTCAATTAATAAACTTTCCCAAACAAAATGTATCACCATCTCAAACGTTAAGAAGATATTTTATTGAGATATTGAAAATTCCAGAGAATATATTACCTCTCTTGGCTAAAGTGTATTATTTACCATCAGCGAAGAAGAACCCTTCACAGGACTTAGTCTTGCAACTTTCCTTGGATGTTTTGGACATAACTGGATCTGCTGAGACTATTGCTGCAACTTTAATAGCTACTTTTGTGGTGGACTCAGATCGGGGCTTGGTGATGAGATATTTTTTCCGTAACAGGATTTCCTCTTTCTTGAATTTTCATTTTAATATATTTCCTGATGTTGCAAAGGTTACCTAGCTTAGAAGGAAAAGATTTCTTATGTTGCATTCAGGGGTATTGCAACTTGGGGCATTGTTTTGGTTAAATTTCCCTTGCAAATGTGTGATCAAGCTGCAAGGGGTCAAATATATTTTTCATGACCCTGCACAATTGACCAATTTCATAACTCAGAGGCAGTCTTCCATCTCTCCACTGAGTGTCTCTTCACCTGTTATCTGTCCCTCACATCGATGGCTAAATAAGTATTAATTGAGTTTAATTAGGTACCAGCCTTGTCTGTCTTGTTCATTCTATAAATTGATTCCTCGCATTGTTTTCCACAATCTCCCCCAAGAATCATGGGCAAACATAGGAAAATATTTTTTGTTTAATTGAATTTTCCTTGATATGTTTTTCTTTGTTTCTGTTCAAGAATAATTTCTTGGAATGATTGTAAAAGCAATATATAAATATATTTAAAAAATGGTTGGAAAGGTAGATTCAGATGCACAAGGCAAGAATGAATGTGGAACATTTTCTATGATGAAGGACCTTGATAGTAAGGCATAGTGTGCACCTGCCAGTGTGTGAACTGAAATTCAGTGCATCATCTTTAAGTATTTTGTGTTAAATGACCTCCTGAAGAGCATGCTTATTCTAAGGCAGGTACATTACTTTAGTTCTTAATGATCCATAAACAGGTCTGGTTTTCATGGTAATCAAGCTGTGAAAATTATTCTTTTTCTTAAGGAAAATGTATTCAGATATTATTATAATAGTTTATTAACATCCTTTTATTTATTTAAAGTAAATGTTCCCCCTAGGAAATGCACATAAATCGCCTAGGGTATGGGCAATTAATAAATCCAAATAAAAGATAAATGATAAAAATAAGCTACTAACATGTCTTTCACAAGAGATGCACATGAACTTGGAGGGTGCAGGTTATAAATATTGTAAATAAATAAATGAATATAAATATTAGGATTGGAGCAGTTCAGTTAACAGATTTGATCTGTGTGTGGTACCCATGCGTAATCTATCAGAAATGTATTATTTATTTATTTATTTTATTTAAGATCTTTTAATATACCGATACTCAAGACAAATGTCTTATCGTACCGGTTTACAATGAAACAAGGGGATAACCAGAGATATAAGAGTAAAGTTACATAAAACAGGGTTAAATACAGGACAACTGAGAAAAGAAGAGTTATCTTAACAGATAGCTTAACATAGTGCTGCTATAGCGTAAACAATAAGTAATTTGAGGTTGTAACTTGGTAAACGGGGGGGAGGGGGGCAGGAGGCCAGGGGGGACAGGGGGGCAGGACGGGGGGAGAAGAGGGGAGAATTGGGGAACTAACGGTGGTGGCTTGCATTATTACTTGTTAAGGAACAATAGAGCGGCCAGAATTTAGGGAAGTTCTTAAAGGAACAGAATAATTCTGACTGGAAATTATGAAAAGGATTTATGAGCAAACCCTTATTAGTGGAGTGGCCTGTCGGGGAAGGCCTGTAGGAAGAGCCATGTTTTCAGTTTTTTTCTGAATGTGAGAATAAATAATATTTTGTTTCATTTATTTATATACTGTCTTCTCAAGACAAGCTTGCCCAAGGTGGTGTACAAAAAATTTAAAAAACATATCTACATATGGGGCAGATTTAATAAATCTGCGCGAACAAGAGTACGCGGGATTTCAATAGATACGCGCGTAGCTGCACGTATCCATTAAAATCCGGGGTCGGCGCGCGCAAGGCTGCCCAAAATTGGCAGCCTGCGCGCGCCGAGCCGCGCAGCCTGCCTCTGTTCCCTCCGAGGCCGCTCTGAAATCGGAGCGGCCTCGGAGGGAACTTTCCTTTGCCCTCCCCCACCTTCCCCTCCCTTCCCCTACCTAACCCACCCCTCCTGGCCCTATCTAAACTTCCCCCCTACCTCTATCCCGAAAGTTACGCCTGCTGGAAGCAGGCGTAACTTTGCGCTCGCCGGGCCGGCTGCCGCGCTCCATGTTCCGGTCCAGGGGCTGCTGTCACGCCCCCGGAATGCCCCTGGGCCAGAACCACGCCCCCAGACACGCCCCCAAAACGCTGCGTCACTCCCGGCACGCCCCCCAACACGCCCGTCCATGCAAGCTCCGGGGCTTATGCGCGTCCCGGGGCTTGCGCGCGCCGCCAAGCCTATGCAAAATAGGCTCGGCGCGCGCAGGGGGGGTTTGGGGTAGGTTTTCGGGGGGGGGGGGGGGTACGCGCATATCTTACGCGCGTACCCCTTTGAAAATCTGCCCCGCAATTGATATATAGGATGACATTGCACATAACTCAGAAGATGGTGATGCAAAAGATTAGTGGATTCATTCTAAGCTCTATGATTCTTTCCATGGAACATTTGCCAAAAAGCCAATTTTTAGAGGCTTGCTGAAAGGGAGGTTGTGTTTAGTTTAGGAATCATTTTTGGTAGTAAGTTCCATAGGAAGGGAACCATTCCTGAGAAAAGTCATAAGTCTTATGTCAGAGCACTTTATTTCTCTTGGGGAAGAGAGCTGTTCCTGAGAAAAGCCCTATGTGTGATGCAGGAGCACTTTATTTCCTTTGGAAAAAGGGTAACTAAGGAGGCTCCTTGTGATGAGCTAAGAGGTTTGGTGGATGTGTAGAGCGAGTGAGTTTGTTCTTCTGGTATTCTGTGCTTTTTCCTTTCAAAGCTTTGAATATTATAGGCATAGGGTTTTACATTTTCCCTGTAGGGCACTGGGAGCCAGCGATGTTTTAGCAGAGTAAGTGTAATATGTTTGTTGATTGCAACCTTCTAGAAGGTGTGCTGCAGTGTTCTGGATTAGTTGAAGTTAATGGCAGCCTTTTGTTGTTACCCCATTGTACAATGTGTTACAGTAGTCCAACCGAGATGTCTCTTGAATATTCATTGAGGTTGTCCTGAAATCCAGACTTCTTTGCAACCCTTGAGTTCTAATTATATACACTTGTTCTAGGGGAGTATAAATTATAATTTCAGAACCTTCAGAATTCACTCTTCCCAATTAACTAGTAATCGAAAAAGAGAGAAATTTGGTATTCCAGATCATAGTACAATTTGTCATTCTCTCTGTTTTTTCCTATCTTGTTTGCATCTGCTCTGAAATATTTCAGCATGTTATGCTGATTTATAGTCTTGTTCTCTATTTTATTTTGGACTATGTATTCTTTTTATCTTTTGCAACATGACTGGTTATGTGTCTTTTAAGTGTTCTACTTTTTATTATCTCTCTCATTTAATTTTCTACAGTAACTGATTACAAAAGAAACTGATTCTCAAAGCTACCTGCAATAATGTCCATATGAAACAAATCAGGCTGGTTGCTGAAATAACAATCAGGCCGATGCAGAAAGGTGCACTTCAACACATGTTTTCTGTGCGCAAGACTTACTGCAAATGCAGCAAGGAGTTTGCACAGAAAATGTCATCCTAAAGGGGGAGTACTGCTTAGCATCCTAGCATGGAAATCCCATGCAGATCAGGGCATTAAGCAGTACTCTCCAATGCAGAGAGGGGAGCTGGCCAAACGCAGAAATATGGACTTGTCTAAGTGGTGACCACTGTTATCTGGATAAGTCCATTCTTCTCTGGCTAAGTAGCAGCTGCCACCATTTATCTGGATAAGTCTATACATATCTATCTAAGTAGCGGTGGCCACCACTTATCCAGATAAGTTCATATTTATCTCGCTAAGTGACAGCCCCGCCATTTAGCTGGATAATTATTTATTTATTTGTTTTACATTCTGCTTTTTTGGCACCTTAAAGCAGATTGCATTCAGGTAGGGGGGTATTTCCCTGTCCCCAGAGGGCTCACAATCTGTTCATACCTGAAGCATTTATATTTATCCAGTTAAGTGGTAGTGGCAGCTAATGGCCTGTGCCGAATGCAAATTTTATATTAAACATGGTTTTTAAATTATTTTTATATTTTTTTAACTCCCGATTCATTTGCATAGCATTAGCTTACTGCATCAGGAGTTTAAAAAAAATTTAATCTGAGTGTTAAAACTATGCACTGAGATCCAGCGCAGTGTTTTAATGCGCAGATTGATACATCAATTTCTGTGTCGGAGAAGAGTAAGCCACAAATGAGTCAATATAAGATATAAAGAAGATATTTATGCTATAGTCCAATATTTCAACCTTGGAGTGCACTCTTAAGAAAATGCAGTACTTAAATGCCTTATCCCAAGATATTTCTCTTTTGTCCCTTCTGGATTATCAGGCTGAGTACTACAATTTTCTGCACACATATCATGACATCTTTGTGCAACTTCTCTACCAAAATATCTCCAAGAGTGGTTTGGGCCCAAAGGCAGGCCCCGGGACGCGCGTATGTCCTGGGGCTCGAAAAAAAGGGGTGTGGGGGCTTTGCCGGAGCCTCCAGGCACAGTGGCCATTTTCTGCTGTGCTCGGGATCGCAGGCAGGCACAACTTATAAAATAAATGTGGGGGAGGATTTAGGTAGGGCTGGGGGGCGAGTTAGATAAGGGAAGATGGGGGGGGGGGCCGAAGGAAAGTTCCTTCCAAGGCCGCTCCAATTTCGGAGCGGCCTCAGAGGGCACGAGGAACGTCATCGGGGCTCCCCTAGGGCTCGGCATGCGCAAGGTGCACACGCTGCAAGCGCATGTTATAAAATCGGGCGTGGCTATTAAAATCCAGCCCAAAACTAACAGCCGATGCAGCAAAGATTTTTACAAATAGAAAACCCGCATTTATAACCTCATGCAAAAGCATAGCACCTGCACATGTAAATCCAATGTAAATGAGGTCATTAGCCATTACTCTTATGCAGAGAGGTACATACAGATCCCCATGGCGTAACACATTGTTTTTTAATACTGGAATTTAACTCCAGTTCAGAGGTGGGAGTAAAGTTTACTCACAATCGTCACAGCTAGTGTCTGTAAAGAATTTCTCTGGCATGATGGTATATATACGTTGTTTGCATTACTCATTGATTATTTTATTTTCAACTGTCGCCTTCGTTAAATGCCTGTTGAAAGAGCCATGTTTTGATTTTTTTTCTTGAAGATCTTGTTTCTAGCCTTAAGTCATTTGGCAGATTGTTCCAAATTTTAAGGCCGGCAAATGACAGAGCTCTATCTCTAACAGCTGTTAATTTTTCTGACACCATGGATGGAATAGATAGCAGGTGTATATTGGCAGATCTTAAATTTCTTTGTGGCATATGTAAACGTATTCCCGCATTCATCCATTCGACCGTATCACTGTGGATCGCCTTATGGAGAATACATAGGAGTAGATTTTCAAAGGGTTGCGCACGTAAGATACACACGCAACCCCCAAAAACCTCCCCCTGCTCGCACTGAGCCTATCATGCATAGGCTCGGCAGCGCGCGTAAGCCCCGGGACGCGTGTAAGTCCCGGGGCTTTGAATAAGGGTCTGGCCGGGGGCGTGGCGGCGGTCCGGGAGCGAGGCCGGAGGCGTGACGGCGGTCCGGGGACGGGGCCAAGTGCTCCGGCACAACGGCCTGTGCCGGGGCAGGGAGCCAGTGGCACGCGCAAGTTACGCCTGCCAGAGACAGGCGTAACTCCACGAAATAAGGTAGGGGGGATTTAGTTAGGGCTGGGGGGTGGGTTAGATAGGGGAAGGGAGGGAAAGGTGGGGGGGACAAAAAAAAAGTTCCCTCCAAAGCCGCTCCGATTTCGGGTACTCTCAATAATATCTCGAGGTTACCAACTCAATTTCCTCTCAACTCCGAGACTCTCCTCCAAAACCTCTTTTGCTAAATGAAAATCATATAATTCATTTACAAGCAGAATTATCTACCATTCTGAGAGCCAGAGCCGTAGAACCGGTGCCCCGGACTCAGCAGGGCAGAGGATTCTACTCCCGTTATTTCCTCATTACAAAGAAAACCGGAGGCCTATGTCCCATCCTAGACCTCAGAAATCTCAACAAATTTCTGAAGAAAGAAAAGTTAAGGATGGTTTCTCTAGGCACCATGCTTCCCCTTCTTCAAACAGGAGATTGGCTTTGTTCTCTGGATCTATAAGACGCTTACGCACACATTCCAATATTCCCTCTTCATCGCAAGTATCTGCACTTCCTGGTCGGTCAACAACATTTCCAGTACAGAGTACTGCCATTCGGACTTGCCTCAGCTCCCAGAGTGTTCACCAAATGCCTGGCAGTAATAGCAGCACACTTACACAAAGAAAGTGTACACGTTTTCCCCTATCTGGACAACTAGCTCATCAGAAGTCAATCTCAGCAAGGACCTCTGGCATCTCTCATCCGAACAATTACTCTACTTCACTCGATGGAGTTTCTCATCAATTACCAAAAGTCCCATCTCATTCTGTCTCACCTGCTTCAATTCTTTGGAGCAGAATTGAACACCATCCTTTCAAGAGCTTTCCTACCCGAGGATCGAGCAGAAACACTATCCCTATTGGCAAACTCGCTGCACTTGCAGAAACAAGCGACAGCTCATCAGTTTCTCACTTTGCTAGGCCACATGGCCTGTACGGTTCATGTCACTCCTATGGCAAGGCTGGCCATGAGAATAACTCAATGGACATTAAGGTCACAATGGATACAAGCCATTCAACCACTGTCTTCTCCAATTCAAGTAACCCACCAGCTACGGTCATCTCTACTGTGGTGGGTAAACAAGGACAACTTGCGCAAGGGCCTGCCCTTCCAACAACCAGTCCTACAAATAACTTTAACTACAGATGCATCCACCTTGGGTTGGGGAGCTCACATAGACAATCTCCAAACCCAGGGTACTTGGACAAAACTCAAAGCAACATTTCAAATCAATTTCCTGGAACTTCGAGCTATACGTTATGCTCTGCATGCGTTCAAGGACAGCCTTTCACACAAGACTGTTCTGATTCAAACAGACAATACAGTAGCCATGTGGTACCTGAACAAACAGGGAGGTACGGGCTCATATCTCCATTGTCAAGAAGCTGCACAGATTTGGGACTGGGCCCTGACACATTCCATATTTCTCCGGGCCACTTATCTAGCGGGCATCTTGTAGTTGCAGATCGCCTCAGTCGTCAGTTCCAACCACACGAGTGGTCCCTGGATCCCTTAATAGCGACAGGATATTCAAGCGTTGGGGACAACCAACAATAGACCTCTTTGCATCACACCTGAATCACAAAGTGGACAGATTCTGCTCTCGACACAGGCACCAGCCAGCAAAGGACGCCTTTGCTCGCCCTTGGAACTCAGGCCTTCTGTACGCGTATCCTCCAATACCGCTCTTAACCAAGACTCTAGTGAAGCTACAACAGGACAAGGGATCCATGATACTCATAGCCCCATATTGGCATTGACAAGTATGGTTTCCCATACTTCTAGACCTCTCGATCAGAGAACCAATTCGTCTGGGTGTAGCTCCCACTCTCATAACTCAGGATCAGGGCCAGTTGCGCCATCCCAACCTTCAATCCCTATCCCTGACAGCATGGATGTTGAAAGCTTGACCTTACAACCACTCAATCTTTCAACCAATGCCTCTCAAGTGCTTATAGCTTCGCGTAAGCCTTCAACATGAAAGAACTATTCTTCGAAATGGAAAAGATTTACTTTGTGGTGCACACTAAAGAACATTGACCCTTTCTCCTGCCCCACAACTTCTCTACTAGACTATTTATGCCATCTTTCAGACTCTGGTCTTCAGACCTCATCTGTAAGAGTACATCTAAGAGCAATCTCAGCTTACCATAACAAGATGGAAGATGCACCAATATCCACACAACCTCTTGTCAGTAGGTTTATGAGAGATTTAACTCATCTTAAACCGCCAATTCGGCCACCTGTCACAGAATGGGACCTGAATCTGGTCTTAACAAGGCTCATGCATTCTCCTTTTGAACCCATGACTTCCTGTGATCTTAAATTTCTTACATAGAAGACTATCTTCCTCACAGCCATTACATCGGCTAGAAGGGTTAGTGAGTTACAAGCACTTGTCACGTACTCACCCTATACAAAATTCCTACATGACAGAGTGGTTCTCCGTACACATCCAAAATTCCTTCCCAAAGTAGTTACGGAATTCCACTTGAACCAATCCATAGTTTTGCCCACATTCTTTCCATGGCCTCATTCTCACCAAGGGGAACAGGCCTTACATACCTTGGACTGTAAATGTGCGCTAGCATATTACTTAGACCGCACTGCAGTGCACAGGAAATCCACTCAACTCTTTGTTTCTTTTGATCCAAACAAACCGGGTAATCCAGTGGGCAAACACACTCTCTCCAACTGGCTAGCAGATTGCATAGAGTTCTGCTACGAAAAAGCAGGCCTTCCTCTCTAAGGGCGAGTAAAGGCACATTCAGTAAGGGCAATGTCAACCTCAGTAGCACACTATCGTTCAGTGCCAATTCTAGACATATGCAAAGTGGCAACATGGAGTTCTCTTCACATCTTTGCAGCTCATTACTGTCTGGACAAAGAAGGACAACAAGATTCAGCCTACGGACAATCTGTCTTAAAGAACTTGTTTCCGGTATAATCCCAACTCCTACATCCAACCTGCTGTGATTTTTGGCTGCCTCATTTTTACCAACAATACTGCAATGTTGCTTCACTACAAAATAAGAACATAAGAACATGCCATACTGGGTCAGACCAAGGGTCCATCAAGCCCAGCATTCTGTTTCCAACAGTGGCCAATCCAGGCCATAAGAACCTGGCAAGTACCCAAAAACTAAGTCTATTCCATGTTACCGTTGCTAGTAACAGCAGTAGCTATTTTCCAAGTCAACCCAATTAATAGCAGGTAATGGACTTCTCCTCCAAGAACTTATCCAATCCCTTTTTAAACACGGCTATACTAACTGCACTAACCACATCCTCTGGCAACAAATTCCAGAGTTTAATTGTGCGTTGAGTTAAAAAGAAAATTCTCCGATTAGTTTTAAATGTACCACATTCTAACTTCATGGAGTGTCCCCTAGTCTTTCTATTATCTGAAAGAGTAAATAACCGATTCACATCTACCCGTTCTAGACCTCTCATGATTTTAAGCACCTCTATCATATCCCCCCTAAGAACATAAGAAATTGCCATGCTGGGTCAGACCAAGGGTCCATCAAGCCCAGCATCCTGTTTCCAACAGAGGCCAAAACCAGGCCACAAGAACCTGGCAATTACCCAAACACTAAGAAGATCCCATGCTACTGATGCAATTAATTAAAGCAGTGGCTATTCCCTAAGTAAAATTGATTAATAGCCATTAATGGACTTCTCCTCCAAGAACTTATCCAAACCTTTTTTGAACCCAGCTACACTAACTGCACTAACCACATCCTCTGGCAACAAATTCCAGAGCTTTATTGTGCATTGAGTGAAAAAGAATTTTCTCCGATTAGTCTTAAATGTGCTACTTGCTAATTTCATGGAATGCCCCCTAGTCCTTCTATTATTCGAAAGTGAAAATAACCGAGTCACATCTACTCGTTCAAGACCTCTCATGATCTTAAAAGACCTCTATCATATCCCCCCTCAGCCGTCTCTTCTCCAAGCTAAACAGCCCTAATCTCTTTAGCCTATCCTCATAGGGAAGCTGTTCCATCCCTTTTATCATTTTGGTTGCCCTTCTCTGTACCTTCTCCATCGCAACTATATCTTTTTTGAGATGCGGCGACCAGAATTGTACACAGTATTCAAGGTGTGGTCTCACCATGGAGCGATATAGAGGCATTATGACATTTTCCGTTCTATTAACCATTCCCTTCCTAATAATTCCTAACATTCTATTTGCTTTTTTGACTGCTGCAGCACACTGAGCTGACGATTTTAAAGTATTATCCACTATGATGCCTAGATCTTTTTCCTGGGTGGTAGCTCCTAATATGGAACCTAACATCGTGTAACTACAGCAAGGGTTATTTTTCCCTATATGCAACACCTTGCACTTGTCCACATTAAATTTCATCTGCCATTTGGATGCCCAATCTTCAAGTCTTGCAAGGTCCTCCTGCAATGTATCACAGTCTGCTTGTGATTTAACTACTCTAAATAATTTTGTATCATCTGCAAATTTGATAACCTCACTCGTCGTATTCCTTTCCAGATCATTTATATATATATTGAAAAGCACCAGTCCAAGTACAGATCCCTGAGGTACTCCACTGTTTACCCTTTTCCACTCAGAAAATTGACCATTTAATCCTACTCTCTGTTTCCTGTCTTTTAACCAGCTTGTAATCCACGAAAGGACATCGCCTCCTATCCCATGACTTTTTAGTTTACGTAGAAGCCTCTCATGATGGACTTTGTCAAACGCCTTCTGAAAATCCAAATACACTACATCTACCGGTTCACCTTTATCCACATGGTTATTAACCCCTTCAAAAAAATGAAGCAGATTTGTTAGGCAAGACTTCCCTTGGGTAAATCCATGTTGACTATGTTCCATTAAATCATGTCTTTCTATATGCTTTACAATTTTGTTCTTGAGAATAGTTTCCACCATCTCTTCTCCAAATGACTCAGCCTTTAGCTTGCTAATCATCCACATGTGAGGACTAGCATCCTGCTTGTCCTGGGATAAAGCAAAATTGCTTACCTTGTAATAGGTGTTATCCCAGGACAGCAAGATGTAGTTCTCTCGAAACTCACCCGCCACCCCGCGGAGTTGGGTCCGATACGTTTTATTATTTTATTTTTGCTAAAGCTTATTGCTACATACGAGACTGAAGGGAGACCCCTGTGGCTGAGAATATCATGGCATGCTCAGTGGCCTCAGTGTGCCAGTCAAAAGTTTCTAGAAACTTTGACAGAGAGTTTTCCGCAATAGGGCTCCATCAATGACGTCACCCACATGTGAGGTCTACATCCTGCTGTCCTGGGATAACACCTATTACAAGGTAAGCAATTTTGCTTTCTCCAAGGACAAGTAGGATCTGAAGCCCACACTCCTGGGTAACTTCATCGATGGAGCAGAGGATTGGATCCTTGTTGGAAATCTTTCCAGCGCTCCACTGATCATGCACGAATTGTCCCTACATTATCAGCCTCTCACGGTGTCCCTTTCATTTTCACTTTATCCATGGTACCCAATGGCTAGCTTGTATTTATCCGGAATGTCTTAAATGTTTAGGCTAGTGAATTGAGTAGTGATCTTTATATAAGGTAGTTGGCATGAAAATAAAACATAGAAGCTCCACTTGGTGTTATACCCTATTTCTGGGAAGTGTAGACAAGTAAAATACCTTCCCCAAAGAGCTTACTGAAGAACACACTGTGACACAATACCAAACTTCATCAAACAGTCCATCATGACTGGATTCTTCATAGTAAGAAAATGCATTCTAAGTCAGAGGCTTCAGTTAAATCAACCTCTGGAGGACTAGAATACTAAGCATGATGGAAATAGAAACAAGAAGTTCACCTAGAACTAATATTGCCTACCTCAAGGATTTGTACATGTCTGCAGGTATGCATGAATCTGAAAAAAACCTATCAGAGATTTATGGCCCCCACCCTACTGACAACCTTAAAATTTGGGGTGAATAGGACAACACAAAAGTAACTAGAGGGATGCAGACAGAGCAGTCTCATAAGCCTTCTGAAAGTTATAGTACAAAAGGGAAAAGACAGTGTCTAATAATTTTTTTGGTATATGAATTGTTTTACTCAACTTCGTTCTGAAGCAAAATATTATATACAAGCTCTTTGATAAATCTAAGTTGATAGTTATAATCTTTGCTCAATTCAAGACTTTTGTAATGTTTCTTTAGTATGTCTCTCAACAATATACAATCAGCACTTACATTTTTATTTTTATAATTAATACCTCAGGGTTTGGTACAATCCATTTAAGTTAAGTAGATGTGGAAAAGATGAATTGCTGGAGATTTTTTTTTTCTTTCAAATACCATTTGCTTATTTATTGTAACTGAAATGAGGACAGTTAAAGGGATAATTATATGCTGTTTGAGAGTTATGAAACTATTACATGTAATATACGCGCGTAACCCTTTTAAACCCCTCCTGCGTGCGCCGAGCCTATTTTGCATAGGCTCGGCGACGCACGCAAGCCCCGGGATGCACGTATGTCCCGGAGCTTGAAAAAAGGAGCAGGACATGGGCGGTCCAGGGCGGGGACGTGGCCAGAGGCCTCCGAAGGCCCGCTAGGCTGGGAGATCGTGCACCGGCACTTGGTCAGCACATGCAACCTACGCCTGCCCGGAGGCAGGCGCAACTTAAATAATAAAGGTAGGGGGGGATTTAGGTAGGGCTGGAGGGCAGGTTAGATAGGGGAAGGTGGGGGGGCAAAAGGAAAGTTCCCTCCGAGGCTGCTTTGATTTCGGAGCGGTCTCGAAAGGAACGGGGAAAACCATCAGGGCTCAGCGCGCATAAGGTGCACAAGTGTGCACCCCCTTGTGCGTGCCAACCCCGGATTTTATAACATGTGCGCGGCTGCACGCAAATGTTATAAAATCGGGCATAGATTTGTGCGTGCCGGGATGCGCGCACAAATCTACGCCCACGCGTAGGTTCGAAAATCTGGCCCTAAGGTTTTTCAGCTTGGAAAAATATGACTGAAAGAAATTAATATAGACATCTATAAAATCATTAAAAAAAAATAGAGAGCAATGGTCCTCAGCTCGGTCCTACTGGATCCCCCAACCAGTTTGGTTTTCAGGATATCCTCAATAAATATGCATGAGATATTTGCATGCAGTAACACTATTGTATACAGCTATATTTTATGCATATTCATTGTGGATATTCTGAAAACAAGGCTGGTTGGGGATTCACAAAGGACCAGGTAGATGCTAGTGGCCATATGGGCACCACTATCTGAGTATTGGAGTTACTAGGGTTTGTGATAAATTATCCAAATCCAAGCCATCCTCATCACCTCAGTTGAGGCTCTGCTACACATGACTCAGGTGAAAGTCTTTATTCCTGCCAGCAGGATCATTGAACTAAGATTAAAGGTAATAGAAGTCATGGGTCACGTCGAGGATATTGGGTCATGTAGCCTCAACAAGTCTTTCCACAAGCTAAGAGAAATTAGGGAAGCTAACCAAATTGGTAGTGCGGTAATAATGGGAGACTTCAATTAACACACAATATCAACAGTTATGTTCAAGACACAACGAACACAATTCTCACTAGAAAGACGTCATGCAACTGTAATTCTTCTTAGTTAATGTGCTGTTATTATTTATAGGACCATCATAACACCTGCAGGCATACCAGCATATTTTAGCTTAAGGTTTTGCCACTGCAGGTCGTGTTTAATCATTGGTCCGAGTCCTTTATTATTTCTTTATATTCTATTTTTTTGTTTTTGTTTTTAACGTTTTTTGTAAAAATATCGGGGTAATACCTTCCTTGGATTGGCTCAAACTTTCAAAAAGACATGATTATTTAAAGTCCTTGTTTTTGTTTTTAACGTTTTTTGTAAAAATATCGGGGTAATACCTTCCTTGGCTTGGCTCAAACTTTCAAAAAGACACGATTATTTAAAGTCCAAATAATCGTGTCTTTTTGAAAGTTTGAGCCAAGCCAAGGAAGGTATTACCCCGATATTTTTACAAAAAACGTTAAAAACAAAAAAATAGAATATAAAGAAATAATAAAGGACTCGGACCAATGATTAAACACGACCTGTAGTGGCAAAACCTTAAGCTAAAATATGCTGGTATGCCCGCAGGTGTTATGATGGTCCTATAAATAATAACAGCACATTAACTAAGAAGAATTACAGTTGCATGACGTCTTTCTAGTGAGACTTCAATTAACCCAATATTGACTGGGTAGAAGTATCATCGGGACACGCTAGAGAGATAACATTCCTGAATAGAATAAATGATAGCTTTATGGAGCAATTGGTTCAGGAACCGACGAGAAAAGGAGCAATTTTAGATCTAATTCTCAGTGGAGCACAGGATTTGGTGAGAAAGGTAACCGTGGTGGGGCTGCTTTGCAATAGTGATCATAATATGATCAAATTTGAATTAATGACTGGAAGAGGAACAGTATGCAAATCCACGGCTCTCGTGCTAAACTTTCAAAAAGGAAACTTTTGCCTCTAACAGACAAATGACTTAAGCTTTTATTGTGTATCATTACGTTAATTTTATTATACAATGTTGATTATAGCTACAGTATCTATATATTGAACTATGGAAATGTTATTTAAGTATAGCCTTAAGCTATTTAATTGTTTAATTACTCTTGAAACTGTTATTTGTAAAGCTCGTTGCTAACTCCTTATTCCTCATGAGAGGCTTCTAGGAAAAGTAAAAAGTCATGGGATAGGTGGCGATGTCCTTTCATGGCTTGCAAACTGGCTAAAAGACAGGAAACAGAGAGTAGGATTAAATTGACAATTTTCTCAGTGGAAGGGAGTGGGCAGTGGAGTGCCTCAAGGATCTGTATTAGACCCCTTACTTTTCAATATATTTCTAAATGATCTGGAAAGAAATACGACAAGTGAGATAATCAAATTTGCAGATGATACAAAATTGTTCAGAGTAGTTAAATCACAAGCAGATTGTGATAAATTGCAGGAAGACCTTGTGAGACTGGAAAATTGGGCATCCAAATGGCAGATGAAATTTAATGTGGATAAGTGCAAGGTGATGCATATAGGGAAAAATAACCAATGCCATAGTTACACAATGTTAGGTTCCATATTAGGTGCTACAACCCAAGAAAGAGATCTAGGCATCATAGTGGATAACACATTGAAATCGTCAGTTCAGTGTGCTGCGGCAGTCAAAAAAGCAAACAGAATGTTGAGACTTATTAGAAAGGGAATGGTGAATAAAATGGAAAATGTCATAATGCCTCTGTATCGCTCCATGGTGAGACCGCACCTTGAATACTGTGTACAATTCTGGTTGTCGCATCTCAAAAAAGATATAATTGCGATGGAGAAGGTACAGAGAAGGCCTACCAAAATGATAAGGGGGAATGGAACAGCTCCCCTATGAGGAAAGACTAAAGAGGTTAGGGCTTTTCAGCTTGGAGAAGAGACGGCTGAGGGGGGGATATGATAGAGGTGTTTAAAATCATGAGAGGTCTAGAACGGGTAGATGTGAATCGGTTATTTACTCTTTCAGATAATAGAAAGACTAGGGGCCCATGAAGTTAGCATGTGACACATTTAAAACTAATCGGAGAAAGTTCTTTTTTACTCAACGCACAATTAAACTCTGGAATTTGTTGCCAGAGGATGTGGTTAGTGCAGTCAGTATAACTGTGTTTAAAAAAGGATTGGATAAGCTCTTGGAGAAGTCCATTACCTGCTATTAATTAAGTTGACTTAGAAAATAACCACTGCTATTACTAGCAACGGTAACACGGAATAGACTTAGTTTTTGGGTATTTGCCAGGTTCTTATGGCCTGGATTGGCTACTGTTGGAAACAGGATGCTGGGCTTGATGGACCCTTGGTCTGACCCAGTATGGCATGTTCTTAAGCTTGACTTGTTTTCATGAGAGAGATGACCAGTGGCCCCTGTGAGGATGACCGAGCAAATCTTCAGTGTTTGGAGTCAGGAACCAAACTGACTCCAGGTTTTCTTCATGCAACTTCACTTTATTATAATATTCAAACACAAACACTAATCGACTGCCTACCTTCTTAGCAGTGTACTTCCCAGTACCTTCTAGGTAGGTCAGATATATTACAGAGCTGCCTTCTCGTGGAGACCTAAGCCTAGTCTGATTATCCTCACCTGGGTCCCAACTCTTATTTTTCTCCTGCTGAGCCCTGTGCACAGAACGCTCTCGCTCTCTAGGGGAATTAAGGTGGACCGGGCATCTAGCCTTGTCCCACACAGGTTATGGAGAGAAAATAGGGTCCTCCATCACGATCCCTAATGTTTCAGTGAAACCAAGCCACTCAGGCTAAAAGAGAGCTTCTGTTTCGCAGGCCAGCTCAAAAATTGCTTGCATTTGTGGCTTACCCCTGCAAATATCAGCCATGGAGTACCCTTCCAAGTTCCTCAGCATTAAATTGTTCTGACAACAGATATCTTTACCTTGGGCTCAAGAGCTCATGCATATGGTCTTCACACTCAAGGCCCCTGGTCTGAATAGCTTTGAAGTATTTTAAAAGAATCGGGTAAAAATCTATAGTTTTCAAGGGGAAACACAAGGTCTAGAATGTGGCCTGCCTTACTTGTTTGTATATAGATGTGTTGAAAGAACCCCATTCACCCACTGACAAAAGAAATTCTTTATCCATGTTTTTTTTTTGGGTTTTTTTTAGGATCCTCAGCATGGGTATTAAAATACCTTACAGTCACCAAGTTCCTTTGTTTTACTGAGATTTCAGAAACTAGTTCAATAACTTTCTGTATTGTAATATGCTAAGGAACTGGGGGGGCTGCATCATATTAAAAGAATTGCTAGGTTATCCTTGTCTCTAGTCCAAACCAAAAAAGCATTGGATATAGAGAGAGATTTCAGATCCAGCTCCATTAACTTAAGGCAGTCATGAACTTTTCTTAAAGTTCTACATTTAAAATCAAAGGAGTAGCCAGGCAGACCAGCTTGGTGCAAACACAGTTTCTCCTTCATTTAGCCATAGTTGTTACACATAATAGATGCAGATCATGTTCTAGTATAAGGTCATAAATTAGAGTTTAATAGACTGCATGTCGACAAGGCCAAGTCTTAAATCTTTAAGTCTTATATCTTTAAATTATCTAGGTAATACACCAATGGTGGGAACAGAATTAGTTGCTATAGGACTATGAATAAGATCACAGAATTATTTAGGAGCCTTCGTAAATGTCCTTTTTTAATCCAACATCACCTAATAGGCATTGTAGACATTTTTGTTAAAACATCAGCCATCATCAAAGTAATCCCAATTTGTAGCGGGCTACAAACCAGGAGACCAGGGTTCGAGTCCTGCTATCACGCCTTGTGACCTTGGGCAAGTCACTTTACCCTCCATTGCCTCAGGTACAAACTTAGATTGTAAGCCCTCTGGGGATAGAGAAATACCTACAGTACCTGAATGTAATCCACTTTGAAGTGCTGAAAAAAGTGCGAAAAGCGGAATAAAAATCTAAATAAATATTTATATACCCGCACACTGTATATATTGATATATATATATCAGTCAGAGATCCTGGATTTGGAATTCTCCTATGGCTGGGATAGACCATTACACCTGCAAACCCCTGATCCGGGACCACTCGAGCACAGCAATATAGAATTAACAGTAGCCCCAGAATGAGTTAACTCCTAGGTAAGGGATGGAATAAAAATTTAATTTTAAAGCCAGAAAAAATACCCAGGCTAAGCACTGGGGGGTACTTGGGTCTAGATCCCCTGGCCAGAGGGACTCTGCCTTAGGACTCCTTGAGCCAGAGACTTTCTAGTCTGGGCCCCCAACCTACCCACACATTAACAACTCCCACCCAACTATCTACCGTCCCACACATTCATTAACCCTATAGGCCCCCCACCCATACTTACATTTCCTGGCTCCTTCTGTCTTCAGTGCTGTCCTTTTCAGTTTTATATGTGCAATTCATGTCGTCTGTGCATTACTCATATTGGAGGCAATATAAAAAGGTACACCAAGCTGAATCCACATTTTTACTTACATGGCTGTACATTTTTGTGGTGTTGCACTTTTCTTTTCAACTCTTGATGCATTTGCATCCGATTAGCTTACTGCAGCAGGAGTTAAGTCATTTTTCACCCGACCCATAATCTGATAAAGTGTTGTCATTCCATTTTCTAATTATTTGTTATATTTTTCAGGCGGCAAATTGAAGAATCTTCCAAGCCAGCAAGACAGTTACTGTCCCTGGCTAAAGTTGTAACAACCAATTACAAGCCTGTGGCTAATCATCAGTATAATGTAAGTTTTTTTTTTTAATTATTATTCTGTCCTTTCTGTTGACAATAACTGTGACACGATTACATGACTCATTTGTTAGTGCCTTGGCGCTTCTTTTCATTTTCATTGCTTATATCTCTTCCTGGTGCTGCTATAGATTTTTATTCAACTGAAATTCAGACTTATATTCAGAAACAAATGTTTACTTAAATACATAACTGAAAAATAATACTTTAAAAACCTGAGTATTCTAAGAATAAGCCATAACATTTACAAAAGCAAACATACTGGGGGCATTTCCAGACATTTCTCCTAACCTCACTTCTGACTGCGCAATGCTGCTTGTCTCCACTCTTGGCAAATTACACTGTGTCATGTTTGTGTTTTGTTTTTGTATTTATGAAGATTTAGTTTGAGACCAACAAATTAATTTTACTTATACCTACTGATATTCCCTTCACTTGTGTTAGCTCTACCTAATGTCATATAATTACTGGGATAAAGTTCAGTTTTACAGTAAATGCTAGTTCTTGTACGTATCCAGATCAGTCCAGATTCATGGGTTTTGCATCCCTGCCAGAGATGGAGACAGAGAAACTTTAACTAACACTGCTACCTGACACTGCTAACCCTGAGTGCTACCTGCAGTTCCTCAGTATTTCTCTATCTCCAGCAGATGGTAGATGGTCTTAAGACCTGCAGTTCTGCAGTCAAAAGACTAAATTTGGTTTACGAGCCTTCCTGCCAAGGGGTTTTTGGGTCCTGGGGAGACCATCCCTTTTTGTTGAGGTGGACGAACTGGGGGTTGGTGACCCTTTTGTACACTCGCTCCTTGCTTCCTTGGGGTGTAAATCTGGTGGTCCGCTGCGGGCTCAGGATAGCTGTTTTTACAGTCTGTTCCTTTTGTTTTTGACAGCTCTGTGTTCCAGCCTAAGACGTTTGATAAAGTTTAAAAAAAAAAAAAAGAGAGAGAGGTAGAAAACTTGAGTAGTTTAGGAAGGCCGGCTTCCTGCCTTTACTGTTTTGGCACCTGGGGAGTTTCAGAGTTGTTTGCAGAGTCTGCTGGCTTGTTCACAGTAACAAGGTAAGCTTCTCGCTGAGGGAGTCATGGTGCGTGGATCAGTTTGCCGCGCTGGTTGTTCTGTGGGCGGTGAAGGGCTGTTCAATAGCCCGGTGGCTGCAAAAAAAAGAGGAGGCTGACACCTGCTCCTGTTCCTCCTGCATGTCGGACTTCACGCCAGGTCGAGGCTTCTTTCTCCATTGGTGCGGGAATGGCGGCCATTTTGAAGGCTCATGCGGCCATTGTCACGCCGGTAGAGAGGGAAGGGGATTTTCCTTCAAGGCTTGTTTAGATTCCCGTGTGGAGCAGGGGGTGGGGGAGCAGATAGGGAAGATGGTCCCATTCTGCCTACTTCTGGTACCGCTCAGCCTTTGGCTGGCACATCCAGGCCTTTTTCCACAGATTTTTTGTTACTTTTGCATGTGGCCTATTTGGCTCAGCAAGAGGCATCTGTATCCGGTCTGCGGACCCAGGGCCAGTCTTCCAAGGGTCTGGATGCAGGTTCCAGACCGGATAAGTCTCGGAGAAAGCGACCTTCTTTAGTCCAGCGTTTGTTGGGCCCGGCTCCATCTCTAGGGGGTCGTTGATGGATCAAATGACTCTGATGAGGCTCCAGAGGGCCCGGGGGTGCCTCCAGCACACGATCTGGCAGTTGATACGGATGCGGATAGCACAGCTCTGGGGGATGATCCTGAGGAAATTCTGGTTTCCGAGGTTGATGACCCTAAGGTGGTCCATATTTTTCGCAAGGAGGAACTAGGGCTGTTGATTCCTCAGGTTCTTGAAGAGCTCAGTGTCAAGTTTCCACAGGAGGATTCTGATCTGGAAGGAGCTGATCCAGTCCTTAATGGGCTGCGGGGTCCAGCAAAAGCCTTCCCATATCATAAGTCTGTGAAGAAGCTCATGGATTGGGAGTGGGTACTCCTGATGCCAGCTTGAGGGTTAGGGAGGGTTATGGTGAAGCTTTATCCTTTGCCTGAGCAAATGTTGGACCTTCTTTTCCTTCTTAAGGTTGACGCTGCAGCATCGGCTGTTACCAAGAAGACGACTATTCCATTGCAGGATCTGCTGCATTGAAGGACGTTCAGGATCGTAAATTGGAGGTTCATCTCAAGAGGATTTTTGAGGTGTCAGCTCTGAGTTAATGAATGGCCATTTGTTCCAGTTTTATGCAGCAGGCTTGTCTGCATTGGATGCAGCAGCTCCAGGATGGTCAGTCACTGTCTGGCGAGGAGGCGAATAAGGCTGAGCGGTTAGAGGAAGCAGTGGCTTACGGGGCGGATGCTCTGTATGACCTGGTAAGAAACTTGTCTCGAATTATGGTCGCAGCAGTATCAGCCAGGAGATTGTTATGGTTACATAACTGGTCGGCAGATGTGTCATCCAAGACTCAGTTGGAGTCTCTGCCTTTTAAAGGCCATCTCTTGTTTGGTGAGGACCTGGAGCAGTTGATGAAGAATCTGGGTGAAAATAAGGTGCACAGGTTGCCTGAGCATAAGACTAAGAGCAAGAGGTTTTTTCAGGCTTGGTCCCACTTTCGGGATAGTAGAAGGTCTCACCCGACACGGGGAGCTCCAGGTCAGCAGAAGCAGTTTGCTCTCCGGGACCAGTCCTGGGGTCAGTCCTTTCAAGGGGGCCAAAGACCTTTCTGGGACAGCACAAGTGATAGTGCATCTGGGACTAAGTCCTTGCAATGAGGCGAGGCTGGTTCACTCCGTCATTACTGTCATAGGAGGTCGCTTGGTGTGATTTTACAGGGAGTGGGCCAAAATTACCAAGGAAACTGGGTCCTTGGTGTAATAAGAAATGACTACACATTAAAATTTGCTTGGTCTGTCTGAGATTTGTTTATAGTTTCCCTTTGCGGGCCCTTAGACAAGTCACTTGTGGTTCGAGAAACGCTGGACCGGTTGCAGAACTAGGAGCGGCAATTCAGGTTCCCCATGAGGAACGAGGCACAGGAAGGTATTCCATTTACTTCGTCGTTCCAAAAAAGGAAGGCACCTTTCGCCCAATTCTGGACTTAAAAAGGGTAAATGCAAGGCTCAAGGTACCACCTTTCCGGATGGAGACCCTGAGGTCGGTTGTAGCAGTAGTTCGCAAAGATGAGTTTCTGGCTGCTTTAGATTTGACAGAAACGTATCTGCACATACCCATCCATCCAGACCATCAACAATTTCTGCAGTTCATGGTTCTGGGTCAGCATTTTCAGTTTCATTCTCTTCCCTTCGGTTTGGCCACAGTACACACAACTTCACCAAAGTTATGGTGGTAGTGGTTTTGCATTGGGAATGAGTTCTGATGGACCCCTTTCTAGACGACTGGCTTATCAGAGTGAAGTCGGAGGACCTTTGTTGTCAGTCAGTTCAGAAAGTGATCAGCACACTCGAGTTGCACGGCTGGGTAGTGAATTTGATGAAGTCACTTGGTTCCATCGCAGTCCCTGAAGTATTTTGGAGCTCGGGTTGACATGTGGAGGGGCAAGATGTTTATCGCAGAGGAGTGTGTTCAGAAGCTGCAGGGGCAAATTTGTTGATTGATGGGTTTGCTGATGCCCAAGGTCTGGGATTATTTGCAGGTCCTGGGCTTGATGGCTTCAACCCTGGAGTTAGTGTTGTGGGCATTTGCACATATGAAGCCCCTGCAGAGAGCTCTTTTGTCTCAATGGAGCCTGCTCTTGAAGGAGTTTCATCTTCCCTTGCTGCTCGAGGGTGTTGGCAGGACAGCCTATCTTGGTGGCTTCTGAGTTTTAATCTGCTTCGTGGTAGGGAGCTGGAGGTTACGTATTGGATGATTCTTACTACTGATGCCAGTCTGTCTGGTTGGGGAACAGTTTGTCAGCAGCAGTCAACTCAAGGCTGCTGGTCCATGAAAGAGGCTTCCTAGTCTATCAATCAGTTAGAGACCAAAGCAGTGCGTTTTGCTTTACTTGCCTTTCTGCTGTTGGTGAGGGTCCTGTCGTGCAATGCAATGACAGTGGTCTACATCAATAGTCAGGGAGGAACCAAGAGCTGGGCAATGGCCCAGTGGTTCAAAAGTTGATTCGTTGGGCGGAGCAACACCTGGCATGGATAGCGTCGTCCAAGCAGATTTTTTCTGTCTCTCAGATTGTTAGATCGGGAAGAGTGGAAACTGTCAGAGATGGCGATGCAGTTCATATGTGAGAGGTGGATCTAATGGCAACTCGCCAGATAGCCAAGACATTTTGGTTTTTCAGTCGGAGAAGGGAGCATGGGGCCAAGGGCTCTGGTGGTGCCTTGGCCTCGGGAAATTCTGCTTTACATGTTTCCTCCTTGGCCGCTAGTGGGCAAGGTGTTGCAATGGATAGTAGTTTTAGTGGCTCCGGAGTGGCCACATTGGCCATGCTTCGCAGATCTAGTCAACCTGGCCGTGGACAGTCCGATATGCTTTGAACATCTAGCGGGCCTTCTTCGTCAGGGCTTCATATTTTTAGACCAGGCTGCTCACTTTTGTCTAGCAGCATGGCTTTTGAGAGGTGGCATTTGAGATGCAGGGATACCCCGAAGTGATTATTGCCACGTTGTTGCAAGCTAGGAGAAGGTCTACTTCTCTTTTGTATGTGAGGGCCTTGAAGGATTTGAGTCCTGGTATATCGCTAACGAAGTGCAAGCTGTAAAATCTATGGTGTCTCATATCTTGTCTTTTCTTCAAGAGGGTTTGGTCAAGGGTTTGGCTTTGAACTCTCTTATGGTCCAGGGGGCTGCTTTTGGTTGTCTTCGAGGCAAAGAATAGGGTTCCTCTCTGCTCATCCGGATGTGGTTCGGTTTCTCCGGAGGACAAAGAATTTGTGTCCGCTGGTAAGGAAAGTTTGTCCATCCTAGAATCTTTCTCTCATCATCAAGGAGTTGAGAGGCTCCTTTTGAACTGCTCAGGAGAGCAACTCTTAAGTATTTGATCCTTAAGGTTATTTTCCTGGTGGCCATATGTTCAGCTAGGAGAATTTCTGAGTTGCAGGCTTTAACTTGTCGTGATTCATTCCTTCAGATTGTGGACTCTGGAGTGTCGTTGCGGATGGTCTCTTCTTTTTTTTTTTTTTTACTTAAGGTAGTATCGGCGTTTCATGTGAATCAGAATGTGGCGCTTTCAGCTTTTCCTGTGATGGATTCCTCCTTACCTCATATGAGGGAGCTTAAGCTTTTGGATGTGCGGAGACCGTTGTTGAGATTTCTAAAGGTAACAAATTATTTTAGGAGGTCGGATCACCTCTTTGTTTTGTGGAGTGGTTCGAAAAGAGATTCTCAAGCATCTAAGGCTTCTATTATGTGGTAGCTCAAGGAGGCCAATGGGTCAACATACATTGCTATGGGTCGTCTGGTTCCTGAGGGTTTACAAGCCCATTCTATGTGCTCTCAGACAGCCTCATGGGCAGAGGCTCAGCTGGTTTCGCCACAGGAAATTTGCAGGGCGGTGACTTGGAAGTCTCTGCATACTTTCGCAAGGCACTATCATCTGGATGTGGGGTATCCAGAGTCCCGGTCTTTTGGCAAGAGTGTTTTGCGAGTGGGACTCTCCAGATTCCACCCTAAGTAGAGAGCTTTGGTACATCCCAGGAATCTGGACTGATCTGGGTACATACAAGGAAAGGAAAATTGGTTCTTACCTGCTAATTTTCGTTTTTGTAGTACCACAGATCTGTCCAGAACCCACCCGATCTGTGGGGTGGAGAGTCATCTGCTCATTCTATTTTCTTGGAATAGAATACAGACTTGTTTAAAAAAAAAAAAAAAAAAAAAAGTTTTTAGGAGTTTGTGGTTTGCTGTTTTTAAGCTTGGGTACAGATCAATACTGAGGAAGTCCAGGTGGCACACGTCGTTATGTATCAGTTAAACTTTGTCTCCATCTGCTGGCAGGGATGCATAACCCAGGAGTCTGGACTGATCTGTGGTACTACAGGAATGAAAATTAGCAGGTAAGAACCAATTTTCCTATAGAGAAATTATAACTTGTGATTATGATACCGTTCATTGATTATTCAATCTAGCCACTATACTTTGGGTATGCACAAATGTTTTGCAGTAATCACATTTCTATGGAGTTTGGGGTTTTGTGTGCTCCCCTACATGAATGGTTGGCTGTTAAAGAACACATCTAGGGTGGAGGAAGTGACATTGATGCAGATGGCAGCCTAAATCCGTGCTCTTCTTGCAAGCATGCAAATCGTGTGAATATTACGAACATCGATCAATGAATTTAACCTTTGAGTTTCATGAGGACTTTTAAAGTGCTGTGAAGAGAAAACCAGTAGACTTTTGTAAAATTTCTTATACTAAATTGGATGGAGACTCGGAAGCAGGGGCTGACAAGATGTTGGTGGCCGGCAGTGATGAGATGGAAGTAGGCCCCTGTGGTGCAGCTGTCCCATTAGAGATGGATATTCCTACTTGTGCTGAATTTAGAGGCTGGTTTTGCGAGTTGTGTCAAGATATTAAAAACCATAAAAAAGAAATTCTGGAAATGATGGCTGAGTTAAAAGAGGAAATGATTGACCTGGGTCGTCAAATAGAAGACAATGATAACTGACTAGATGTCCAAACTGAATGTATTCATCTTCTACCAAACTAACATAAGGCCCTAAAGTTAGAATGTGAGTCAGTGTATGATAAATTAGAAGACCTTGAAAATAGATTGCGTTGCTGTAATTTGCGGTTTCAGGGAGTGCCAGAGACTCCCAAGTATGGTGGTGGTGATTAACATATATAGAGTTATACTAAAGTCAAATGAGTCGGACCATTATGATTTGGATCCCTCGATTAAATTGGAGAGAGCTTATTGTGCTCCTGGTCAACGTATCCCGTTGCTTCCTTAGTTACTCCTTAAAAGATTGAATTTTCAACATACCGAGAAAACAAATAGTCTAGAAGTGGGAAGGTCATGAGATTGTAATATTTGCAGATGTATCCCAAATCACCCTCTGCAAGCGACAAAATTTCGGACAAATTACCTCATTGCTGCATAAGGAAAACCTTAGATATCGATGGCTGCATCCCTTTGGATTGTTTACTATTAAAGGGACTTCATCCAAGGTAAAGATGGCAGATGAGGCCATAGAGGTCCTGAAGGAAGCTAGATACAGCACTATCGTCAGGAGACAGGCTCACACATCAGCACTACTGCAGAAAAATGACAATCCAAGATGGCAACATATTGACAAGGGTGGCAGGTGCCTTCAGAGGAATTCTGGAGGGTATGCTTCTTCTAGAGAAGCCACTTGAAAGTCAGTTCAGTTTATAAACTGAGCCTTGAATTACAGGGTTGAGTATCTTGTTTATGAGATCCATTCTAAGGTATAATGTTAAGTGTTAGAAACAGTTATGTGTTTATTTCTAAAAGCGTTGATCCTGGTATTGTCACTAGAAATTATTTTCTTTTCAGTTTATTCAAGGTGGTATATGGTTCACATATGGTGGACTGCCTGCTTGGATTTCGCCCATCTGGGTTAATGACTATTCCACCTAAGAAAATAGTAGATCTGCAGGGGGATATGCAGATCATAGAGGATTAAGGGTTTGCAGGTGAGGGTAGGTGTGAAATATATATATATTATTACATTATGAGCAGTAGGGAAATGGTTGGGGGGAAGAGAACTTGTTATAGTGGGGAGCACATGGAATTTGCAGACGAGGGATGGATAGAGAAACGTGGAGATACATTGAATGAAAGAGGGAGTATAGCAAACACTATCAGAAAGGTACAGACAATGATTGTGATTTTGAGAATGTCACAGTTTAAATTATCATTGAATGTGAAAGATTTGAATACCTATTGAAAACGGAAATTAATTATATAAAGAATTAGATGGGATTCAAGCAGAGATTGTGATGATACAGGAGACTCAATTGAAGAGTAGATATGAAGATCTGATGAAATCTGATAAATACCCTCATAGATTTTGGGCTGCTTGTAGCAAATAGGGAAAATACACTGATATAGGGATTTTATTTGTTAAGGATTTCCTTTTTGTATTAAAATCATGTTTTAGGGACCCATTGGGTAAATGCATTATTTTACTGATTATAGTGGGGAGTGGGAACTTATATAATAGTTAATAAATATATATACATATATACATATATATATATACACGAAATAATGATCAGGAAGTGGGGGGTTTTTATTCTCGGGGGTAAATTTTAGTAACTAGAGCTGAAGGTCAGCTACTTATTGGGGGTGATTTCAATCTTTCTAGGAACCCTACCTTAGATAAATCACTAGGACGCAGTTCTGATTCTCAACAGACACGCAATAAACTTAAATCATAACTGGCCAAATGGGATGTAATGGATAGGTGGAGACCCAAATCCTAAATCGAGGAATTTCACATTTTTTTCTTGTCCTCTCAATTTGTATTCTAGAATTGATATCACTTTGATGGGTAAAGAGTTGGTAAACAGGGTGACTGATATAGTTATTGTCAGGTGCAAGGTCTGATCAGGCTCCAATATGGGTAGACACAGTGTTCACAAATTATGACCGAGGGAAACATTATTGGAGGTTAAATGACACTTTATTGGAGGATGAGAAATGTATTACACAACTGGTAAAAGAAATCTAAGAATACTTGAGATTAAACAACAAGAAAGACCTCCCCTATTATTGTATGGGATTGCTTAAAGGTTGTGGTCAGAGGGAAACAAATATCCAGAGCCTCCTATAAAAAAAAAAAAAAAAAAAGGGAAAAAGAAAAGCAGAGAATCCTTGATGATTCAGATTTTGAGATTCGAACAAATACATAAGAAAACATTATCACATTCAATTTTATACCAACTTTCTACCACTAGAGAAAAGCTCTTGCAGTTAGATACAGATAACATTGCACATAAATTAGAGATGTCGTAACAAACTTTCTTTGAAGGAGGGAACAGAGATGGGAAATTACTGGCTCGTAAATTTAAAAAAGGAGTATCCAGAATAATGTGGTTAAGGTTAAAGATAAAAATGGAACCATACTAACTGCTAATGAGATATCAGACTATGTTTTTTTTACACTTTTATTCAGAATTGTATAGTTCAAATGGTACAATTGAGACCAGCAGTGGAGTGGCGGAGTAGCCTAGTGGTTAGAACCTTGCTGCTTCTTATGACCTTGGGCAAATCTCTTTACCCTCCATTGCTTTAGGTACAAACTGAGGGCCGGATTTTCAAAAGGTTACGCCCATACATCCTCCGGATTTACGCGCGTGATGCCTATTTTAAAAAGGCCAGGTGACGTGTGTAAAGCTCCGGGACGTATGTAAGTCCCAGGGCTTGCAAAAAGGGGCAGGGCGGTGCCAGGGCTGAAGTAAGTTTTACAACAATAAAAAGAAGACAAAAAAAGGTAGGGGGGGGGGAAGGGTGTGGGAGGGAAGGGAAGGTGGAAGATGGGGTGGGGGGGGTAGGGAAGTTCCCTCTGAGGCCGCTCCGATTTTCAATTTCGGAGCGGCCTGGGAGGGAACAGGGGAAAGCAGTGCGCGCAAGGTGCACAATTGTGCACCCCCTTGCGCGCGCCGACCCCTGATTTTATAACATGCACGCGGCTGTGCGCGCATGTTATAAAATCAGGCGTACATGTGTGCGCGCCGGGTAGCATGCGCACATGTATGCCGCACGCGCTGTTTTGAAAATCTACCCCAAAGATTGTAAGCCCTCTGGGGATAGGAAAATACATACAGTATCTGAATGTAATCCACTTTGAAGTGCCAAAAAGCAGAATATAAAAATCTAAAATAAAATAAATTTAAATGAAATCAACTTGCAGGCTATATCTGATTCCCACCAAGTAATGTCAGACAGGGAAATATCACAGTTGGAAGTTGCAATGGCTATTAAAAATCTAAAACCCTGAAAATCTCCTGGTCTAATTGCTCCTCTGACTAAGATGTTCAATTTTTTTTTAAGAAATGAAGGTTCTGTCCTTCAGGAATATAATCTAGCTGGTATAACTATCTGGGTTAAGCCCGGCAGAGATCCTAGTGTTTGCGGGTTCTACCGTCCAATATCGCTTATTAATTTAGATGTGAAAATTCTAGCAAAAATTCTAGCAGACTTTTTAAATAATATTGTTTCATCCATAATCCATTCAGATCAGGCAGGTTTTAAGCCTGGCCATTTGGCCGCAGATAATGTTTACAAGATTGTGGACATCATGTGGTGGGTGAAGAAGGAAGGTATTTCCTCTCTATTTCTCACAGTTGACGCTGAGAAGGCATTCGACATAGTCCAATGGCCTTTTCTGTTTAAAACCTCGGAGAAGATTAAATTTGAGGCTTTTTTTATTCAGTGGATACATAAACAGTATGATTTACCTAAAGCTTGTATCAAAGTAAATAGGGGATACTCAGATATCTTTAATGTGGGGTGTGGCACTAGACGGGGTTGTCCATTATCTCCTTTACTTTTTGCCATATTCCTGGCAAACTATGATTCGAGCTAATACTAAAATTGAGGGAGTCCAAATTGGAGAATTTTCTTCCAAATTATCACGATTTGTGGACGATATTCTTTTTACTATAATAAATCCTTTAAGGTCTTTAGAGGGAGTAGTTAAGGAAATGGAGATATTCAGTCTTGTCTCTGAGTTCAAGATAAATTGTGATAAATAGGACATATTGAACGTAACTGTTCCTATAGATGAGGAACTATTGTTAAGGACAAATTTTCTGTTTAAATGGGCTAACGATAAGATCAAATATCTTGGAGTGTATTTAGGAAACAGGGTAGATGATTTATTTCATCTCGGTTATCTACCCCTGTTGTCTCACATCTGTAAGGATATGGAAGATTGGGATAGGTATCATATCTTTTGGCTGGGCAGAATTGAGTCATTAAAAATGAACATATTACCCAGACTCAGCTACTTATTCCAGACTTTACCTTAACGGGTTTCTAATGGCATGCTTAAACTATGGCAAAGACGAATCATGCATTATATATGACAACGAAGACCAACTAGGGTGGCATGTAGGATATTATTCCAACCTTAATTAAGGGGTTCACTGGGTGTACCTAACTTCATTTGGTATTATGGGGCTTCATCATTAAGGGCAGTTGTGGACTGGCATAAGAGAGCGTTAATAAAACAATGGATATGCTTAGAACAGGCAGCAATAGGTCGTATGCCTTTGGCAGCCTTGACCTGGCAACCAAAGCGGTCCTGGAAACCTATGGGAAGTTTACCTCCTACTTTGCACAATTCATTAAACATCTGGTCACAGTGGAATAGTAGAGTGGTAGGACTTCGGGAATACTTTTATAGGACCTCATTGTATCATAATAACTCTTTTCCATCAAGTATGTCCCTTAGGTCCTCATTTTCTAAAGTATCGGCCTGCGATACTTTAGAAGATGAGGGGAGGGGGGCCGAAACAGGGGGCGGGCCTGCGCTAGCCGGCAGCGATCGCACCGTCGCCCCGACTCCGTCGCCCCAACTCCTCCTCTTCCGGGGCCGACTCCGCCCCCGTCCTGGTATCGCACGCGATAAGGGACTTTTCGCGTGCGAGCGGCTTGGAAAATGAGGCCCTTAATGCATTTCGACATTGGAAAGAACAAGTGGTGGATAGGATGGAGCATATTTCAGAAAATGGGAGAATAATGGATTTTACCTCTCTGGAAAGCAAGTACAATTTACCTAAGGAAAAGGTTTTTGCCTATATGCAATTTAGACATTTTATAAGTGCAGTTAAGATGAAAGACTACTTGTCCTTGGGAAAATCCAGTTTTGAAAACATGTGCAGTAATGCAGATAAGATAAAAGTTAGATCAAACTTATATACTACATTGAATCAAGAATTTCAAGAATCTCCCTCACATACGGGCCGATACAGTAAAATCCTGTGCGCGCAATTCAGTATGCAAATTAGGCACGGCGGTAAAAACAGGTAAAAGGAGGTGCTAGGAACACTAGCGCGTCCCTAGCGCCTCCTTTTGGACCGGAACGGCGGCTGTCAGCGGGTTTGAGAGCCGACACTCAATTTTGCCAGCGTCGGTTCTCGAGCCCGCTGACAGCCACGGGTTCGGAAACCAGACGCCGGCAAAATTGAGCAACCGGTTTTCAAGCCACGGGCCGACTTCAATTTTTTTTTTTTTTTTTACTTTTGGTAACTTTGGGACCTCTGACTTAATATTGCCATGATATTAAGTCGGAGCGTGCACAGAAAAGCAGTTTTTACTGCTTTTCTGTGCACTTTCCCTGTGCCTGAAGAAATTAGCGCCTACCTTTGGGTAGGTGCTAATTTCTGAAAGTAAAATGTGCAGCTTGGCTGCACATTTTCCTTTCTGAATCGCACTGTAGGGGGGTTTCACCCTCCTGGTGAAACCCCCCTACAGCCCCCATATTTATTCGCTCCTCCCCACCCTCATCATCCCCCCTCCCCCTCCCCCCTAGCCATTTATCATAAGCTTCCCCTAATACTCCACCCCCCAGTTAACCTCCCTAAGACTCTATCTAAATCCTTATCTAAAACTTATCTTCCCAAGCAATGTTGTTATGTTATAATAGAAATGTTTCTCTCTAGCTCTTATACAAGGTACCTCGTTACAATGTAAAATTTTATAATATACAAGTTACCACGTTACAATGTAAAATAAGCAGATCTTGCCTTTCTCGTTCAGTTATATGTAAACCGATGTGATACCTCGATCAAATGTCGGTATATAAAAGCAAATAAATAAATAAAAATAAATAAATCAACATGCATTTGCAAGTTGCGGGCGCTATTAGGTTCGGGGGGGTTGGACGTGCGTTTTCGGCCCCGTACTGAATAAGGGGTAACGCTAGCGCGTCGAAAATGCGCGTTCAATCAAGGGTTAACAGTGCACTCCGTCAGCTTGTGGGTTGAAAACCAGGCGCTCAGTTTTGCTGGCGTCCAGTTTCCGAACCCGTGGCTGTCAGCGGGGTTGAGAACCGATGCTAGCAAAATTGAGCGTCGGCTGTCAAACTTGTTGACAGGCGCTGCTTTCGTCAAAAAAGAGGCGCTAGGGACGCGCTAGTGTCCCTAGCACCTCTTTTTACCGCGGGCCCTAATTTAAATAAATTAAGTTACTGAATCACACACACAGGAGAGCGGGCACTCGCCCGCTCTCCTGCGTGGTTTACTGTATCATCCCGATAGAAAACAGAAAAAAAAAGCTCTAGTAGTCAATCAAACACCTGCTTAAATATCCAGATTTTGATCATCTTCCTAAATTTCATAAAATTGTTCTCCATGTGAAAATCAAGTAGCAAAGAATTCCATACTAAGGGGGCTGGCTGTGTATCTCTGACAAACTTCCAAGTTTACTCCCATGGGTAAACATACCCCTGGTTGGGAACCACTGCTCTAGAAGATAAACTGCAAAAGTTTCAATCACTACTTTTTTGCCTTAACTGAAAAAATGGAGACTAGTAATAAAAGATTGATAGCAACGGTGGAGGGAGTTTCTGGACAAGATTTAACAAAAAACATGAACAGCTAACTAGCAGTCCTTCCAAAGAAAAATGTGGTTTTGGAGGAAAAAAATATACAACCTAGAAAACAGAAGCAGAAGAAACATTATATGAACTTTCAGGCTGCCAGAAGAAATGAGTGATTGGGATTTGATGAATATTTGTGAAACTTTGCTACAAGAACAACTGCACCTGGTGAAAAAATTGATAAAGAGCACACAAACTGGGATTCAGGAGAAGCCAAGGTAAGTAATAGCCAAAATTCTCAACGACTCTGATAAAGTTAATCTGTTGGTGGCATATAAAAAGAAGAAAGATCTGAATTTTGAGGGGAAAAATCTACTGTTATTCCTGGACTCTTTTACTTTGTACATCCACTTGGTTAACTTGCTTTCCAAGAAGTATATTAAATCTAAATAAAGATGCAAGCATCTGCACTCAGCTCTTCAAATAAGAGGTGAAATATTCCTTGCAGATTTTATTTATGTTGCGCGCTCCCTGTTCAGGGAACATCAGTCAAGGGGTAAGCTCAGGACCGCAGGATGGGACATAGGGCGGGTTTCTCCCTAACTAGCCCACTTCCCCACAGATTAGGTCTTTGGGTGTTATAGGCCAGTAGAAGTCCAGTGCGGCAGCAGGCAAGGCAATGAACAGTCTGGGTTAGGCAAGGCTCTGGACAGGCAGAGCTAGGTGTGGCTGTGAATCAGTTGGATCTGGCGAAGCTGTGGGCAGACTGGACCAGGCAAGGCTGTGAGCTGGCTGGATCCTGGGAAGCTATAGACAGGCTGGACCAAGCAAGGCAGGCTTTGTGAGCAAACACAGGACAAGGACAGGGGCAGGATGCAACACCACCAGATTAGGACAGAGGCAGGACAGAGGCAGGACAGGGCTGGAACAAGACAGAATAGAGGCTGAGCAAGGCAACCCAGAATGAATATGCCCAAGGGCAGCTAGGCATACAGCCCATAGGTCACTGGGTTACAGAATGAGGCCAGATAGGCCATAAAACAGACAAGGCAAGGAGCGAGAAAGCCAGATGGTCGCAAGGCATGGCAAAGAGCAAGAAGGCCGGATGGCCACAAGGTAAAGCTAGGATCAGAAGACCCAAAAGGGTAGATTTTAAAACAAGTGCATGAGCGTCCATGTGCGAGCAGTTCCCGGTGCACAACCATGGATGCGAATATTTTATAACACACGCGCATCTTATAAAATACGATGTCCGTGTACAAATGTGTGCCGGATTTTAACATCCACACAGCATGTGTGGGATGCCTGCAACTTGCGCCCATGGGTGTGGTTGGTGGGGAACTTTCGAAAGTACACACGATGACGCAATCAGACCTTTGCCCAGTTCCCTCCCAGTCTGCTCCAGCTAAGGAGCGGACTGAGAGGGAGCTTTCCTTTAGCCCTACCTACTTTTCCTCCCTTTTCTCCTCTCCTCCACGACCCCTAAACTAACCCTACCTATCCATTTTTTTTTTTTATTTTCATACTTACTGCTCCCTAGGAGCAGAAGTAAACTCTGCGTGCCGGCCAGCTGCCGGCGCACACTTCCCTGGGACAGTGGCTAATGGCACTGACCCAGCCCGCCCAGACCATGTCCCCCAGCCACCTCTTTTGCAGGGCCCAGCACTTCTGCATGTAACAGGGGTTACGTGCATGGCAGGGCCCGTTCTAAAATGTGCGCAGCACACGCAAGGCCCAGCTACACACGAAACCCCAGGTTTTTATGCATTCAGCCCTTTTAAAATCGGGCCTAAAGGCCTCTAGGCAGGTCTAGGAGCAGAAGGCCACAAGGCAAGGCTAGAGGAAAAGTAGCGAGAAAAACAGAGGCCAGGACAAGGAGCCAAAGGTAACTCCATGAACGGACAAGATGGCTATGGCAGGGCTGGATTACATACGGCAGATTCCAGGGCATGGCGAGAGCAGAGAGAAGAAGCTTGGCCAGCCTGGAGAGTATGCTCGATGAGGTCCCTTGGTGGAGGGAAGGCTGCAAGACAGGCTGAGTCATGAGGCCAAGAACGAAATGGTGAGGACAGTTCTGAGCAGGGCTCACCAGAGGCCTCTGCTGGTAGGGAAGCATCATATTCAAGGTACAGTGAGGCTACATAAGTTAAAATGGTAACAAATTTTTTTATTTATTTATTTTTTAGATCTTACATTGCGTAAGCTCCAATTACAGTAGTTCGATGCAAATAGCATACTGTATATTATACAGGTATAAAATTACATACGTCAAAAACCACAACAAACTTTATTTTTATTTATTTAAAAATCTTATATTCCCAGCGGACTTAAAAATTTCTCATGGAGAAGGAACAATTAAAGTGCACAGAAAAAAGAGCAACAATTTGTGGAATCCTTATAAACTCACAAGGGAGACAATTTGTCTGTTGAACAAGAAAACCAGGAAAGAATTACCATAAACCTTGAGGAACCTGTAAAAAGTGAGAGTGACTTTTCATGTATCTGTGCAGTTGCTGAGGAAAACCACACATTATCATAGCAGTTATTTAAAACATAATTGCTTAACCAGGAACAAAAGGAAAAATAAAGATAATTGTGGATTTACTCTGCCGTCTATGTGTGGAATCACTGGAGAGAAAACATCTCGTAAGTGGCAATAAACTGTTTTCTCTCTCCCCCTCCCCCGCAGAAAGTAGACATCCAAGAGAAAGTGCTAAGTTTGTGAAAATATGTGGAAACGTGCTTCACAAGAAAAGATGAACAAACGCCATAGGGCAGTGGTTCCCAACCTGGAGCCTGCGAGACCATCCCAGGGGGACCTCCAAAAGGGATGCAAGAAAGTTTAGCTAGGGAGGAAATGACTGGGCTACCGCTATCTGTGACTAGAACTGAGTTGCTGCCACAGACCAGGAGAGTGAGAGTGGGGCTCAGTATGACTCCAAAAACTTCACCTCACATTGCTTCTGTCTGTCCTCTCGATTCTGGTGCCAAGATTGAAAGACTGCTTGCAAAAATTCATGGAGACCAGAGGAGAGGAAGATAAAATGGGAAGTTCAGGCTCCATTTGCTAATACAGTCATCTGGGCTCAGTTATCAGATCACTATTCTCTGGTAAATTAACCCTGTGTCTGTTGGTTTGCTTTGTCCCTATGCAGACACCTAGTGCAGGCAGACACATTGCACTTTCAAGCTGTAACTGCCTGCAATTGTTGGCACAGCATGCTAGACTGCAATTCGATGCTAGGTTCTTCTTTCCTTTTAGGGATAGGTCCCTGTTTTTCCAGTCCATCAAGGAGCACAGTAGATGGTATTGTAAAAGCAAGTAGAGATTAAAGTCCTGGGTAGATGAGTGTTTACACCCCCTCACAATAGTCATACTGGGAGAAATAAAGAAATGGTGGAGTCAAATATTGCTTTTAAATCTGGATATTAAAATAGCAGCTGCAGTGTTAGCCAGTAGGTTGATGAAAATAATCCCCAATCTAATAGTTGAAGATCAAACTGGGCTCTTGAAAGGGCGCAGTTCCGTCATCGACATGATGAAAGTGCTGACAACAGGACAAAAAAACAGACACAGCATTAGCAAGTTTGAATGCAGGAAATGTGTTCAGTCAGATAAATTGAAAATACTTATTCTGTATATTAGAGCAAGTGGGATTAGGAAGAGAGTTCCTAAACTGGATAAAACTGATGTATGCTTAATTCCAGACAAAAATTCTGGTATTTTGTAGCCTTAGAGGCAGTAGGCAAGGGTGCCCATTGTCCCCACTACTATTTATACTCACTCTGGTTTGAATACATTTCAAGGCACCAGAATAAAACATATCTAAAAAATCAGCCTGTTTGCAGATTTATTAATAGACATTTGATATTCCACCTTTTTCCACAAGTAGCCTCAAGATGCATTAGAAAATGTTTTAACTAAGCATTACATACAATGGATAGCATTGAAAGCCCAGTTCAGATATATAGGTCAGAAAGACTGAATGTCTTTGCTGAGAATATAAGAGAAGGCATGGCCAAAGAGCCATGCCTTAGCTTTCATTTTGAAAGTGAAGTAGCACGGTTTGAGACACAGGGGTAATGGTACCTTGTTCCAGATTTTTACAGCATAAAAGCTGAAGGCAAAAAGTCTTGTACAAGACAATCTAGCCGTGGCTAGAGGAGAGAAGAGCCGTTTGGTGATGACGTAATGTGATACCTTTCATTCAGAATCTGAAAAAAACCTTGTTAGAAATAATAGACAAAATAAATAATTTTGCAGAATTTTCAGGGTTAAAAGTAAATTTTGAAAAATCAGATGACCTAACCAGGGCTTAATTTGTAGAGAGAAAGGAAGTGGAACTGTAGAAGGGGTAAGTTGTGCAGGGCCAGAGCCAGGTTTGACCTATAAAAAGGGCCAGGGCTAGGTGTGAACTCATACTCATGGTTGCTATGTGGCTGCCCTTATCTCAAGAGAAGCAGCTCCAACACTCTGTGTTCTTCCTTACTTCCTCCAAGGGCTGGGGACCATAAATGATCCATGTATCTACTGGCTCTGTTCTGTTTTCTTAGGGGAGCCAGAATCGATATACCCTGCCGGCTCTTCTCTGTTTTTTCAGGTCCCAGAATAAAGGTGGCAGGTCGCCATCCTGGGTGGCTCTGCTAGAAATTAAGCCCTTGGTAATGGACACAAAATGGGGTTACATTAGCATAAGTTTGAAAGTTGTGAGCAGTAGTGCCATTCATCAAGACCAGGGTTGAAACCTTGACAATTGGCATTACTGCTTACAACTTTCAAACTTGTGCTAATTCAAACTTTTTTTTTTGTGTCTGTTCTTTGCTCTGCAGTGTCTGCTTCAATAGTCACCCCTTTCCCTTCTGTTCCCTGCAATACAGGATGAGACGAGGGGGGGGGAGGGGGTGGCAGGAAAAAGAGGGAAAAAGAAAGGAGGAGCTAGATTAGAGAGCAGAGAGGCTGTGTGCTTCAGGCACAGCCCCTCTCCTCTTCCCTGAAAGCTGCCTGAAGGCAGAATACCCCTGCTGCTGCTCCTCTTAAGCCTGAAAAGAAGTGCCGGAACTGTGTTCCATCCAGATCCCCCACAAATTAAGCCCCGGCACTACCCATAGATAATGTTACCATTGAGTTATCAGGGACATTTTCCATTGAAATGGGCAGGAAATAATTGTAAATCTCTTAGAATTTGCATACCAACAAAATGAAAGCAATGTATTAACCTAGTTTTGTCTAAAGCACTGGAAGATACTACATAATTATTTGAAAGATGGAAGGACTTGCCCGTTTTTTTCTGGCAGGCAGACATGCTTTGGTAAAAATGGTAGCATTGCCATAAATATTGTATCCTATGCAGATACTGCCTGCATCACAAAAAAAAAGTCATTGCAACATTCAAAACTTCAATACGAAATTCATCTGGAGGACAGAGAGGCTTAGAATGTTAGAATGCTTTATTCAGAGATGAGGGAGGAAGGAGCATATGGTCTCCCAAACTCAAGACTATATAATATGGCCTGCCATCTGAAATGAATAGACGATTGAGTATTAAATTATTATAAATATTCAGTGCCCATGTTGATGGAGGCCGTTACAGAATCTTTGCCAATAAATGTGATATATTTGAAAGATTACAAAATGCTGTAAAATATGGGGAATGTGGCACCAATCAGCAACAGACAATTGTAATGGAGATGGTGGGGAAGAAAAGGGAAAAGAGAGAGCTATCGCCATTTATAACATAAATTAGTCCATGAAAGTTTGCAAAAGTCACAGTCTCATATATGGTATAATAAGGGTATCCATAATTTGGGCGTACTGGTAAATGAGAATAATAATATATTACTAACTTTTCAATAGTTTCAACAAAAATGGGATCTTCCCAATTATTGCTTTTACGCATTTCTCCAGGCAAGGCATTACATCATATCTCGAATTGCCAGAAATCTGACAAACATTAAAAAAATCTATAATCGCAGATATCTTTTAGAAAGCATTAATAAGCAGAAATAAAATACTAGCCTGGTATGAAGATACTTTCCTGACTACATTGGCTGCACAGTGGGCAATAATTTAAACAAGGAGATAGATATGGAAGCTATAACAGCATTTGAGGTTGCATTTTTGTTTTGTTTTGTTTCATTTTATTACATTAGATCATAAAATCGCTTTTATGCACGTAAATAGGACTTCATGCATAAAAATGTTATACATGGAAGGAAACAAAACGAATGCACATCCCCAGTAGTACATATGTTTGTAGAAAATCCAGGCCTAAGATAGAGAAAATGGTGAAATGCTGACACTATTCTGATGAGTTAGTAGTTCTTACAAAGACTGCTGCTAAGTTTGTCTATATAGTAATACTGATTGCGAAAAAAGTACAGTATATTGATGGAATGGAACAATGTAATAGCAAGAGTATAGATGTTGGGAAAACAATATGAAAAGTATACAATTCATAAGAGACTGACATATCAGATCTTGTTGTTCCCCCCCACTTTTTTTTAAATTTGAAACAGCACTTAGCTATGGAGTCCCACTTTTGTTGTTTAGTGTGCTGTTTGTCTTCAGAGAATATGGTTATTTGCCTGAACAGAACAGCTCAATGGTTGCAGAAATCCACCCACCTCCACTTTGCATTTGTTCTTCCCCCAGTCAAAGCTAAATAAAAGAAACTGAAGAGGAGCTGCAGCATACCTGCAGTGCCAGAACTACTGTGCATGGGCCGTGAAAGGCTTTTGCATTTTGTAGAAAGCTCTGGAAGATTGTCTGTTCGGTGTCAGATGAAGCCATGTTGTGTGACAGTTGAATGGCCTGCTTCAGATAATCACAGATAACTTCACTTTCCCAAGATTTTCATTAGCCAGCACTTCACCAAGAAAGCATCATGTTTTTGAGTTTCACGAATTTCCATCTCTGTAGTTGGTCATTACCTGTCCTTTATCTGCACCCACTCCGAGACAATGTCTTACTTAAATTGTCCAGAGGTACATCTTTGCGTACTTTTTCCAGAATCATCCTGCTACAAAATATATCATTACCTTTTTAAACTACAATTCCTATATATCAATGATTGCACTGTTATTACGCCCACATGGTAATTCAGAATTAGTTGGTTAGAAATAATTCCCACTTTGCAAAGATGCTCCTGATGGCATGTTCATATAAAATAGCTTTGATATTGAATGCATGGAATAGTAGCATGTTGTTAAAATGGTCCTACTGTGAATTAGTCATACTATTTCTTGATCTGATTTTAAGAAAAAATATGTCTCTAATGTATTACTTCAAAAAGCTAGATTTTAGCCTTGAAATAGAGCAATTTTAATTACTATCCTCTAAATTCTTGGTGAACAGATAGCTCTAGGAAGCTGTTCTTTTAAAAAAAAAAAAAGTGGTTTCTGCTGTTGATTGCATGGACTACGCCTCCAAATCTTTCCTTAGACCCCTGCTTTCTCTTTTATATAAGCTGCCATCTATCATTAATTGCAGCATTGTACATATAGGTGATACAATTAGTGTTCATGTGCAACTTCCAAGGAACCTACCATTTGTAGAAAATTTTCAACCTCCGCTTTTTATTGAAAGTTTCCTGATGTGCAGGGATATAAGATATGACGTGTTTAATTGGTCTAAATTACAGAGAGGCTGGTGGCACCTTATAGACTAGCAGATTTATTGGGCATATGCTTTTGAGGGCAATAATCAGCTTCATCAGATAGATGACTAAATGGACTCTTGTCATCAGAAACTTATGCCTCTATAAAACAGCTTCTGTGTCATTTTTGTAACTTCAAACTAACCTGGCTACAGTTCTAGAAGTAGGCAGAGGTAGTATCCATATTGAATTCTAAGGAAATGTATTATTTTTAGTGCATTTGAAAAATTTGAAAAGAGCTATTAAGTTTGATATGTGCATCTGTCCATTTGTCACAAGAGCTATTTGGACAGTGGTGCTAAAAAGCAGCAAAACACACCTATTGAGCTATGACTAGAGATATGCCTGTATGTAGTCAACCATTCGTCCTAAAGTAAAACTTCCAGAGCATCTGTCACATTCCACTGTCCAAGAAATGTGTTTTAATAAACCCTTGGGGTTATTGGTCATTCTTGTTTTAAATTAAATGAGACTTAATAATTGTATGTGGTACAGTTATTACTTTTTCCATTATGTCCATGATGGTTCACATTTAAAATTAGGCATTTTTGTCATGGGTTTTCTCCCATTTTATGTCTATGGAAAAAAATATTAATAAATAATGCTCAAAATTTGCTAAGGCTTGAAAAGCTTATATGAAATACAGCACTTTAATAAATTATTCTCGTCCAAGGACAACAGAATACATTGTCCTCACACAAGGGTGATATAATCTAACGGAACCTTGGTCAGAGCTGATAATCTATAGCTCTAAAGCTGTCCAGCATGCTCCACTGTGCATGTGCAGGACTTCTCGCATTGCGGTGTCCATGCAGGGCCTCTTCTAGTTCTTTTTTTCTGTGGAGCCCAACGGTCCTTTTTCTTCATGCTCTCTCCATTTTTCCCTCTTAGGAGGTGAATTGTTTCAGAACATTTTTTTCTTTCTGGCTCGCTCTCGGTTTAGGTATTTTCCACATGGGTAGTAGTCCCTTAGGTAGGTTATCAATGTCTTTTGCAGTTTTCTTAATTTTCTGTGTGTCAGCTGTCTGCATGGCTGAGAACATCAATCATTTGATTTCGCTTCAGCTGTTTTTTTGTCTCATATTCCAAAAGGAAAAGTGACAAGTAGCTTCCAAAAAATGCTTCCAGTGTAACCAAATGATGTCTATTTGTGGATCCACATGATGTATGTGTGGTTTGCCTGGGGGGCAAGCACAGCATCTCTCTTAGCAGCACGTGCAAACAGATGATTACCAGGGTATGTCAGACCTGCTTGGAGTTTATAGAAAAGCTTTTCAAGTCAACTAAGTGTGATCCATCGGCATTGAGGAAGAAAAGTCCACCAATACGCAAATTGGCATTGGTGGTTAGATCATAGGGTACCTTCACTGAGATGCTAGTTAGGTATAAACTTTAACAACTCCCTTACAATATTCTACGTTGGAGTTAGAGTGGTCCTGGGAGTATGATTATGGACCTGAGGACTGATCTGATCAGGAAGAGTCAGCAGATCATCCTTCAGACCTCCTTCCTTCACAGAAAAGAAGTCTCCACAAGAGGACTCCTTTGCTGAATTTCTTAAGGAAATGACAGATACTATTCATTTTCAGTTGAAAAAGGCTTCATCCAGGGCACAAATGCGGAACATTCTCTAGCTCTTTAATTCCCCCCCCCCCCCCCCCCCCCCCAGGATATTGCAGGAGTGCCCATTCATGATATCCTTAAAGAGGTTCAGATCAGAATGAAGGACACTCGTCTGTTGTAGAATCCAGTATCAAAACAGCCAAAAGATCAAGGAGTCTTTATTTGGTGCCTCCAAAGTGTTACTCCCATGCCCTTGACTTGGTTGGAAGGAAATTTTACCAGGCTTAGGGCTTACGCCATTTGTTCATAGCCCCCTTCAATGATGGAGTTGACTCAGCTTAAAGCTAAACTAGTTACAATTAAAAAGGAATTAGCAACCATCAAAGAAGCCTCCACTTTACAGCATTCAGGAAACTTTCCCCCACTACCACAGAAGACTCAGAAAACCAGAAATAAAAGGTTTACAGTGGGCTCTGGTAGAATAGGACCTGTGACCCAGAGGCACACACACTTCCCAATTATGTAGCCTAGATGTCCACCCCCACTTCCTCAGTGCATCCAGAAACCCAGGAATAAATGGATTGCAGTGGGCTCGGGTAGGATAAGACCTTGACACATAGATACCCACTATCTCAAATGATACCACTACAAAATGCATTTTTGTATTGGAAAAAAAAGATGCTTTAGTAATGAGGCTGAAGTGGTGTTTGAAAGGAAAGAAGATGCCCAATGCGCACAGAAATCCCATAATCCAACCAAAAGTCATAACAGAAAGCTCCTTGTGCTGGGAGACTCGGGAGACACTAATTTGAGGGGAGCACAATAATTAGATGCCTTCCAGGATCCTCAGCTGGTAGAAATGCAAACCAGACAGCCAACACAATTAAAGAAGAAAATAAGGCCTCTAAAACTGTTCTTCATCTGGGGGACAAATAACCTTGTAGAAAAAGTATCCAAGCACTACAGTGAGATTTCTAATTCTGGGAAAGCAGATTGGGTACATGGCATCCACAATCTCTCTATTTCTTGCAGATTCGGCAGCAGGGATACTCCCAATCCAATCAAGTGGATTAATATCTGCAACAAGCAACACTTCTTCCTTCTTTTCCACCTTTTGGATGTCTTTAGCTAGAACTTATTTTCTTCTGACTGATTTGGAAGCCTGTACACCCTACCAGTGTAAATGATAATGCCATCACCTCTTTTTAAAACAGCCCTCTGTGTTTCTTCCTTTTTTCAGAAGTGTTACCTGTTCATAGAAAGGGGAAGGAAAGGCTAAGCCATATAGATAACTTCAATACATGGCTGAAAACCTGGTGAAAGAAGGTTTTGGATATATTGGTTGTCTGACGCCTCGTATGGAACAGTAAAAGGCTATGTGTCAAAGATGGCTTACATCTGTCTGTGGCAGAAAATAATATCCTAAATAGAAAATTCAAGTCATAAGGCATTTAAACTAGAGGATGGGGGTGAAGGAAGGTTGGAATGTCAAACCCAACAAATCCAGGAATTGGGTGGAGAAAATCAACTCAGTGGGGCAGAAAAGGTGTCCTGGAAGAACAGCAAGCTGAGGGAGAAAAGTTGAAAAACTATGAGTACAAATGCTTGTAGTTTGGGCAATCAAATTCCAGATCTGCAGGCCCTAATGATGGAGGCTGACTTGGATGATGTTGCTATTATGGAAACATGGTTCAGTGAGTCTCATGAATGGGATATGGCCATACCAGGTTACAATCTGTTCAGAAAGGACAGAGATGACAGAAATGGGAAAAGAGTAGCTCTTTACATCAAAAACAGTATCTGACAAACTGAAATGCAGGGGGTGTGAAAAAAGGAAGAAGCACTGTGGGCTGTTTTAAAAAGAGGTGATGGCATTGCCATTTACACTGATGTGGTGTACAGGCTTCCAAATCATTCAGAAGAAATGGATAAAGTTCTGGCTAAAGACATCCAAAAGGTGGAAAAGAAGGAAGAAGTGTTGCTGACTAGCAAGAGTAGAGATGAGAGTGAAGTAGATACATCCCCATTTAAGGCAAAGTATGTTTGGGATACATCTCAGGATACTTAGCTCTGAGAAGTTCTGGTGAAGGGCCTTTTCAATAGATACTTGGAGATGTGAGTAGTGTCACAGAACTGGAGAAGGGCGATTGTGATCCCACTTCACAAAAGTGGCAGCAGGGAGGAGGCTGGAAACTACAGGCCAGTTAACCTTACCTCTTGGTGGGAAAATGAATGGAGAGACTGCTTAAGGAAAGGATAATTAACTATCTACAATCCAATGGGATACAGAATCCAAGACAACATGGTTTTACTAGAGAAAGGCCTTGTCAAACTCATCTGATTTTCTTGATTGGGTGACTACAGAATTGTATCAAGGAAAAGCAATTGATTTGGTTTTACTTGGTTTTCTGCAAGGCTTTTGATACAGTCCCGCATAGGAGGCTAATAAATTCAGTGAGAAGCCTGGGAGTGGGTCCCAAGGTGGTAGAATGAATTACAAATTGGCTGACATACAGATGCCACAGAGTAATGGTAAAACAAACCTATTCTGAAGAAAGAAGACTGATAAGTAGAACTTCTCAGGGATCCATTCTGGGACCAGTTTTGTTTAATAACTTTGTGAGTAACATTGCAGAGGGATTAGAAGGTAAAATTTGTCTTTCTGCAGATGACACTAAGATCTGCAACAAAGTGGATACACTTAAAGAAGCAGAGAGCATGAGAAGTGACTAGGAAAGCACGACAAGTGATCAAATGTTTGGCAGTTGGAATTTAATCAGACACAAAATAGTGCAGCAGTACTATATCAGAACTGCATATATAATAGTTCAAGAACAAACTCATATGTAGGGCAGCAAATGTTTCAAAAACACCAAAAGTTTATTTAGTCCTTATAACGCTAAATCACAAAATATGTGGAAAGAAGTTTGTCCCCTGACATGTACGTGTTTCGCGAACATGCTGCATTGGGAGGGACAGAACACTGAAAGGAACAAAAAAAAAATTTTGTATAAATAACAATGTATTTACAGAAACAGCCACATAACTACCAGGACAGCATGAGAACATGCCTGTTTGTCAGCACACAACAGGAGAACATAGGTCTATATACTGTGTTAAAATGAACAAAAACGCCATAGATCAAGGAGTTTCAATATCTATGAAAAAAGCGCCAAAAGGTTACATCTACCCGAACCCACCAATCAAAAACCCTCCAGAGTAAACCAATCAGAGGCTTGCACAGTCACTATAGCAACACTGTAACATGTATGAATAAACATAATAAATGCCTAATGTAAAGCAAATTATACAGAAAGTATTTCGTGCTGACCTCAAAGAAGCTAAATACAAGAAATTTCTACATGATGAGTTGGATTATTCCCATTGTTTTATCTACCCATGGATGTCCATGAGATGACCCCCCACAAGAAACTGATGGCTTTTGCATTATCTTCGGACAATTCTTCAGGGGATGAGTTATTCCCCCATTCCTCCGACAACACTACCTCTTCTTCTACTTCAGCTTTATCATCACTAGACTCTTGTTCTTCCACTCAACTTTTTAAAGAGCACCATCCTCAGGTTTGTCTTTGTCAGGATCCTCCTCTGAACAATGCTCTCAATATCCGTTCTCTAAAACATACGGACCCCCTGACAGGAATTTTGGTGAATGATCTTGCTTCTCAGTTGCAACATTCATCCTCAACAACAAACAACCCGTATCCAACAGGAATTATGGTAAATGATCTTGCTCTCCAATTGCAACATAACACGACACTTGTATTTAACCTGTCCTCTCATATTAATATGGACTTTCTTTTATACCCAGTATACCATATGATCCGTTTAATACTTGCATGCATTTATACCATTTTTCAGACTGTTAAGCCTTAAGCTCTTCTTTTCACAGCATACCTCCTCCTCAGATGGTTCCGTTATTAGCCAGAGATCCTGCTGGATCCCTCCAGGACTAGTGGATCCTCTTATTATGGCCTCTGAGCGACTGGATATTCCACGCCTTTGAACTTAGGCCCTTTCATAAGTTTTATAATGTGTTGCATGAGGAGCATCTGGCCATTCGTACTTTAGCTATGAATGTTTCTTTGGTGATCAAACCCACCAACAAAGGTGGAGGAATAGTGTTGATGGACAGATCAGACTATATTATAAAGATCATTTGCCAGTTATCCAACACAGATGTCTATAGAGAATTGGATCCTAATCCCTATTTGCAAAATGAAATAAATGTACCTGTACGCTCAGGGGTTGATGGAGGTTTTGACCACAAAGGAAGCTGATTTTCTTATAGAAAAAAATCACCATTTTTTTAAAATATATTACCAAAAGTTCATAAGATCCTCTGTCAACCTCAGGACATCCCATTGTGGCAGGGATAGGGTTGATACTTGAACTTTTGTCTTAATTCATAGATTATTTTCTATACCCCTTTGTGCCATTGGTCCCTTCCTATGTACGGGACTCGGGTCATTTGATAACTATTCTGGATTCATTACAGCTATCTGAAGACCATCATCTACTAATAACCCTAGACATTGAGACCCTGTATACAAATATACTTCAGGAAGATGTTGTACATGTGCTGTTCTTGATCGGCATCCTACTAGTGCACTGATCCCTACCAATTTCCTGATACAACTTACACAACTGGCTCTTACCAACAATTTTTTTAGGTTTGAGGATCATTTTTTCTAACAGGTAAAAGGCATTGCAAAGGGAGCTGCTACAGTCCCCAACATAGCCTGTTTGTAGTTGTCACATTTTGGAACAAAATGATAGTATAACTGCCCTTTTTTTTACCTTTAATGATCAAATGGCTGAGGTACATTAGCACTTTTATCATTTGGCATGGCACAGAGATACAGTTTTTTCTGTTTTATGGACTGGATTAATACATGTGATTCTAACCTACACTTTGTTCATTCCATGCATAAGTCACGAGTTGCCTTTTTGGATGTGTGGATATAGCTACAAGACTATTATTTATCTACCTCCATTTTTCAGAAAGAGATGGATTAAACACACATTGCTCTCCTATAATAGTCATCATCCTCACCTTCTCCGTGACAACATCGCAGCAGGTCTGTAGGGAGATAGCTCATGTTTTACCACTGAAAGCACCAAATATGAATCATAATAGGCAAAGAAGTAAGAAGACAAATACTGACGGGCCAAGATACTGTCTCAGTAAAAACAAAAAAAGGCCATGCCCTGATGATTACTTTACACTGAAGGATGCTTTATCTAGATCTGCCTGTTTGTAAGTGCCTGTGTAAATAACCAAGGCACAGAGGCAGTGCAACAACTTACGCTCATAAGCAGGAGTTGTGGACCGGCCAAGCAAGTCCAGAGGTCAGAAAGACCCCCACCCTTGGAAGAAGGAGGGGGCAGTCTGAGACAGAGGAAAAACACTCTGGCATAACAGCTTAGCATACAGATGTAGCAGTACCCCCCAAAGAAACATTGCAGGTCTTTTTCCCCTTCCCCAAGGGGAAGGGGAAAAAGACCTGCAATGTTTCATGAACCCCTCCCACCCCCCAAAGTAATGAGGAGGGGGAAAAAGACCTGTAGTGCGACAAAGACCCTTCACCTACCACGTGATTATGCATGAGCTTATGCATATTTATCAACTGGAAAGTATAAGACGGGGGGGTGGGCAAAAAAAGAGAAGAGAGCAAACCCTGAGAGTGACCCTTAAACCAGAGAAGGGATCCCTGAAAGAAAAGGAACCAGAAGAGTGAAAGGGGAGTCCTAAGAAGACCAGCACCCCCTGCTGGCGAGGAGGGAGAAGACTAGATGTGGCCAGGAGATTGGAGAGAGGAGATGCCCTTCTCAGGTGCAGAGTGTGACACAGAATCTGAGATGGTGAGAGGCAAGAGTAAGCCCCAAACAACCCAGCAAGTACCAGAGCCAGAAGCAAATCTCCTTCCTGGATCCACGGCCAGCTCTGCCAGTACCAAACCCAGGATGCAAGTCTTCTTCCCTGCACTTATTCTCTAGACCTCCAGCTAGAGCTGCTTCAGAGGTGAACAGAGGGATATTGCCTGAAGTTGGGACCAGGGGATAAGTAAGTTAGCCATAAGTATTAATATATTAAGCAGGCTAAGATCTATGGCATATTGGTAACCACCCATTGTACAGAACTTTCTTTAGGGAAAACTGGGGCTTAGTCACCAGGATGATAGAGACAGGAATTGTTATTTTCTAAATGCTATATCCTGCCAAATCTGATAAATAAAAGTTCTATTTCTGAGGAGAACACATTGTCTTTTTCCTGAGCTTAGGATTGTAAAGCAAAGTGGGAGGTGAACTGGAAATGTCCTGTAGCAGACAGGTCCCTGCACCTGTAAACTTGCTTACAGGTCAGTTTCTAAAGCTACATCATCTTTGTACTGAATGCACTGATTTTATTGTACAAGCACAGATGATGGCCCAGAATTTTTGGATCGTGGTTACCCCCGTCATCTTATAAGAAAAGCCTTCAAACGGGCATTGTATGCCCATCGGGAATGGCTCCTCTTTCCTAACAATGATTGCAATTTGGACACGCTAACGTGTTCTCCCGTACTCCGGTCAAATGGGACCTTTGTGTAACATCATCAAGAAACCCTGGGGTATTCTAATTTTATACCTGTTTTTTCGGTTGCCCCCCCCCCCCCCCCCCAATTTGCATTTCGCCAGGTTTGCAACTTTCATGACCTTTTGGTATCTTCTGATCTCCCACTTATTATGGCCAGTTCACCTGGTATTGGCCATCACCTGTGTGGTACTTGCCGAGCGAGCACTAGTTTTAAACGTCCAATCACTAACAAAGAGTATCCTCTTACTTTTTCCACGGACTATAACACCACTTATGTGGTCTATGTGATCCTTTGCCCAAGCCCCTGATATATGTTGGCAAGACCATTTGTGCCGTGCGCACTCGTATTTCAGAATACTGCAGTTGTTTGTGTCATCAGCACGAGGAAGCCCCTCTTGTGTCACATCGGGCACAAGCATGTCATACGATGTAGGATTTATGCTTTTTTGTTATTGACAAGGTCATCTCCCATCGCAGAGGGGTGACAGGGCCAACACTCTCTTACAGAGAGAACAATGTTGGATTTTTTACCTTCAGTCCTTGGCACCTGCAGGGTTGAATCAGTAGATTGAATGGACCCCATTTTACTAATACAACCTGTGTTCTCCGATTTTCTGCAATTTTCACCATTTCAGTTGCATAAGTTATATACATATTTTTCTTCTGATATCTTTATGTTTTCTGTATAATTTGCTTTACACTAGGCATTTATTATGTTTATACATACATTGTTCCAATGTTATGATGACTGTGGAAGATTCTGATTTGTTTATCCTGAAGGGTTTTTGATTGGTGGGTTTGAGTACATGTGACCTTTTGGCACTTTTTTCATGGCTATGTAAACTCCTTGATCTATGACATTCTTGTTCATTTTAATATTGTATACAAAACTATGTTCTCCTGTTGTGTGCTGCCAGAAAGCAGGTATGTTCTCATGCTGTCCTAGTGGTTATGGGGGTTTCTGTAGATACCTTGCTATTTATACAAAACATTTTTTGTTCCTTTCCGTGTTCAGGGCCCGCGACTCTGCAAGGGAGCCGGGCACAATGGGAGCGGAGGAGGAAAGGAGCAAGAGAGGGGAGTGGGGGGGGGGGGGAACGAGGGATGACGCAATGGCATCGGGGGAGGGGGGGAAAGATGTGAGGGGAATGGGCGGGGATGCCGGTGCCAGGCTTAATAAGGGAGGCTGAGCAGTGGCAGGCCCCTTTTTCGCCCGGCGCCAACAGGAACAACATTCCCACCCTCCCGCTCTCAGCACAATGGGAAGGGAAAGGGGGATCTATACTAGACACCTGTCGCAGCCCTTGGCGTTGCACAGTGACCAGCACATTAGTGAGGCCCCATGAATTGAGCTGCGGCACTTTTGGCTCGGAAGCGTCCAAACAGGCAGGTGCTAAGCAGGCCGGCAGCCCAGCAAGTGCGACCCTGACTTTCATTCTTCCATGGCAGAGGAGAGGGGTGTCGAGAAGGGGAGTGCTTCAACCTGAGACCCTAGCTTCTATGGCCGGGCCTGGGTATGTATCCCCTTCCGGAGATGATGCAGTGGCTACCACGGCCAGATGTCAGCGACGGCATCTCGGCCTTTATGGCGGGTATTCCCTGTTTGCTAGCAGCAGATGGCTTAGTACTTGTCATTCATGGTGGCACTGGTCAACAGAAGTTAGCATACAGTTTTGAATTTGTTGTTAAATTAAGCTATGCTGTTAATGCATTATACATATACTCATAAGTTGCAATGTTACGATGGGCTGCAGCCAATTACTTTGTCCATAAATAAAAAGCAAAATTTGGAACTTAAGCTGTGTGCATCTGAGTCCCTAATCTTTTCCCCCTGCTCACTTTGTGTCCCTCCCTATGCAGCACATCTGCGAAACATGTACGGGTTGGAGGACACACTTCTTTCCACGTATTTTGTAATTCAGTGTTTTGAAACATTTGTTGCCTACATAAGAGTTTGTTCTTGAATTGTTAAATATGCAGTTCTGATATAATACTGCTGCACCATTTAGTGTTTGATTATAAGCTTAGATGGTGCGGCTCTTCTCCACTTCATGGTTTAGTTGGGGTTCAATGCCAAGAAGTACAGAGTCATGCATTTGGGGCGTAGCAATCCAAAGGAGCCATATGTGTTGGAGGGTATGGACTATAGTTGCTACTACCCTAAAAAATAAGTAAATAAAAATGGTGGGTAGGCTGGATGAACCATTTTGGTCTTTGCCATCATTCAGTATGTTACTATATATCCAGTGTTGGGAATATGTCAGAACATGGACTTGAGCCATTTCTCAGGGAATAACTCTGAGCCACATATCTAGTGGGCAAGGACAACATCCTAGTGGACAAACTGTTGAATCCTACAGCCCCATAACAAGGGAGTAACAAATCAAATATCAGATATTCCACAAGTAGAGAACACCTGAGGTGCATCAGTTTGTGTCTCCTCTGAATAGGAAGGTTCCTTAGATCTATTAAAAAATAGGGTCACCAGGCAAACTAGTCTTAGCCTTGGATGCCTTCTCCGTAAATTGGGAAAGGGTCTTCTGTATGCATATCTTCCACTTATTCTGGTGGCAAAGGCATTGCTGAAACTCAGAAGGGACCAGGGGACTATGATCCTAAAAGCCCTTTCTTGTCTGAAGCAGGTTTGATTCACACTCCTGTGGGAGTTGTCCTATAGGGATCCAATTCAGTTGGGGAATTTCCCAACTTTAATCATGCAGAACCAAGGAACAATGCTTCATCTTGAACAGGTTCTAGCCCTGACAGCTTGGATGTTGAGAGGGTAATTTTAGATTCCCTATACTTGTAGGAGGATGTGTCTCACATTCTTCTGTCTTATATAAAAATTTCTACCACATCATATTTATTTATTTATTTTAAAGATTTCTTTGCCGCAAACACTCCATGCATTCGAGGTGGCTTATGAGCAAGCATCTACAAACCAAATAATATCTCACAACACAACAAAAACTACAATTAACATGGAGACAAGTAATACCTAATACGGTAAGTTTTAAACAGCCGTGCGAGCATACACGTACGTGCGTATCCTGGCTTGCACAAATAGATGTGGCCATTTTTTAACATACACGCATATATGTGCATATGATATAAAATCGGCTGTATATGCATACATGTGTGCGCAATTTTGTATGGACGCATGCTTCTGCACGCAAATGCTGACTCTACCGCAAGAGTGGGAGAATTTTATTAGATACGCCAATTTAATTACCAATTTCCCTAGCCAATTCCCAGTTCACTCATGTAAAGGCTGGGACTTCCTAACCCCCTAGTTAACCTTCCTTTTACCCAATTAGCCCTGACCCTTCAAACCCCGCTGACTAGACCTGACTTTTTGTTTTAAAACTTACACGCCATCCATAGCAGAAGTAAAGTTACGCTGTAGGGGACCCCAGTGCACGCTTGTGAGCGTAAATACCTGTGTGCATACTTCAGGTTACAGACCCAGAACACCCATGTCTTGCCCACACCCTGCCCTTTTTTGTAACCATCATTAATCTCATTAACAGGATTTGATGGTCCAAAGTGTCAAACATGGCTGAGATATCCAAAAGTTCTATAACATACTTCAGACTGATTCGAAAGTCACATTTGACAGTGTCAAACCCCAGACAATAATTATGTCTCAGTACTATAGTGTTTCCTGAATCAAGATATATTCTAATCTAGGAGAGCATTCTCATCTAAGTATTCAAACAATTATACCAAGACTGCATTTTTAATCATTTTAGCAAGACAAGGCAATGAGGAAATTGTTCGGTAACTAGACAACACTAACAATTCAGCAGATTGATTTTTTTAATAATAGATAAACCAAAGCTAACTTAAGGGAAGCTGGAAAAATCCCTTTAGTCAAAGTCAGATTAGTAATCAAAATAAATACACAGGTATTGTATACAGCATTTAACAGATATGTCTGAATCAAGTTCAGTGCGCAAGAAGATGATATAAACTGAATTTCAATATTTGATACAGGTAAAAAAATGCTCCATGTTGTAGCTACACTTCCCAGTCTTCCAGTAAAAACAACTGGTGCAGAAGTGAAGAGAGCACATAAATCAGACACTTTAGTAATGAAAAAGTGTTCAAAATGCTTGCATTGCTCAGGTATTAAACATGAGTTCTTATTGGCATTTACATCAAAGCTGACTCTACTCAAATGTTTTACAATGCAAAAAAGCACCCTAAGATTATTTCCAGCTAGTTGAATCTGGGAGGCAAAATAGTTCTCCTTTGCTTCATTAATAATTAGTAATCTATCTATCTATATATATAAAAGGCTTATAGGGTCAGTCACACTGTCATGTCTGTCTGTGGCCACCAGGTGGCACCCTGAACCAGTAGCAGGTGTGCTATGCAAAGACAATGTACTCTGTCTGTGAAGTCCTTCTTTCGCTCACACACTCAGGCTGACACGGTGCATGCACACACAGTCTCTCTCTCTCTCTCTCACACACACGGGCTTCAGCTCTCTCTTTCACGCACAAATACAGGCTCCCATTCTCACTTACACATATACAGGTTCATACACACAGATGCACAGATAGACATAAAAAAAAGGACACATACACAGGCTCCCAGTCTCACACACACCCAAACAGTCTCACACTCATACATAGGCCACCAATCACACAAATGTACAAATGCATACACTGACAAACACACACAGAGGCTCCCACAGAGACATGTACAAAGGCACACAGACACAAACAAAGGTTCTCACACATGCACACTCTCACAGATATAGATGCACATACACACAAGCTCATACGCACACAGATACTGTAGCGGATTGGCTCTCTGGTCTCCTGGGATGGAGCAGTGCAACTCTGTCGTGGCTTGGCCTTCAGGTGTCTGCAACAGGTATTCTGGAGAAATAGTCTTTAGTATCTTAACCTGTCCTCCAAAGTAGTGTTAGCTTTCCGCTCCACGCAAAAAAATTCCCAACAGTATTAATGCTCGCTATACTCCTGGAGCTACAACCTATTCTTTTCAAGCCTATATAAGAACAGAAGAAGTGTAATATAATGTCAGTGTACTTTATAGAGAGGTTTTGTAGCTTTCTGTATGCTTTCTATTAATTACCTAATAAAATTAAGCAATATATATTGTTTTCACCTTTGTTTGATTTTAAAATGTATATCTGTTATGGACCAGACTACCTGAGCAATGCCGGGCACTTATCACTAGTGGATCTATATTTAACTAATTGAAGCATATAAACCACTAAATTAAGAGGTAGGATATTTCCATTATTTTCTCTCTAATATACTCAGAAATTGTTTTGCCTTTCTTAAAATAGATGTAAACCAAGACAATCTTTCTGTTTTTATGGTGGTGCTTTATTCTTCAAACCAGTGCTATTTCATCAGCTACTCTATTAAAGGTTAATTCTCAGCCATCTACTCCTGTGAGAACATTGACATAAATTATTTCATTAAGCTGTGAGGATTATTTACTTTTCAACTCCGTGATATCAATGTGACCACTCTTCAAATCAAACTATTTCTTGAGGCAGATAACAAATTAACCTGCATAGATTTCAGCTGATGATCCAGACCAAAGCACAGTCATGACCTTATTATTTAAGTGGTCATACGTAAAATAGAACCTATTTAAGAATATCAAATCATCATGCATTTGTCCACCTTTATATGTAGGACATGTAAAACTTGATCCCAGCCTACTGCAGACATAGCTTCATGAAAAGTTTCACAGGGCCCAGATAAAGGAACCAGATCTACAGGAAAATTAAAATTACCCAACACAATAGTAGAATTTAAAGTAATAGTCGAGCTAAGAAGAGTGTCAATTAAAGGGGACATATTATAAGCCAGTAGTCTAGGAGGACAATAAATAAAGCAAATATTAAATGTAGAAGAGGTTAGTATAAGTAATTCAAACGGAGATACAATATCAGTACTCATTGGAATTGTCACAATCCTGAGGTCCTTATACAGTCATGCTTACTCTTGTCCTAGCTACCACCTTGATGCTCCCATGTCTCAACAAGGCCTGTCCTATTTAGCCCTACCTGTCTCTCAACTCTACCTCTTTATTGAGTTACCCTGGCTCTTTGCATTGGCCCACCTTGCCTAGCTTTCTTGCTACATGGCCTTCTTGGTCTTCCTGCTTTGTCCTGTTGCCTGCTCGGCTTTCCAGCCTTGTCTTGGGGCCTGCTCGGCCTTCTAGCCCTGTCCTCTGGCCTTCGGGCCTTGTAGTACTTCCTTGCCCTGCCTTGGCCTTCAGGCCTTGTGTATTCCTTGTATTGTCTAGTCCTGTCCAATCTTTGTTGCATCCTGTCTGGTCCTCCCTGTGGCCCATTTCCAGTGGGCCTTCTGTGTATCCATTCCTAGGCCTTGCCCTTGTCTCAGGTTCCGGTTCCAGCCCTGGCTTTCAGTTTCAGCTTGTCTCTGGTTCTTGTATCATCACCTGTCTCTGCATTGTCTCCAATGCTTGCTCTAGTCCATCTACAGCCTAAGTCCTGCTGGCCACCAGAACCCAAGGGCTCAGTCTGCGGGGGAGGTTGCTGGTTAAGCAAAAGATCCTGTCCAACCTTGCCTAGAGCCCGGCCCTACTCCTGCAAGGTAAATCCTGTACCCAGTCAGTCCCCATGCTATGACAGTATGAAGAGGCCATACAGACACCACTGGTGTGGGTCCAGGACTCCCTGCCAACCCGGTGAGGCCAGGAAAAATGTATCATCTTGCTGTAGTCACTAATGACTGTGTTCCAGTACCTAAAGCCATCCTTGATACTGCCCTTTATTGGGTATGTCCCGGTTGACAATTCTGGAACCCACCACCCTTCCTGGAGTGTTTTCATTGCCATTTCCCTAACCCTGCCAAGTAAGAATGTAAAGAGTACCAGTTTGCAAACCCCCAGTTTACAGATACCTGTTTTGGCTGAGTTTCATTGAAAATGCCTTCCAAGCTACAGATCCAAGTTCCTGATGACCTTAGATCTGCTTCAGAGAAATCCCTGCACTCTTCTGATGCTGTCTCAGAACAGCAAACCCTTGCAGTTGAAAAGACCAGCAAATTACAATCAGAAGGCCAGTCTATGTTGAATAATTCTTGTATATTGGTACTCATTATAACCAAATTAGAGATCATCTAGCAAAATCTATTTGTATACCAGCTTCCCTAAAATCCATACTTAATTCAGTCACCATCAAGATAGACCAAAATAATCATAAATAAATATCTGCACAAAGAAATCCTGCTGTGGTGCTTCTTTGTGAGACTGCAGGAGTGTTAAAGCAGATGTCTGCCATTAGTTCAGTCTCTAGAACTCAGGCTCAACCAGTGGCTTTCAGAAAAACCTTAACAAGGTCTGCTCTAACTCCAAGGAAGGAAGAGTGCATTTCCCACAGCTGTTCTCTCATGATCCCTCTTGATTAAACCAGGCTCTGAAACTAATTTGAGTTCAGCTCTTCAGAATCCGGTCCAGGATGCCTATGCAATTTTTCCTAAGAACCTGGCTTCAACTCTGCCTACAACTTCTGCTGTGGCCTCAGCCCAAACAGTGCTTACCGTCTCTTCTGTAATAGCCCAGTCTGTAACCCAGACTGTGTCTGTCTCAGCATCCGGTACCATGTTCCACACTGCTTGCCGAGGATCTTGCCACAGGCTGTGGAATCTGCAGACTCCATTCCCAGTGATCTCAGCCACCTTCTTCCAGCCACTGGTGAGACCTGCAGTTTCCCTGACTACAGCTCTTCCTGCTCTGTCTTTTACAGCCAGACAAGCTAATCCCCACAGTAAGTCTACTCCAGATGGGCTCTGGCCCAGTGGCTCTGCTTCAGATGGGACCCAGTTCAGCAGATCCGCTCCTGAGGGACTCCGGTCCACAAACTCCATGTCAGTGGTCCAGGGGCTCCACTCCAGATGGGTCTCGGTTATTCAGATTTGGTCCAGCGAGACTCCAATCCACTAACTCCATCCCAGAGGAACTCCTGTCTAGCAGATTTGTTCCAGAGGGACCCCAGTCCACCAGTCCCACTCCAGAGGGACCCCAGTGCAGCGGCTCTGCACCAGAGGGACCCCAAGTCAACAGTCCCACGCCAAAGGAACTACAATCCAACAGTCCCACTCCAGAGGGTCCACAGTCCATCAAGTCTGCTCCAGTGATTTCATTTCAGAGGAACTTTGGTCCACCTGCAGCTCCAGAGGGACTCTGATCTACCCTCTCAGCTCCAAATTCTGACCCCGCGGTTCAGCCCCAAGAAGACTCTGGCCCCACACTTCAGCCCCAGTGAGACTCTGGCCCAGTCAGCTCCAGGTGAATTCCATTCTAATGGCCCCTGTTTTAGCTATGCTTGCTATATGTAACAAACAATTAGGGAAACACTATTATCTAGTATCAATTAGAGTAAAAGTGGCTAGTGTATTACTGAGTTGCTTGTGTTTAAAAAATATTTATTATTCAAACGGAGAATGAGCTTTCATTCACTAAGCCTTTCTATTAAAATTATTATTCTTAAGAGAGGAAAAGACCTCAGTACTGGTTCAGACCTAATATTTCATTGAGTCATCAGCAGTTGTTGCAATCATGAGTCTGAAAAACCTCTCTCTTATCTTAATATATATCTAATCCTTTATTTTATTTTATTTTTATTATCTTAAAATCCATGTTTTTATTTTTCTATATTAAAATCCTTCTATATCTTCATTCTCCTCTCAAAAATAGCCACAGGATTCCTTTTTTTCCTTTCGGCTAAAAAGCTCCTTCTGTATCACAGTATGGAGTCTATAACTATACACAAAGCAGCAATTCGCCTGATGGAAAAACTTAATGAAATATTGTACTTATATTAATATCTTGTAAAATCTTGTAAGACGCATCTTAGAGCTTGGACTGATGCATAAGAGCTCGACTAAATATAACAGCTATTCACAAGATGTTTTTTGGAAATCGTGAAAGCTCTAAACACTAAAAGTACATGCTGTTTGAATTGCGTCAAGAAGAATTGCTTGAAAGGTTTTACAGTTCTCATTGTTTTAGGTCATATGGCAATGGCCATTCATGTAGTTCCACTAACCCACCTCCATATCTGTCACCTGCAGTAGGGACTGTACTGTCAACAGGACCAACTAACAAACAGGCCGATACAGTACAGTGCGCTCCGATGGAGCGCACTGTTAACTGGCATTTGGACACTCGTTTTCGATGCACTAGCTTTACCCCTTATTCAGTAAGGGGTAATAGCGTGTCGAAAACGCACATCCAACCCCCCCGAGACTAATAGCACCCGCAACATGCTAATGCAATTTGAAGGCCCTATTAGTCATTCCCGCGCGATACAGTAAGTAAAATGTGCAGCCAAGCCGCACATTTTACTTTAAGAAATTAGCGCCTACCCAAAGGTAGGAATTAATTTCTGCCGGCACCGGGAAAGTGCACAGAAAAGCAGTAAAAACTGCTTTTCTGTGCACCCTCTAACTTAATATCATGGCGATATTAAGTCGGAGGTCCCAAAAGTTAAAATAAAGTTAAAAATAAAAAAAAAAAAAATGTTTAAATCAGTTCGCGGGTTGAAAACCGGACGCTCAATTTTGCCAGTGTCCGGTTTCCGAACCCGTGGCTGTCAACGGGCTTGAGAACCGACGCCGGCAAAATTGAGCGTCGGCTGTCAAACCCGCTGACAGCTGCCACTCCTGACCAAAAAGAGGCGCTAGGGTTGCGCTAGTGTCCCTAGTGCCTCTTTTTAGCGTGGGCCCTAATTTAAATATTTTGTTTTACCGTATCGCGTGCACAGGACACTGGCCTGTGCGCGCACCGGGAGAGTGGGCGCTCGCCCGCTCTCCCACGAACTTTACTGTATCGGCCTGTCAATGCTTGGCAACCACAGTACAAGTTTCCAGGATCATGAAACAAGAATTACGCTGGTGGTTGAACACCCTCATACTTAGAGGGAGCTCTGCTTCACACTATCTCCTATCAAGTAGACCCTTCCACGAAAGGATGAGGAAGCCCACACAGGTTCTTTTCAAACACAAGGCACTTGGTCTCTCAAAGAAAGTAACTTTCAGGTAAATCTGCTAGAATTGAGAGCAGTCAGATATGCTGTGACAACTTTCACACATCTTCTCTGAGGAATGAGCATTGCAATTCAAACAGACAACCAACTCTTCATGTTTTATAGTAACCAAACAAGGAAGCACAAGGTCATGGACAACACTATTCGACTAACATGCCTACCACTGGAGAAAGCTCCCCAGTTTTTCAAATTCCTTCACCAGGCTTTTAATGCTTTACAGAAACTTAGTGAAAGAACATTTTTTTGCAGTTTATACAGGTCATAAGTTACAACACAATTCCCAAATACATTCTTTTCCATTCAAAAAAAAATTAAAAATGTTCACCTGATACAGTTGGAGTAGATTTTTCTCAAACCTCTGAGTGTCCATTTATGGACCATGGGGATTCATATAAGAGTACCTGTGGCTTTATTGAGGAAGGGAAAATTCAATCTGAAACATAGAAATTATGGCAGAAAAGGATCAAATGGTCCATGCAGTCTGCCCAGCAGGCTTATGTAGTATCTGCTATGCCCTGTAGGTTACCCCCATACTTATCAGTTTCCCAGTCCGTAAAAGTCAGGACCCTTGTTGGTTGCTCTATGAATCCAATTCCCCACTACCTCTTGCCATTGAAACAGGGAACAATGTTGGAGTTGCATCAAAAGTTATCAGGCTTATTGGTTAAGGGTAGTAACAGCTGCATCAGCAAGTTATCCCATGCTTATTTGTTTCCCCAGACTGTTAAAAGTCAGGTCCTTGTTGGTTGATGTCTGAATCCAATTCCCCTTTTCCTCTTTTACCCCTGCTGTTGAAGCAGAGAGCAAAGATGGAGTTGCATCATCAGTATGAAGGCTTATTGGTTAAGGGTAGTAACTGCCACACCAGCAAGTTACCCCCATGCACGTTTTTCTTCATTCACATCTTCTAGCCTTTAGGGGGATCCACAGTGTTTATCCCATAACCCTTTGAATTCCTACACTACTTTTGTCTTCACTTCCTCCTCCGGAAGGGCATTCCAGGCATCCACCATCCTCTCCGTGAAGAAATATTTCCTGATGTTGGTTCTGAGTCGTCCTCCCTGGAGTTTCATTTCTTGACCCCTAGTTCTACTGATCTTTCCAATGGAAAAGGTTTGTCAATTGTGCATTATTAAAATCTTTCAGTATCTGAAGGTCTGTATCATAGCTCCCCTGCACCTCCTCTCTTCCAGGGTATACATATTTAGGTCCTTCAGCCTCTCCTCATAAGTCATTTGGTGGAGACCCCCCTCCATTTTGGTCGCTGTTCTCTAGACTGCCTTCATCCTGTGACTGTCCCTTTTGAGATATGGTCTCCAGAACAGAACACAGTTCTCCAAGTGAGGCCTCACCAAGGACCTGTACAAGGGGCTTATCTCCTTTTTCTTACTGGTTATTCCTCTCTCTGTGCAGCCCAGCATTCTTATGGCTTTAGCTATCGCCTTGTCACATTGCTTCACCATCTTCAGATTGCTAGGTACTATCACCCCAAGGTCCCTTTCTCGATCTATGCACAACAGCCTTTCAACCCTCATCTCATACAGCTCTTTTGGATTACCGCACCCCAGATGCATGACTTTACAATTTTTGACATTGCATGCCAGCTTCTATATCTTTTACCACTGTTCAAGCTTCCTTAAATCACGTTTCATTCTCTCTATTCTTTCCAGCATGTCCACTTTGTTGCAGATCTTAGTATCATCCGCAAATAGACAAACTTTACCTTCCCGCAATGTTGCTCACAAAGATATTGAACAGAACCAGTCCCAACACCGATCCTTGTGGCACTCCACTTAACACTGTTCACTTGTCATAATAGATTATATTTACCATTACACACTTCTGACTGTCAACCAGTTTGTAATCCACGCCATCACTTTTGCGCTCATTCTCAAACTTCTCATTTTATTCACAAGCTGCCTATGTATCAAAAGCTTTGCTGAAAACCAAGAGGATCACATTGAGCGCTCTGGCTTAATCCAGTTCATTAGTCACCCAATCAAAAATATCAATCAGATTTATCTGACGGGACCTTTCCTCCGTCATTCTGAAATAGAAAATGTTATTAATTGCATGGGAGTCACCACAGGCTGGACACAGAAGACCAAAATTCTTCTGAAAGCTATATCCACTAGGGATGTGAATCGTTTTAGGACAATTAAAATTATCGTCCGATAATTTTAATATCGTCTTAAACCGTTATGGAACACAATACAATACAGATTCTAACGATTTATCGTTATAAATCGTTAGAATCGTGAGCCGGCACACTAAAACCCCCCTAAAACCCACCCCCGACCCTTTAAATTAAATCCCCCACCCTCCCGAACCCCCCCCAAATAACTTAAATAACCTGCGGGTCCAGCGGCGGTCCGGAACGGCAGCGGTCCGGAACGGGCTCCTGCTCCTGCATCTTGTCGTCTTCGGCCGGCGCCATTTTCCAAAATGGCGCCGAAAAATGGCGGCGGCCATAGACGAAAAAGATTGGACGGCAGGAGGTCCTTCCGGACCCCCGCTGGACTTTTGGCAAGTCTCGTGGGGGTCAGGAGGCCCCCCACAAGCTGGCCAAAAGTTCCTGGAGGTCCAGCGGGGGTCAGGGAGCGATTTCCCGCCGCGAATCGTTTTCGTACGGAAAATGGCGCCGGCAGGAGATCGACTGCAGGAGGTCGTTCAGCGAGGGTTCCGGCGCCTCGCTGAACGACCTCCTGCAGTCGATCTCCTGCCGGCGCCATTTTCCGTACGAAAACGATTCGCGGCGGGAAATCGCTCCCTGACCCCCGCTGGACCTCCAGGAACTTTTGGCCAGCTTGTGGGGGGCCTCCTGACCCCCACGAGACTTGCCAAAAGTCCAGCGGGGGTCCGGAAGGACCTCCTGCCATCCAATCTTTTTCGTCTATGGCCGCCGCCATTTTTCGGCGCCATTTTGGAAAATGGCGCCGGCCGAAGACGACAAGATGCAGGAGCAGGAGCCCGTTCCGGACCGCTGCCGTTCCGGACCGCCGCTGGACCCGCAGGTTATTTAAGTTATTTGGGGGTGGGGGATTTAATTTAAAGGGTCGGGGGTGGGTTTTAGGGGGTTTTAATGTGCCGGTTTTTCGATTTTTCGATTTTTTAACGATTTTTCACGATATTTTACCCCCCCAAACGGCAACAATACGATTCCCTCCCCCTCCCAGCCGAAATCGATCGTTAAGACGATCGAGGACACGATTCACATCCCTAATATCCACTTCTTCATGATGTTTTAGAACAACTACTCCAGATGCCAAGAGTGGATACTTTGGTATCAGTAGTAATTAGAAAAACAACTATCCTTGTGGAAGTAGATGCAGCACTTAAGGATCCACAGGATAGGAAATTAGAGATGATAATATAAAGTATGTTCTCAACAATAGATATTTCGTTACAAATTGCTATTTGTAATAGTTATATAGCTAGAGCAATGTTGCGCTAGGTGCCGCAACTCCTGGAAAATGCAGAATCGACTCGACTAGAATCAGCAGCAGCTTATCTTTCAGATAAGCCTGTATTATAAGGACTTTTTCAAGGTCACTAGCTTCATCAGTAGGAGCTAGAAGGCTACTTTGGCTTTGTCAATGGATGGCTGACTCTTGGTCAAAAACATGTTTGCTTTTTTTTTTTTCTCGAACCACTTACCTTTTCAATCAAGATTGAATTCTTGTAATAATTTTATGTTAAAATGATAAATAAAGAATAAAAAAAAAAAGCCCTTCAAGCTAGGTTGAGAGAACATTGCACAAATCTCATCTTTGGGTGAGTTTCCTCACTCCAAAGGTCATCAGATCTTCACAAGAGAGCACTGTTCTGTTCGTACGTCTCACTTTGAATGTCAAAGTGGCCCCTAACCCCTACACTAATACCTAAACCTCCCCTCTAGTTATCTCCCCTACAGATATAAATATCTATTTAACGTGAGGACATTATGGCTAGTCTCTCTCTCTCTCTCTTCCCCTCTTCTCCCCCCCCTCCCCCCCCCCTCCCCCCAGGAGGGCTTGGCTGGCTCTCCAGGAGCTTAAAACCACTCAAAACGGCATGTGCGTAAAACATCACAACCGCGACAAAGCCCTATCGCACGGCTTTACGCAAATGAAAAAGGTGTAGTTAAAATTTGCGTTAAAGCCTTGCAATATGGCTTCACAAAACTGTGAGCCCAGCCCACTTGGCCAAAATTCCCGCCCCATGTGTTAGGCGTTTTTTGCATGCGAAAACGCCATATAGCACTTTGATAAATGACCCTCTAACTCATTCCACCAGTCAGGGGCTTCTGAGAATGCAAAAATACTGTTTTGTGTGGTTCCTCCTAAGTATTGTTGCGATTCTTAGATCTATTGCTTGTGGTGTTCAAGATTAAAGGAATAATGTGATGACATGATCTAAAAAAAATAAAATAAAATTCTGGACGCACAATATACACATTCCAGGCATGTATACTGTGGTGTATATTGGGTGAAATAAAATGAAGCAGTATAAAACAGACACTTGTATTGAGCGCCCATTGCAATTGTGGGCGCACAGCCATGTGTCCTGGGCGCCTGATGCATTTGAGCGCTAGGGACGCACAAATCTTCCCTAGTGTTTCCTTTTTAATACAGCAGCTCATTTAAATATTGCATCAGGCGCCCAGGAGATGTGGCTGTACACACATTAAAAAAAAAATAGGTGCATGCTTTTACACATGTCTTATTGTATCGACCTGTGAAGTGCATTACTCTGGGCTTTTTAGCATTAAATCTTAGCTGCCAAACTTTAGACCATTCCTCATGCTTCGCTAGATCCCTCCTTATGTTTTCCACACTTTCCTGGCTGTCCACCCTGTTAGAGATTTTGGTATCAGCAAAAAGACGAACCTTTCCCAGCATTCCTTCCATTATATTGCTTACAAAAATGTTGAAAAGAACTGGTCCAAGGACTGATTCCTGGGGCACACCACTAGTAACAACCTCTCCTCATAGAAAACTCCATTTTCCACCACCTTTTGTCACCTCCCACTCAGCCAGTTTCTAACCCAGTCAATCACTTTAGGCTCCATACTAAGGGCATTCGATTTATTTTAAGTCTTTTGTGCGAAACCGGGTCAAAGGCCTTATTGAAATCTAAGAACACTACGTCTAGCACTCTCCCTTGATCTGACCTCCTGGTCACCCATCAAAGAAATTGATCAGATTTGTCTGACAAGATTTACCTCTAGTAAAAAAATGCTGCCTCAGGTCTTGCAATACATTGGATTCCAAAATTGCACTATCCTCTGTTTTAGCAGCAATTCCATTAATTTGCTCACCACAGAGGTCAGGCTAACTGGTCTACAGTTCCCAGCTTCCTCCTTACTTCCACTTTTATGAATAAGAACTACTTCCACCCTTTCCCACTCCTCTGGGACTACTCCAGACTCTAAAGAAGCATTGAAAAGGTCAGCCATTGAAGCCACCAGGACATCTCTAATTCCCCTTAGTACCCTCGGATGTATCCTATCCAGTCTCATTGCCTTACCTGTTTTAAGTTTAGTTAGCTCCTCATGAACACACTGTTCTGAAAATCGATAGAAATATGTGAACATTGTAAAAAGGTAGCCGTTTAAAAAATGATTAGGCAAGTGATGTTGAATTTGTAACCCAAGTATTTCTGGTAGACTTTATCAGTGGACGAATTAGCTTTTTAGTGAGCATGCACTATTCTATTGAATAGAGGATTTTTTTTATTATATTAAACTAATTAGATTTTAGATCTCATCAACAGCAAAGCAAACTCCCTCCACTACCAAGCATATTGTGATGTGCCAGAAAATCCTGCCAAACACATTCAGAACTTTTCTATCAAACCTGCAATTCTATAACAACACAAACAACCAGAACTCTCACGGCAACATCCATTCCTATGAAAAGGCAGCAAGGGGCTCTAGAACACCTATACACCTCCCACTGGGAAAATAGAACAAGCTGAACTGGTACAGATCCCCACACAGAAACTAAACACTAATAAAATCCTTCATCTCAGTCACACATGCAAAGCATAGAGAGACCCTCACCAAATATAGAAGGTGATTACAAATTTGAAATGTGCAGACAAAAAATTAAATGGAACCCCCAAGAAGCCAGATTGTACATGTATTACAATGCTGGATAAACACAAACATTTTCTCCTCTATTAAGCAAGGTAAATGATATGAGGTGTACATTGCCAAAGCCGATATATTCCCATTAATAAAGTGAAAGATTTTTTTTTTATTTTTTTTTTTAATCTTTGGATATTTTATTCTTTTTAGTCATATTGGTCCCAGTATCTTTTTATCTGCTTTCCTCTTGTCTATCTTCCTCTAATGTCTTTTCTAGGGTCTCCTACCAATTTTCTGTTTCTTCACTTTCCTCCTATCTTCTTCATTTCTTCCCTTCTGATCATCCCTGCCCAGTACTCCATTCTTGGTGCCACCTCCTTCAACTCCAAGTAGTGGTATCACTTGTTCTGTCTAGTGGCTTTAGCTCAGCAGCAACAGCAACTGGGATAGAAAATTCAGCAGGAGACCACCTGCAGCTCTGGTGTGCTGATAGGCTCTGTGACACCCCATCCCCCTCCATCTCCATCTTTTTACCATAGAAACCCGTGGAAGGGGAAGAGTGCAATAGGGCTTGTCAACATGTCATGACTACAGGAGATCCCGCACTGAAGTTTCTATCCTCGGTTGCTGCTTCTCTGGAGCTAGCACCATTAGTTAGTTCATGGTGCATAGGCTGTAGGCCCGAATACCAGATGACTGGTGGCAGTCATCTGACACTTATAAAACTTTGGCGCCAGAGGCAGTTTTCTACATTGGCTATGCATTAAAACAGGCCTGCATCTCTCTAGACATTGATCATTTCCCCTGCCCTGAATCTCTCTCTCTCCTCCCCACCCTTTACCCAGTATCATCCTTTTCTCTTCCCCATCCCTTACCCTGGGCCCTACCCAGCATCATCCCTTTCTTACCTCAATGTCTACTCATCATTGCCCTTTTCTCTCTTCCCACCCCTACCCAGCATTGCTTCTTTCTCTTTGCCCTACCCAGCATCTTTTCTCTCCCTCTGCCTCGCATCCCCCTCCTTCCTCCTTTCCTAGCATCGCCCCCATTTCTCTAGACTCTCTTCTTCCATCCTCAACATCTTCCCCTGCCCAGTAGTCCCCGCTCTGTCCTGCCTGCCCAACAACTCCTCCTCGTGCTCTTCCTCCCTCCCCAACCCAGCATCTCTGTTCCTTCCTCCTCAATCCATTATCCAGCATATCCCATCATTCTCCCAACATCTCCCCTGCTCAGCATCTCCCCATGCACCCCTTACTGGCTTCTTCTCCCTACCTGGCTTGGCTTATCCAGGAGAAGCCTGGGACTAGAGTAAAGCAAATAATGCATTTTCATAAAGACCATGATGTGACTGAAGAACCAGGAGGAGACAAAAAAAAGTGGAATATGGGGCCTGCCTCTGAAATGGTGAATGCTCAAATCCTACCACGGCCTCAACCCCCTGCTTCCACATGGGTTTCCTGTTACCTAGGAAACCCATGTGGGGACAGGGCTTGAGCATGTGCAGGAGATAGGCCTCGCATTCATTTTCTTTTTGTCTTCTTTGTCTTCAGTCACAATGTGGCCTTTATAGAAGTGCATCACTCACACCCCTCCCAGTTCCCAGTTTTTGCATGGGCAAAAGGGAGCCAGACCAGGGTGGCAAGCTTGGCAATTGGGGCACTTGCAAGTTGGTGGAGAGAGCGTATTAAGTGAAGTGTTGTAACTGTGTGTGCACTCCTTCTGCACTGGCAGCCCCACCATGAATAAAAACTGCATATGCTGGGGCCAGCAGTGCACCACCACCCTTCAGCTGTGGCACCTATGGGCAAAGCTATAATTGCCATAGGCTAGCTATGGCTCTGATTGGAGCTAGCAAATCAATTCAGGAAGTTTACATGATCACAGCATGTGGAATGCAGATTAAAAAAAAATTGGCAATCAAAACCACACTAAACAAGCTGTTGATATTGAAGGCAATATGCCCCGTTCCATTTCAGGAGCAAACAGGATGCTATTCTTTATATTTTGTGATTACATAAAAGGATGGAACATGCAGACCAATACTGAAGCTAAAGAGAGTGAGCAGTCTTCTCTGCGTTCTATTTTTATGTATGGAGAATCTGCAATTGGTCATTTTGTCTGTACAGCAGGGCGAATTTCTAACTGCATTTGACCTTTTGGAAGCATATTGTCTCAGTTGCTGGGATCTGGGTAAATGCCCCAGGAACATTGCAGGACTGCAAGACAGGACACTGAAGTAGACAAGGGCTGATCTTCCACCTAGCCAGCACCTCTGCTACAGGTTGATCTTTTGGGTTCTGGGGGCCAGTAGGTCTTTGAAGCATTTTTACAACATGGTGAGGCTGGGCAGGCTGTAGCAGAGAGCAGGAACTCAGACAGGATGCAAGCACAGACTGAGACAGGGTTACTGGGCAAGGGCAGGATACTGATACAGGGCAAGGCTGGACTGGGTAGGACATGACAAGACCAAACAAAAAGGCCCCTAGGTACAGAGAAGGCCAGAAGGCTGCAAGGCAGGATACAAGTGTAGAGTAGGCTCGGAGGTCACAAAACAAGGAGCAAGGAATGGCCTAGACAAGGCAAGGTTTAGGACAAGAGCAGGCCTCAAGGCAAGGTACAAGATATGAATGGCCAGGTCAGAGAGCCAAGGATGACTCCATGAAGAGGCAAGGTGGATCTGGCAAGGCTGCATTACATAAGACTAAGACTTAAGTGTAGTGAGAGCAGCGAGAAGGAGCTTAGCTCACTAAAGACCTCTGCAAGTGAGGAGGAATCATGGCAAGCAGAACCAGGGCACGGAGAGGTTATATGGTAGGAGAATCTGTGACAAATATTTTCATATTTCAGTCCAGGAAAATCATAAGAAATATTTGTTTCTGTATAATGAGAGAGAACATTACCAATTCAGGGTACTCCTTTTCAAATTAGCAACAATTCCAATAACATTCCCCAAAGTAATAGTGGTAGTAGCAGCATTTTTATGAAAAGAAGAGATTATAGTTCATATTTGGCAAGAAACCAAAAGGTCCACAGACCCCCAAAATAATGTGAGCAAAAACAAGAAGTGGGTGGGGACTGAATATTACAAATTTAGCAAAATTCGGTCAATCACAAAAACCTTAATTTTACAAAGACTAAGAAAAGATGTCAGCAAACCTGACGGTGTGTCATGCAATATGCTAAGACCACCCAGACTATTCATTCATCCACCTCCAAACTAGTATATTTTTTTAAGCTTTTTAAGCATGTAAAAACAAATCAACATAGTCCAAAGTGTTAATTCATAATAAGCCCCATAGCACACCCGGTGTTTCTTGAAGAAAAGCTTCCTCAGGGGTACATTCAATTTTGTAATCCACTATGACTGTTAGCTGCAAAATAACCAGATTAGAATTCAACACAAATCCAAAAGATAGAATAAAGTACTTATCTGTATGCCGGTAATACCATTTGTGATGGGACAGGTAGTCTCATGGCAGTGTCTTAGAGTAGAACACTGAGGCAAAGAACCGAAGTCTTCTTTTAACAGCCAGTGGGAACATCAGAGGAAATCTACCTGCAATAATTAGAGTATGTACTGGTGACGATGCTTTGACGTAAGTCAACTAAAGATCAGTCAATCTAAAAACACACAGAAGTCCAATTCCGCATTTAGTCCTAATGGAGAAACAGACTGAAATCTGAAAAACCATTTTTGTTCAAGTTTTAACAGTTCACGATTTAAATCCCCCTCCACGCCAATGGGTTGTCAATTGAACTGTAATGCAAAATTGTAGATCAAATTTATGAAGCATTTCATCACACTGAGGTACTAAAGGAGCATTTAGACGATGGTGTGTCAAGCTGGAATGATGTTCAATCATGCGGGTCTTTATCATCCGCTTAGTTTTTCCCACATAGACTTTATCGCAGGGGCATTTAATAAGATAGATAACTGCTGAGGACACACATAATGTCTGATGTTTCAACTTAATAACATAATTCATAGCAGTCACTGTCATGACAAACAGAACAGTGGCTGCAGGGGTGGTGAATACCGCCAGAGAGACCATCAAACACAGCTGGCTGTTGTGCAAAATCAGAATCAACCAGTAGATCGCTCAAATTATTACTTCTGGTATATGCAATTCTGGGGATCCTTGTAATGTAATATGATGCTGGAACACTAATCGACATGATTAAAGATTATGGAAGATTCCTTAGATAAGTTTCGTACAGATGTGAAGAAAATAAAATTTGATAAATTCTGCCATGACGAACGAGACTATTTGAAGGGCCCCATTTACCTGTGGATGGGCAATCCTCAAATCTGACTTCAGCTGCTTTTTTAGGGCAACACACGAAAGGTCCTCATGGCATGTACTGTGCTCCTTTAGAGCCCGGCGGCCCTCAACATCATTCAACACAGTCAAACTTTCCAGCACATCTTACCCAGTCGCACACGCCCAAGAATCTTTGATTTTGAATTTGTCATCTTTTACTCTCTCTGACACACAACTACGGGTTTTAAATGAGGGCTTTCTTTCATGCCCACTCCCCGTTTTGACTTTTTTGCCTGTAAAGTAAGTCTATTTCGGTTTGTTCATTCCCTTAAGATTCAACACTTTTTGTTTAGCATCCGCCTATGGCGGATATGTCAATTTTGAAGAATCCATCTGCTTGGATTCCTCCAGGAGCTGAAGTTGCCGCAATAAAGACCTTCCACCAATCAGTGTTACAGGATCTTCACAATTTAGCTGCAGAGCATCCACAGAGTTGTTAATGCAATTTAAATAGACATGAGTTTCTAGCATTGCAAGAACTGCAGAGAGCTTCTGATGTGGTTATAAAACCAGCTGATAAGGGTGGTAAAATAGTCTTACTTGACAGACAACAATATAAGCAAGAGATTCACCGGCAATTAAGCAATACTCTGTTTTATCAACTGTTGACACAAGATCCAACACTTAGACTCCAGCAAGAAATTTCAGCTGTGGTGAGAACAGCCCGAGTTAGTAGTTTTCTTACATCTAAGGAGGTTTCATTTCTATTAAAATCTTCTCAAGTAACACCTGTGTTTTATGTATTACCTAAGATCCACAAAAGGCTGGTAGACCCAACTGGATGTCCCATTGTTTCTGGTAAGAGCTCTTTGCTTGAACCATTGTCACATTTTATAGATTTTTTTTTTTCTTGGCACTGTGTGTCCCTCAGCATCTTGTGTTCATGATTCTCAAGCCATGATTTCTTTTTTAAAACATTTGTATCTAGATACCACAGATTTGACCTTAGTCACTTTGGATATCGAAGCCCTCTATACAAATATTCCACAAGATGATGCCATTATAGTAACTACCCATTATTTCGACCAGCAAGTAAGACCACATTGAATGCCCACTGACTTTTTAGTCCATCTTTTAGAGATAGCCCTAACAGAAAATTTCTTTGCTTTCAATAAAATGTTCTATCAACAGATTTGCGGTACCACAATGGGTGTCACTATGGCCCCAGATTTAACAAACCTATATGCTGGGGACTTTGAGGCTCGCTTTTTGATGAATTTTCTGTTTAAAGCTAACAATCTACTTTGGAAATGTTACACTGATGGCACAAAGCTTTAAGATTCATTTAGGATGCCTAATACCCTTGCACTGACCCTGATTAGAAAAAGAAAACAAATTAAATGTTAAAAAAAAAAATGAAGAGGAGCCAGCACAGTAATTGTTCACACAGGGCTGCAAAAAAGTTAACACTGACCCTGCATGTCAGCGCCCTGTGTTGACATGCTGATGGAGTTAGCAGAGTTACTTACCTGTAACATGTGTTCTCCTAGGACAGCGGGATGATAATCCTCACACAGGGGTAACATCATTGGATGGAGCCCAGCACGGAAAACTTATGTCAGAGTTTCCAGAACTTTGACTGGGTACACTAAGCATGCCCAGCATGTCCTACACCACACATCCACGTTGAGTCCCTCTTAAATCTCATAATATAGAATTATGAAATAAATAAAATAATCATTAGGAGAACCCAACTCCATAGGGTGGCGAGTGGGTTTCATGAGTACTAACATCCCGCTTTCCTAGGAAAACACCTGTTACAGGTAAGCAACTCTGCTTTCTCCTAGGACAAGCAGGATGGTAGTCCTCACACATGGGTGAATCCCTAGCTACAGGCTGCTCCCCAACACAAAAGGGGACCGTAAGACACCAGCCAGGTGCCAACAGACACAACAACAACTGTTGGTAACAGAGTGGGAGACAACCTGAACCCAAACATGGGCCTAGGCAGGCATCCCCCCATGTGTGAGGTGTGAATTCCCTCGTGCTCAGAAGGCTTGTCTGCACTGGCACAATCGAATGACATCATTTACACGTATAGCTAAATTAGTCCTACTAGTCCATGGAGAACAGGAATTTTATTGCATAGACTATGAGCATTTGTACTCATGTCCTTTGATTTATTTCTCCTTGACTCTTGTCTGTAATCTGTATAGCCTCCTATCTTCTCCTCTCACTTTCCCTGTTCCCCTATGTTGTCCCTTTTCCAAGCTGAAGAGCTGTAATCTATATAGCCTCTTTTCATAAGGGAGCCATTCCATCCCTTTGATCATTTTTGTAGCTCTTCTCTGTACCTTTTCTAGTTTCACTATGCCTTTTGAGATGGAGCAACCAGAACTTCACCTCATAGTTGCAACATGGATCAATACAGAGGCATTACGATGCTCTCTGTTTTATTTTTTTCTTCCTTTCCTAATAATTACTACTGTTCTATTTTCTTTTTTGAACACCGCCACTCACTGAACTGGACAACATATTGTCCACAACGACTCCAAGATCCTTTTCCTTGGTGGTAAATCCTAATAAGGACCCCAGCAATGTGGACCTGTATTTGGGATTATTTTTTTCCTATGTGCATCACTTTAAACTTGTCCATGTTAAATTTTGTCTGTCATCTAGATGTTCAATCTCCTAGTCTTGCAAGGTCCTTCTGCAATTTCTCACAATCTGCTGTGCTTTTAAGAACTTTGAATAATTTTGTGGCATCTGCAAATTTGATCACCTCACTCATTGCTCTCTTTTCCAGATCATTTATGAACATGTTAAACAGCACTGGTCCCAGTACAAATCCCTGTGCAATTACTCTATTAACTTTTCTCCCATGGGAAAAGTGACTGTTTAGTCCTACTGTCTGTTTCCTGTTAACCAATTAGTAATCCACAATAGGATACTGCGTCATATTCCATGACTTTTTGCCCTGATGAATATGAAGGAGATGTTTGGCAGCGGACGTGACATGTCCATGTTGATCAAAGATCTGATGGAATTGTTGAATGACGGACAAAATGATTATGTCTTCTCTTTGGCTTCTGAGGAGACAAAGGTACTGTTTTACCAACTGATGGTTTGGGGGTCCAGACCCAGGATCCAGAGATTCTTTAGTTTTGAGACTGGACTGAAAAACCATTCAAAGCAGAAGACTTAACTGATGAAAAGGTTGAAAGCTTGGACAAGGACTGAGACTGGTCCTGATCGATGGACAAAGGTTCTTTGACAGGAGGACAACATATTTCTTAATTCACATAGGAACAGGATGTGCATTGAAGCAGCAAAACAGCACTTCAGACAAGGTAGTTCGAAGTGAAGAGGCTGAAGATAAAGGTGAAATGATACAATGTTCTCAGCAGGATGGGTCCTGTTGGTCAATAGGAATTCCAGTCAATAGTTGGTTGATGAAGACTTAGTCAGGGTAGTTCAAGTACAAGAGGGCTGGATGCTTTAGATAATACATAGAATTGAATGTTCTCTTGATGAGACCCAATCTGCAACAGATTTTCGAGGAAGCTGTAGTTATATGACCAGGAGAGGTCCTCCGTAGAAGGATTAAATGACTTAGGGGATGATTAAGCTGGTAGTAGGACAACCATATTGATGTAACAGTGATTTATGAATAAAGTTGCCCCGGCTCCGGAATCTACTAAAGCTTCGGTCTGAACTGAGTGTCTTCCGTAGGTAAGACATACCGGAACTATTAGTAGTGGAGAAGAAATAGGATGGTGTAAGGCTGCCTTCTCAATGAGACTTCTCTTTATAGAGTTTTCTGGTCTCAGGGGTCACTGACAGACAAAAAATGATCTTGTGCGGCTCAGTAGAGACAAAGATTTTGTGATCTTCGCCTTTGTTTCTCATCAAGCAAAAATCAGGTATTACCCAATTGCATGAGTTCTTCGAAGGCAGCTAACTTCAGTGGTTCCAGGATGGGTTGCAAAAGATTCAGAGGTCTGGAAATCATGAGTGAGATCTGGTGAGATTCTTCTTTTCATGAGCATGTTCCTGAAATCTCAGGTCAGTACGAATAGTCAAGGCAATGAGTGCTTTGAGGGATAGAGGAAGGTCCCGGGCTGGGAAGGTCCTTTATTCTCTAAGATAATCCTTGCCAAAAAATGGCAGTTTGGCTATCTTCACCCCAACTGAGTTCAGAAGCAAAAGTACGGAATTCTACTGCATATTCACCAACAGAACGATTGCCCTGATGAATACGAAGGAGATGTTTGGCAGCGGACGTGACATGTCCATGTTGATCAAAGATCTGATGGAATTGTTGAATGAATGCCCAAATTCCTAAGAAGCAAATCATCTTGTTCCCACAAGGGAAAGACCCAAGCGAGAGCTGGACCATTCAACAGGGGAGTATATATGTGATCTTGACACGGTCGGAGAAAAAACGAGCCAGCTGTAATTCAAATTGCATCTTGCACAGGGTAATGAATCCTCTGCATGCTTTAGGATTACCCCCATACCTTGGAGGGCGGCGGTAGTTGAATCAAGGACTCACCAATCCAGATAGGTGCCAGTACAAGATTCGCCAGAACTGGAACTGAGACCGAAGTTGGACGTTGAATTTTTATTATGCCTAAATGCTCTGACAAGCTCTGTAATGAGTCTTTTACTTGATCAAGTTGCTGCTGGGCCTGTTGCATGAACTGGTGCAGGAGACCAATTAATTCTGTTTTTTGCTCCAGCATCTGGGTGATTAAGGCAACAATAGCCCGTCACAGGTACGCATTCACTGAGCTCATGGCCTCAGCAAACTGTAAGGAACTGCATATGCATGAACCCCTCTTGCCGTGACATAGCCTCATAGGTAGAGTCCGAGAGCCATGACAGCGGCAGGTGAGCGAGTCTTAGCCCAGGCCAGACTATGACTGAGTCCAAAGGTTTCTACAAAGACCAGGCTGTGGCAGAAGCCAGCCAAGGACAAGTCTGACAGCTTGAAATAAGGCTTATGGCTTGAGGCAAGAAGGAGGCTGAAGTGAAACTGAAGACTGCAGCGGAGCCACAGGCGAAGAGTGAAGCAAAGCTGAAGGCTAAGAAGGTGGTAGCAGGCTGAAGGGCTTGAGAAAGACAGAAGACTGGAATCAGGAGTAGCAGGAACCAGGAAACCACCTTGCTGAGGCAATGAATCCAAGTCTAGGCATAAGTAGTCTTGAGCGTGTGACGACATTAGGGCAGGTACCCAACTCTCCCACCAACGTGCGCCGAATCTTGAGCACTGATGTGCATGCATGCCCTAAACATCTCTTCCCGTTCAGAGCGTCCAATAGCGGCTCCATGCCGCACAGTGAATCCTTCTGCTCAGTGGCAGCGCCACTGAGCAGAAGGATTTTTATATCTCAGTTCTTCCAGAGCCTGCTGTAAAGGATTTAAAGTGTTTGAAAGGCACAGGGCGGAAGGTACATACTTCAGAGTGAATGTATGAATGTGAATGGAGTATTTCAGTTGTGGGAATCCAGAGAATTACAGAAAGGAACCTCAGGTCTGGAAATAAAGGATTACTCACAGTCCCTTCCATAAAAACAGCGCATTTATCTGAAGTCAGGGAAAGAGCAATCTCCGTTACAGGCCCTAAATTTTGGAACTCATTACCAGGACAGATACACCGCCAGCAACCGGTCAGACAACTCCATTCACAACTACGGAGGACGGAGCACTCCTCCAGCCGAACCAACAAACTTACAAACACTCTCAACAATCTTCCCAACCTCTCTTCAATCAGACAGACACCTTCTTTCAACCATTCTTCGCAGACTAAACCTCCTCCAGAATTCCACGCATCATGCACATTTACAACATCCCAATCATCCACAACCAAAGGAGAATACCTTCAACTAATTCCACTAACGTCATACAAAAAAGAATTATCCCTATCATGACATCTCCATTGAACCAACTTCTAGGCCTCACGCTTCTATCAGTCACCCTCTTCAATGCGCAATCCTTAACTAAGAAGACACATATCATCAATGATTACCTTTTGGATTCCAACCCAGACATCTGTGCCATCACAGAAACCTGGTTAAAAAACTCGGACATAGCCTTAACCAACCAACTACCCATCCAGACATATGACATTTTCACCTTCCATAGACACAAAAAAAGAGGAGGTGGACTCCTCCTAGCCTCCAAGAAAGAACTCAGACTGACCGCACTCTCAATCAAGACAAAGTCCAAATTGGAAATGGGTCTAGTCAAGTCAAAACATCTACAAATACTCTTAGTCTACGCTCCCCCGGGAGTTCTAGAAACGGACCCGTCACCCCTCATAGAATCCATCGTGAAATATATTAACTCAGACCTTCCAACAATGATCATGGGGGATTTCAACCTCCATACAAACGCAACACCTCTTTCTGCAAACTGCGAAGCCCTCCTCACCACCCTCAGCGCTATGGGATTTACTCAGACCATCAACAGCCCCACACATAAAGCTGGACACACTCTGGATCAAATATTCATCAACTCCAATTTCACAAGCACTATAGAACCTTCTTGTACCCCAATCCCTTGGTCGGATCATTTCCTGATAGAATCTTCCTTCTCCACACACAAACAGACACACACCGCCCCACTCCTTTCCACCATTCAATTTAGGAAAGCATGTCCATCGGATACACTCAGCGATCAGCTCTCCAAAGAACTTTCTAACTTAGACCTAGCTAACCCCGACTCAGCCCTATCCTCCTGGCAAAAGATTACAGAAGCGGTCGCAAACAAATGGTGCCCTTTAGTCTCCAAATCAATCAACCCAACAAAAAAGGGAAATCAACCCTGGTTCAGCGCTGAACTTAAACAAATGAAACAGACCTTACGCCATAAGGAAAACAGATGGCGAAAAACCCCTAACACTTCTACCCTTTCTACATACAAGGGATTCTTACATCACTACAGGACCGCCGTTCTACAGAAAAAAAAGGAATGCTATGCAAACAAAATACACCATTTCCAATATGATGCCCAGGCCCTATTCGCCTACGTGACACAAATCACCAAATCTACCCCCCCACCTATTCCAGACGAACAAGCTCTTTCCAAGGCTAATGAGCTCGCTACATTCTTCCAACAGAAGATCTTAAATACACTCGCCCTCCTGCCTTCAAATACTACACCTCCCAAGCCAGGTGAGAATCTCCAGTCTCTTACTAGACCCAAATTTGACAGTTTCGAGTCAATCTCCACTAAAGAGATTGAATCCCTTTTAAAAAGGCAGAAACCATCAAGCCATCCGGCTGATAACATCCCATCGAGACTCCTGCTTCTCATCCCAAATGTGATCTCAGGACCTCTGACCGGCATCATAAACAGCCTTCTAACACAAGGAAGCTACCCAGACAGTCTAAAAACCGCCTCACTCAAGCCCCTCCTCAAGAAACACAACTTAGATCCTAATGTACCAGCTAATTTCAGACCCATCTCTAACCTCCCATTTGTTGCCAAACTAACGGAGAAACTGGTAAACACCCAGCTTTCTGAATATCTTGAAGACCACAAGATCCTCTACCCATCGCAATATGGGTTCCGTAAATCACGCAACACGGAAACCCTTCTCATTTCACTTACTGACCATATTATCATGGGGTTAGACAAAGGACACTCCTTTCTGTTGGTCCTGTTAGACATCTCGGCGGCATTTGACACCGTCAACCATACCATCCTGCTGGATCGCCTAACAGACATCGGCATCTCCGGATCTGCCCACAACTGGTTCAAGTCCTTCCTCAGCAATAGGACTTTCAAAGTCAAAATCAACAATAAAGAGTCACCCCTAACTAAATCAACTCTTGGCGTACCTCAGGGTTCCTCCTTATCTCCTACCCTCTTTAATATTTACCTCCTCCCCCTCTGCCAATTGTTAACAGACCTCAACCTAATTCACTATCTGTACGCAGACGACGTGCAGATTCTAATACCGATAACAGAATCAATCTCAAAAGCGCTCACCCATTGGAACAACTGCCTTCTATCCATCACTAATCTACTCAACAGTTTAAACCTGGTTCTTAATGCCTCCAAGACAAAGCTGCTCCACATATCCTCAAACGAAATCAATATCTCCCCACCATCTCCACACATCTCTCACATTACTTGCAAGCAGGTTAGAGACCTTGGGGTAATACTAGACAATCGTCTAAACCTTAAGAAAATGGTCAACACAACCTCCAAAGACTGTTTCTTCAGATTACAGATTCTAAAACGACTTAAACCACTCTTATTCTTCCACGACTTCAGGACAATCCTCCAAGCGCTACTGTTCGCCAAAATAGACTACTGCAGTGCCCTTTTCCTAGGCCTTCCCAAATCCACTACCAAACCACTGCAGATGTTACAAAATGCGGCTGCGAGATTGCTGACCAGTACCAGCCGCAGCGAACACATCTCTCCCATCCTCAGGAACCTACACTGGTTACCAGTTAATTTCAGAATTCTATACAAATCAATCACCGTAATTCATAAAACTATCCATCATCATCTTCAACTCGACCTGGAAATCCCATTCAAACTCCACTCCTCTAACAGACCAACTAGAGATATTCTCAAAGGCACCCTGAAATTTCCCCCTACTAAAACTTCACGCCTCTCGATGACCAAAGACAGAGCTTTTTCGATAGCTGGCCCATCTATCTGGAATAACATCCCTTCAAGTCTCAGAGTGGAGCCTTGCCTGTTAACTTTTAGAAAAAGACTTAAAACCTGGCTCTTTCACCAAGCCTTCGCCGACCCACCAGACAATCACTAGTTGTCCTTCACGCTTACCCGTTATGGTGATTATACTCACGAATGGACTCTGACTCTCCCAGGTTAAAGCACCATTAAGCTTTAACCCGTACGCCCTATGGCATCACTTCATATTTATTTCCTGCCTTATCTTCTTTCCAGCTTGTTGCAAGCTTCCAAGTTCTCTTCCCTGTTGATTGTAACTTTGACTCATTCCTACCTACTGTTTATCTTTCGTTTACTTGAATAGTTACCCCAGTTTTTATTCTTGTTAATTGTAAACCGATCCGATATGGTTATTTACTATGAAGGTCGGTATATAAAACTGTTAAATAAATAAATAAATCCACCATCAAGGAGTCTGGGAAGGCGGCTGGATTCTAACAGGCTCACTGTTCTCTAGTTTCTCAGATCACTCCTGGAGCCCTTTTTAAAAATCATTACTCCACTGCCCATTTTCCAGTTTTCAGGTACTGTAGCTGTTTAAAATGATAGGTTACAGATTACTAGAAACAGCCTTGCAATTTCATGTTTGAGTTCTTTACCATATAGTCTTTTGCTGTTGCATATACTGCGCCAACCCCCTATATATCTGAAACCTTTTTTACACCACATTTTGAGCCGTACATTTGAATCATCTATATGGCATAGGTTTTCCTCTGAACAGGTAAGAACTTTGAAAATGCGATTGTCTTCACCATGTGCCTGAGCCTGTCCCCAGATTCTTGAAATCCTTCTGTACTGCAAAGATTTTTATCTAGCTAGGTCATTGCTTCACTAGTGAATTGTAACATCCGTTTTAGAGGCCTTACTTTCTTCTATGTAATTGCACTAATAGTCTGGTTTGCATATCTGCTAGCCAAGGATCCTGGGAGGCATTTAACCTTTATTTGTCCCTCAAATGTGTCCCCAAGTTAATGCCTTTGATAATAGTCATCCATCAGGAGTTTTCTGTTTTGAGGTTCTTTGACATTGCTGTGAGGTTTGTGTGTGCATCGGGTGTCTTCACACCCGTGGGAGAAAAAGACAGCTTACAAAATAAAATGTAGTCTTCCTATATTTTTTTAAATCTAATTTCTGGTTCCAAAACTCTGAGTCATACTGGAGAGTCATTTTCAAAGAATCAATACCCTAGGGCTAAACAGAGATCAGGGAATTTAAGACAAGGCATAACTGGGTTTTTTTGGCCATATACTAGTTTAAAAAAAAAACAAAAAAAAAACCACACAGTAGAAGTGACATATTTCAAACTTATTTTTTCCTACAAATAATGAATTGCTTTGTGTAATGGCACAATGCATCCCCACCTGAGCATCTGTTAGCTTTATGCAAATAGTAGGAGTGATTTTCAAAAGCATTATAGTTATGCCACTTAGGGATTAGAATAGAGGGAGGAAAGGAACCAGGATTAGATAGATAGTTTTGTATGTATTAACTCACGGAACCATATTAACACAGCCACTTGAAAATAAGTGTATAAGGCCAAGTAAGAGCATATTTTCCCAGTCAGTCTAAATAATTGTTTAACCATGGAAACTGTAAGAAGTGCCTTTGCCTAATTATGTTTGAATAAATTAAAGCTTATGCTGTTGTGGCTATTTTTTTTGTTCTAATTGTTGCTAAGTTATATATTTTACTGAAAATAGTTTATCCTAAGTCAGTGTTATTCATCTAAATAACCAAAAATGCAAACCTGGCCTTACTGCTAATTAACAAGCGGCCTCAATGGATTCACACAGATGGGTGACAACATCTGATGGGATTGATGGAAACAGTCTCCTAAACTGACAGTTTTAGAAACCTGATATTGATGATGAAAGTACTGAGAGAGAAATGACACTCCTGTACCAAAGGTGTCCTCTTTGCTAGACTTGCCTTTCAGATTGCAGCTCATGGAAAGTCTGTTTCTTCAGATCAGACTGCCCCATCATGATGAGAGTGCTGCAGAAGAAAATGACATGTCTACACCAAAGACATCGTCTTCCATGGACTTACTTAATGAACTGTGTCTGACTTGTCCTTCATAAAGTATGTTCCACAAATCAGAATGGCCTTATGTAGGTAAAACTATAATGCATTGGCAATGATTTTCCTTCTTTGGTGTGTTGTCCTCTTCCCTAGACTTGCCCGGTGGAGTGTAGCTAACTAATTCCCTTGGGGGGATCTTCTGTAGAGCAGACTGCCTGTGTGCAGGAGGAGGGCATTTCCCCTTATAATGAGAACTCTGCCACTGCAGATTCATGTCAGTTTGGTGAACACAGATCCATGGAGGGAACTGCAATCTCTTCTCAAGGATAATGCAGGCCGTACTGACTCATTCCAGTCTGGCTGAGGAGGAGCTAAAGACTGCCAAATGCTGTGCCTGTTAAAGACTTGAAGTCTGTGGTGCTACAAAGGTCTGCTGGATGTCGTGTGCTTCAGACGATTGCCAGTCCATGCTGTCACTTGAACAGTAAGGTCTGGAACTGTGCTCTCCCAAGACTTATAATCAAGATCCTTCACTTCCCCCTGGACTGTGCTCTTGCTCCCCACTCTGAGAGCTTGCATTTGAGGTACTTGTTCTTAACATTGCCCTCCTAGGGGCCACACTTAATGCTGGCACTCTTACTATTTCCCAGACCCACATGCAGGCTGTTTCCCAAGCCTGTGCTGGAAGCTTACACTTTATTTCCTTCTCTCCCCCAAAACACATTCTCAAGGCCTGTACTCACTCTCATGTCCCACACTCACATCATTCTAAGGCAGTACTCTGAGACCACATGACGTGTATACTCTTTCTACTCAAGGCTCATGCTCTGGCCCTTTCTAAGTCTATGCTCTTGTCTTTCAGGACCTATGCTTGATGCCCTGCTCTCACCAGTCAGGAACCATGTTCTTGCCCCTTGGGAGACTTGTGCTTGAAGCCTGCCCATGCTGTTGACCCTCTGGATGTGTACCTGAGGCACACACTTTTGCTGCTTGTGCTTGGAGTCAATTCTTTTCACCTCAGGACTCATGCTCAAGGCCTCGCTGCTGCCTCTCTGCACGTGTACTTGTTGCCCATGCAAATGCAGTCACACATTGGAGTCCATGGTAAAGGCCATGCTCTCAGCCCACATACTCTCCCTTTGCAGCTTAGTCTTTGCCAATGCACTAAAGATGTTTTTTTTTCACCCAGCAGTTCCTCCTGCTTCTTTGTTCTTCCAGCGCAGTCAGAACCAGGGCTGGGATCTGGTGCTATGAGGCTTCATTTACAGCTACCCAGGAATTTTTCCCCCTATTCTATATCTCACTCAAATTTATGTTTAGTCCAGTCATTGTAATTATGGTCCTGGGCCAGAAGCCAGGTGGTCCTGGGTCGGGGCCCTGAATCCAGCCACTAGGTTTCATCTTTAGGCAATGACCATGACACTCTCCCTCCCTGAGATTTTGAGTGCTGCTTCTGCAGCATGTCCAGCCCTGGCCAAGCCAGGGAGGGGAAGACCTGATCTAGATATATCACTGAGAACCTTCCACATGGCAGTGCATAGCACTTACCAACTGAGCTGCTAGGCCAAACACGAAGCATCTTAAAACTGTATCTTATTAATCAAAATTTGTAACCTATCATTAAAATCATCCATTCTACCTGAAGACTGGAGGGTGGCTAATGTAACCCCAATATTTTAAAAGGCATCCAGGGGTGATCCGGATAACTATAGACCAGTGAGCCTGACTTCAGTGCCGGGAAAAATAGTGGAAACTATTCTCAAGATCAAAATCGTAGAGCATATAGAAAGACATGGTTTAATGGGACACAGTCAACATGGATTTACCCAAGGGAAGTCTTGCCTAACAAATCTGCTTCATTTTTTAAAGGGGTTAATAAACATGGATAAAGGTGAACCGGTAGATGTAGTGTATTTTGATTTTCAGAAGGCGTTTGACAAAGTCCCTCATGAGAGGCTTCTAAGAAAACTAAAAAGTCATGGGATAGGAGGCGATGTCCTTTCATGCATTACAAACTGGCTAAAAGACAGGAAACAGAGTAGGATTAAAGGGTCAATTTTCTCAGTGGAAAAGGGTAAACAGTGGAGTGCCTCAGGGATCTGTACTTGGATCGGTGCTTTTCAATATATATATAAATGATCTGGAAAGGAATACGACGAGTGAGGTTATCAAATTTGCGGATGATACAAAATTATTCAGAGTAGTTAAATCACAAGCGGATCATGATACAAGACTGGAAGAGTGGGCATCCAAATGGCAGATGAAATTTAATGTGGACAAGTGCAAGGTGTTGCACATAGGGAAAAATAACCCTTGCTGTAGTTACACGATGTTAGTTTCCATATTAGGAGCTACCACCTAGGAAAAAGATCTAGGCATCATAGTGAATAATAATTTAAAATCATTGGCTCAGTGTGCTGCAGCAGTCAAAAAAGCAAATAGAATGTTAGGAATTATTAGGAAGGGAATGGTTAATAAAACGGAAAATGTCATAATGCCTCTGTATCGCTCCATGGTGAGACTGCACCTTGAATTCTTTGTACAATTCTGGTCGCCCCATCTCAAAAAAGATTTAGTTGCGATGGAGAAGGTACAGAGAAGGGCAACCAAAATGATAAAGGGGATGGAACAACTCCCCTATGAGGAAAGGCTGAAGAGGTTAGGGCTGTTCAGCTTGGAGAAGAGACAGCTGAGGTGGAATATGTTAGGGTCTTTAAGATTATGAGAGGTCTTGAACGAGTAGATGTGACTCGGTTATTTACACTTTTGAATAATAGAAGGACTAGGGGGCATTCCATGAAGTTAGCAAGTAGCACATTTAAGACTAATTGGAGAAAATTCTTTTTCACTCAATGCACAATAAAGCTCTGGAATTTGTTGCCAGAGGATGTGGTGAGTGCAGTTAGTGTAGCTGGGTTCAAAAAAGATTTGGATAAGTTCTTGGAGGAGAAGTCCATTAACGGCTATTAATAAGTTTACTTAGGGAATAGCCACTGCTATTAATTGCATCAGTAGCATGGAATCCTCTTAGTGTTTGGGTAATTGCCAGGTTCTTGTGGCCTGGTTTGGCCTCTGTTGGAAACAGGATGCTGGGCTTGATGGACCCTTGGTCTGACCCAGCATGGCAATTTCTTTTGTTATTATGCTAGGAGACCAAACTCACTTATAGTGCTAGGAGACCAAACTCACTTATAATGCCATGGTAGTTACCATCTCCTTGAAGTTGTGCCTTAGTTACTGTACATTAAATCTGCTGTGCTTCTGAAATCCAGTTTTTGGCTTTGATGCACTTTGAAGCCATTCAGTTCATACATGTTGGAAGTCTGTCATGACTTTAGCCCTCACCTTTTAGATGCATCATTGTACTTGTGCCTTTTGAGTGCATTGCCGCATCTGTGGCCCTTGTTAGGTGGTACGATGGTTAAAATTATCCAGACATGTCATGCCTCTGCTTCCTTTAGGTCATACTGTGGCATTTTTAAATGCTTTTAGACAACTATGGCCCTCCATGGACATTGGGACTTTCAGATTTCCAGTGCTTCTGGATGCTTTCAGGTGCTTTTATGCTTCTGAGCACTTCCAGGCACATTGACTTTTCTGAGTGTTTCCAAGTGTTTGAGACTTCTAAATACTTTAGGGCTTCCAGACACATCATATCTTTGCTTCCATCAAGCCATGTTCTGAATTCATTGGAGACAGGAATAGCAGAACTGCTTACATGTAAATATCAGGAGTCTAGAGCTTCTCAATTATCTCAGGCAAGAACCCTGGAGATCAAAATCTCAATAACTCCATATAGTCAAAGCCCAAAGCCTTTTTTATCATCTAACAATGTGTTTTGTTTCAACTCATTAATAGAGTTTTTGCTATTGAGAAAACCCAGAATGATCCCCTGGCAAGTGTGGACTGTGTTCACAATGGATCTAGCTGCTCCTTGCCTCTGCAACTAATGTGGAGTTTTAATACTACAACACCAAAGGTGCTGTTGCTTGCACACTCTGGTGTGCTTATATCTGCATTCCATCATCAGCGGACTTAGCACTTTCATTCTAAGGAAAATAGCATTGCTGGCCTGACAAGACTCAGTCCTGCCATTCTAATACATGACTGCCATGACTAAAAATATATATTTAACAGAAATTAGTGATGACTATCAAGCCTCTTCAATTGGCACTTTGCTTCTTTTGGATCTGTGCATCTTTATGCAGAAAAAATATTCAGGTCTCAGATTTTCCATCTTTAAGGATTTGAACACATAGCTTTGATGTTCACTATGCAGACATTAGTACACTGAATGGCTTTATGAATGGGACTACTAGGCCCATTTGATTTGTTTCTAAAGACAAGATTAGTTGAGAGGAACACTCCTGGAAACTTCTTTCAATCTGTTGCCTTATTTTTTCCATCGTACCATGCTTATAGGTCCTTGAGATTAGATGGCACCAAAGGTGTAACATAGAAAATGTATAGAAAGCATTGTAAATTCCTCTACTGGTTGTCCTACTTGGAATTCATGTTTGTGGATCAGTTGACCAAAACATAGTTTGCCTTAGCTCAGAGGATTCTCAGAGATTTTCTGCTTCTCAGTGTTGTAGCTAAAGCATATGTCCCTTAGTGTTGTTTATGGTCAAAATGCTGTGCTTCAGAAATTCAAATATCATTATAGCAGTATATCCAGAATCCATTGATTCAGTCACTTCTCTGTGGGGTGGATTTTAAAAGGGTTAAGCGCGTAATATACGCACGTAACCCTTTTAAACCCCTCCTGTGCGGGCGCCGAGCCTAAGCCCAGGGACGCAGTATGTCCCTGGGCTTGAAAAAAGGGGCGGGGAGGTCTGGGGCGGGGGCGTGGCCAGAGGCCTGCTAGGCCGGGGGATCACGCAACCTACGCCTGCCTAGAGGGAGGCGCAACTTAAATAATAAAGGTAGGGGGGGATTTAGGTAGGGCTGGAGGGCGGGTTAGATAGGGGAAGGGAGGGGAAGGTGGGGGGGAGGGCGAAAGGAAAGTTCCCTCCGAGGCCACTGCGATAAGTGCCAGAATTGTATTTCCTTCCTACAACCACTGAGAGACAGAGAGCGAGAGCCTAGCTATAAGGCCCTCATACAAGGTAGGTATTTATACCTCTATATGAGGCCCACCTAGCTACTTGAGGTGAGGTTTAGGAATTAGTTTAGGGGTTAGGGCCACTTTGACATTCAGAGTGCAATGTACGAACAGAACAGTGCACTCTTGTGAAGAATTGATGACCTTTGGAGTGAGGAAACTCACCCAAAGATGAGATTTGTGCAATGTTCTCTTAACCTAATTCACAAGAGTGCACTGTTCTGTTCGTACGTTGCACTCTGAATGTCAAAGTGGCCCCTAACCCCCCTACACTAATACGTAAACCTCACCTCGAGTAGCTAGGTGGGCCTCATATAGAGGTATAAATACCTACTTAGTATGAGGGCCCTATAGCTAGACGCTCTCTTTCTCTTTCTCGTTCTTTCTCTCTCTCTCTCAGTGGTTGTAGGTAGGAAATACAACAATTCTGGCACTTATCGCAAAGTGCGAAAAAGGTATCGCAGTTTGCGCTAATACCTATGCAAAGCGCTAAGATAGCGCACTTTGCAATAAACAGCCTATTGCCATAAAACACGCCCCTTTTCCTATTGCATGCGATATTTAGTGCATTTTGATAAATCCAGGCCTAAGTTTGTACCTGAGGCAAGTGACTAAAAAGAAAAATTATTATCTGAATATCGGATAGATACACAGATATATTTTTGCTGACCATGAACACAGAAATGTAAGAACTAATAAAACTGCATTAATTCAGACTGTATCATTAGCTTAAAAATCTAAATAATGGAATCTGCAAGTAGGTACATAACTAGGTGTATCATAAAAATATTTTATGACAATCAGGTATTACATATCAAATAATGGTATATTGCCTCATAAAACAAAGGAAAACGGTGTCTAAGTAAGGCCACCCCCCAATAGAACAAGAAAAACATGAAAACAGAACATCGGGCATAAAGTGTGAGGACTTAGATCCATAAAATGAAAGGTGCAAGATGTCTTCTGTGACAAAGGATGGGATGATTTCTGAGATCAATAACAAATGGCATATACAGTTCTCACTATACAGTGCTCTGACATCAAAGCATAGCCTCTTAACTCTCATCATTAAGTTAAATGTGTGTGTTATGGATTAAGGCCTAATAGAGCAAAACAAATTCAAATTAAATAAGAAAATTCCATAATGTCAATAACTCCCTGCATCTAATAATCTCTACATATACTATCACTAATCTGCATAATGTTCCCACTTTACTATAAGGTAACATACAACATTAAAAACACACACTTAGGTGCTCAGACATTACATAAAAACATATATTTCACTGAACTGACTACAACCAATGAAAGATGGCGGCCCAAGATTTTGACGTACCTTAACTACATAAATTCATTCATTGCATTCTTCTAATTAAACTCTGTTTTTCATTTGTTATGACACACAAACAGCACATAAAGACAGACAGCAATTAACAAAATTTTGAGCTAAAAAATTAGACCAAAAAAGTATTTGGATTGATCCAAAATAAAACAAAAGTTAGAATTAAAATAAAAACGAAAAAGAACAGATCTGTTTAAAATACTGGGGAAAATTATTTAGATTCTGCATCTGGCAGAGTAGACATCATATTGTTAACCTGTAGAAATAAATTCTCACATTCAAAGAAAACTGTGATTCATCTTTTAAATCTAATCACATGGCAAGACAAAAACAGCTACAGCAGGATACCTTTTCATTTCTAACTAAAATAGGAAACTACTGTGATTATTTTACCCAATTTAAAAAAGAAAGAAATCCTATTCTGTTCTAACTACATGATTTTTGATTTATTAAGCAAAGAAAGCAAAAAGCCGAAAAGTAAAAAGGAAGCTTATCTCATCTCTCATCCCTGTATAAACGGCTGCAAACATCTGCTTTATTCAAAGATCACAGCACTCCAAAAATTAATTGTGTTTTTCAACTCAGAGTCCTTCAGTAAATAAACAGTATCTATAATATTTCATTATATATAATAGGGATAAAAAATAAAAAAACTTATGAACACAGTCATGTGACAGTCGTTCTAGTCTGATTTGGGACCAAAACATAAATTATATGCAGCGAAAATGGACAATTCAGCTGCTCTCTCTCTATTTCTTGATCAGAGCCATTCACCTTCCTTATCTAACCCACATACAAGTATTTATTTTCCCATCATTTAAAGAATCCATACCTTATTAGTTTCTGTACAAATTCAATACTAGCAATCAAGAGGTATACATACTTCACTGACTACGAAACCTGACTTTATTAAACAATCTACTAAATTAAATACACTTTCTGTAAAAATTAACTCATTTTTCCACAGCTTTAATTCCCCATCATTTGTTTATAACTTTTAAACAGAAAAATCAATTAATTTAAACAAGTTCTCCCCTCTGTTTCTACTTGCATATGTGAGAATTACTTTCAGCTGTACAGATCTCCCGCTTCCTCTTATCTGCCAACTCAATTAACTCTCCAGCTCCCTGTGTCTTTTCAAGTTCTAAAACTTCCACAGCAAGTATAATTTGAGACTGAGCTGTGATTCTTGGAGCCAATATGGGACTTGGGCAGACAGCAGTTTTCACAGAGATGCATTAATACAATTACACTCTAGCAGCAATTATAAATAAACAGAAAACCAGATTCCAAAACATTTTTTTTGGGGGGGGGGGGTGGAATTAACCTTTTCTTCCTCCCTAGTCTGATGATAGTTATCTCACAAGTCCAAAACCTGCAAATTTTATTTATTTATTTATTTACAGTTTTTTATACCGACCTTCATAGTAAATTAAACCATATCGGATCGGTTTACATAAAACAAGGGTATAACAGAAGCAATAAATAAAAGAAATTAACAAGAGAAGAGAATAAGATAAAGTTACATTTAACATTTAACAATACATTTAAATGCATTTCAAAAGACTTTCCCTTCTTATGCTCTTATAAGTAATCTCAGAGCCCTGCAAGCAAAGCTGCCGTCAAAGAGCTGTCCTGCAGACAACACAAACAAGGGCTAGATTTTGCTGTCTTGAACCTCTTTGTATTGTAAGAATATAAGAACATGCCATACTGGGTCAAACCAAGGGTCCATGTTACCGTTGCTAGTAATAGTAGTGGCTATTTTCTAAGTCAACTTAATTAATAGCAGGTAATGGACTTCTCCTCCAAGAACTTATCCAATCCTTTTTTAAACACAGTTATACTAACTGCACTAACCACATCCTCTGGCAACAAATTCCAGAGTTTAATTGTGCGTTGAGTGAAAAAGAACTTTTTCCGATTAGTTTTAAATGTACCACATGCTAACTTCATAGAGTACCCCCTAGTCTTTCTATTATCTGAAAGAGTAAATAACTGATTCACATCTACCCGTTCTAGACCTCTCATGATTTTAAACACCTCTATCATATCCCCCCTCAGCCGTCTCTTCTCCAAGCTGAAAAATCCTAACCTCTTTAATCTTTCCTCATAGGGGAGCTGTTCCATTCCCCTTATCATTTTGGTCGCCCTTCTCTGTACCTTCTCCATCGCAATTATATCTTTTTTGAGATGCGGTGACCAGAATTGTACACAGTATTCAAGGTGCGGTCTCACCATGGAGCAAGACAGAGGCATTATGACAATTTCTGTTTTATTCACCATTCCCTTTCTAATAATTCTCAACATTCTGTTTGCTTTTTTGACTGCCGCAGCACACTGAACTGACTATTTCAATGTGTTATCCACTATGACGACTAGATCTCTTTCTTCGATGGTAGCAACTAATATGGAACCTAACATTGTGAAACTATAGCATGGGTTACTTTTCCCTATATGCAGCACCTTGCACTTATCCACATTAAATTTAATCTGCCAAATTTTCCAGTCTCAGAAGGTCTTCCTGCAATTTATCACAATCTGCTTGTGATTTTAACTACTCTGAACAATTTTGTATCATCTGCAAATTTGATTACCTCACTTGTCGTATTTCTTTCCAGAACATTATCAATATATTGAAAAGCATAGATCCCAGTACAGAACCCTGAGGCACTCCACTGCCCACTCCCTTCCACTGAGAAAATTGTCCATTTAATCCTACTCTCTGTTTCCTGTCTTTTAGCCAGTTTGTAATCCACGAAAGGACATCGCCACCTAACCCATGACTTTTTACTTTTCCTAGAAGCCTCTCATGAGGAACTTTGTCAAACGCCTTCTGAAAATCCAAGTATACTACATCTACAGGTTCACCTTTATCCACATGTTTATTAACTCCTTCAAAGAAGTGAAGCAGATTTGTGAGGCAAGACTTGCCTTGGATAAAGCCATGCTGACTTTGTTCCGTTAAACCATGTCTTTCTATATGTGTCCCGGTACAAGCTTATAAAGTGGGAAATACTGTGCAAACCAATCTATAGGCAAACAAACCAGAATCAGTTATGATAAGCTTTCACTAAGTATGCTAGAAAGAACTGAAAAATGAGTGGGCATCCCCACAGCAAATCAAAGCAAATAGTGCATTTTTATCTACATCTGGCCAAAGAAAATCTATTACTTGCAAACAACAAAGAAAAATTATACTTACATTCTCCAATCCTATGGAGCTTCGTACGGTATCAGTTATCACAATACCTCTCAGACGTCTCAGCCGAGGTACCGCTGCACTTCCCATCTGTCTCAATCGGGGTAGCCAGGGTCTTTCCATCCTGGGGAGAAAACAACTTTTGTTGCTCTCCAGGCCACGCCTGAAAATCACATCGGGGCTCACCAAAAATGTAAGGTTTTAGCCGTCATAGATCAGACACAAGACTCAGAGAAAATTTAATTTAAAAAATTATTATAGGAAATAAATGATTGCCAATCACAGCATGTGTGTCTGGGAAGGAGAATACAGGATCAGTAAAGAACACTGAACTCCTAGTAATTTCTCCTTGCCTAGGTCACAATCTTACAAGGCTTATATACATTTTTTCTAGTTACCTTTGCCAAGTATTGATCATTTCTAAATGTGTCATTCTGGCCTGGCTTATTCTCCCTAAACCACCTGCATCCAACATCTGTTCTCCTTCTTCTTTTCTTTTTTTCATGTCCAACTTTCCATCTCCCTGCAATACTTTGCAGAAATACATAGATCACTTATCAATCTCTGCATTCTCCTTTGTAGTTGAATCTCATTTGGCCCACTCACATGTGTCCTGCGAGATGCCCTTCACTTCTTGCTGACCCAGGTCCACATTCTGTAGTTGCAATTAGCTGCATTCCTTACAGAAAACAGCATAGCACGTACTGGCACAGGCTTAGCAAGGCCTGGTACAACAGTCCTGCAGACAGAAATATACATTTCCTAGTGTGTAGCAGATGGACTCAGGACCAATAGGTATAGTGTGCTCTTGATAGCAGTTGGAGATGGAGTGAGATTTCAATCTGACGTCAGCACTACATTTACCCGTGCACGAGGCTTTGATCCTCAGGTTTTTTTTTTTCCGTCTCCATAGCCAGTTCAGGACTTCATACATGCACAGCATTAGAAAACCAAACTCCAAATTTAAAGAAGAAACAAAGAAAAACTTACCTCCAAAACGAGCCCCATTCTCCTGTGGTGATACCTAAGGGTCCCTCCCCCAGTCGAGATTTCCTGAGGTGATTTCCGAGATCCCTCAGAAGTAAGCCTTGGTCCCGGCGTGGACTTAGCCCCCTGAAAAGGGAGCGGCTGAGAGGCAGCGGGTGCAGAACCAAGCGCGGCGGTGAAGGTAATTCCCTCTCCCCCCGCAGCTGGAGACCGCCTGGCAGAGGACCAGAAAACGCCGAGACACGGTAAGGTAGAACATTTTTTCTAAGTCTCCGGTCTCCGAGGCTCGGACAACCGCACAGATCATCCCTCCGGCTTCTGTACATTCGGGTTGAGCAGCCCTGTCCGGGCTAGATCCCGATCCGACAAGAGGGTCCTCCCACGTGGAGACTCCCCGGGGGGGCCACCATCTTACCACGTGGTCGCTGGCGCCTCCCCCCGGTCGCTGCATCGTCCACAAAACCAAGTCACGCACCGGACGCTTAAAGTACTTGTGTGCACAGCTGCACACGCATCTACGCCGTGCGCATAGCGACGTGCATATCAGGGCTGGGTGCATAGTGGCACGCTCAGGAGTGCCAAGCGCATAACTAGGCCCGCGCACACAGCCTCGCGCGCATCTCCGTTCCTACACGCACAGCGTAGGTGCACCCAGTACGCATAACCAGGCCTCCCGGCACACACACCTGTACAGGATACACACACAAATCATGGCACTGCAGTCCAAGACAGCTAAAGGTCCAGTCCTCTGCCCGGCATACCACCTGAGAGCGGCACAGCCTGAGGTGACCTCCGCCCTGTGCCTGCTATGCGAAGGAGCTCGGGGGGAGGCGAGACGAGGTCCCCTTCAGCCTGTAGACGACTCCGGACCCCCAGACCTCTCTATTCCTGACTCAGCCCCTCCACAGTGGGGGCCCTCGGGGAGCGCCGTCAGACCCAGTGCAGTCCCAGGCAACTTCACCTGGGCGGGATTCTTCACTGAGCTGCAATCCTACATTCACGCACAGACAGGGCCACAAGCAGCACAACCACAACCCCCGATAGTGGTCCAGAACCTCCCAGGCCCCTCCCAGCCTCCACCAGATGAGCCTCCCCTAGACAAATACCTCCCCCTAGGGGACACAGATGATTCGGAGGAGGAATCAGAACCCCTGGAAGAGGGGGAACTCCCTCCAGGAATGGAACCGTATCGCACCATGATGTGCTTCTTCCCAAAAGATGAATTATCAGATCTCGTATCCACGAATCTGAAGGCATTGGCCATCCTGGACACATGTAACACAGCAGAGTCCAAGGTGAGCCCCTTCCTGGCCGGGCTCTGCCAGATCTCACGCCATTTCCCTACGCTACAGGCCATACAACAACTGATCGACCTGGAATGGGCTCTCTACCCCTTGGACCCCGCGACGAAGGAACTCCTGAGGTTTCCCAAGGTCGACGCCCTGGTCTGCGCCACCACAAATCGCACTACCATACCAGTCAAGGGAGGAGCTTCACTCAAGGATGTCAATGACAGACATCAGGAATCCATCCTCCAGTAGTCTTATGATGTATCAGCTATGACCTTACAGATCGCTGCTTGCTGTGCCATGATGTCTTGCACCTGCCTGGCTATCGGTGGCTTTACTTGAAACCATCAATTAATTCTGGAAACATAAAGCTATGTTTTTAGTATTTAGTGGCTTAATATAATGTATACATATTTTATAGTTTAATTAATAGTTTTTAGCTGTTTTATTTTTTCTTTTAAGTTTTTGTAGTTTTTATTTTCATTTTAAATTACTGATTGTATTTCTGATTGTATATTTATGGAATTGTAAACCGCTATGAAGGCTATGCTGATACAACGGTATATAAATAACAATAAACCTTAAACCTATGGCCAGGGACACAACTATGCCAATCGAGGCATTAGACCTGGCAATATCATTCCTCACGGATGCGACCTCAGACCTGGTATGCACCTCAGCCAGGAGTCTCTCGTCCATAATGGCAGTCAGAAGACAGCTCTGACTCCGAAGCTGGTTAGCCGACGCAACCTCTAAGATGAGGCTCACGAGAATGCCCTTTAGAGAAACACTCTATTCAGAAGTGACCTGGACATATTAGCCGACAAATGGGGCAAGTCCCCTGTCTACCGGAGGACAGGAACAAGAGGAACCAACGCCCCTCTCCCTGGGCACCCAAGGGCAGAGGATCCCAGCATTATAGACCATACAAAAACACTTACCAAGCCCCCCGCCCCACCGGCAAGGGGCAATCCTTTCAGAACAGACACAATAAAAGAGGAGCCGGCTCACGACCAGGCCCCAGCCGCAACACGCAATGAGTATCAGCAGACCCATCTACAGGAAGAGATCATAGGGGGCAGGCTTGCCCTATTCTACCAAAGATGGGTCGAAATGACGTCAGACAATTGGGTCCTATCCATCATCCGAGAGGAATACTACCTGGACTTCTACAGCATTCCCCCAGACAAGTTTGTGATTTCTCCATGCCATGGAAGAAAGGAAGAGGAAGGCAGTGGAAACCATGCTATCAAAACTACTCATCCTAAAGGCAATAACACTGGTGCCCCCGCACCAACACAATTTTGGGCACTATTCCATCTACTTCATCGGGCCCAAGAAAAGAGGGAACATTCCGGCCGATACTGGACCTCAAGACCGTCAATCATTACCTGAAGGTACCCCGCTTCTGCATGGAAACCCTACGTTCGGTCATAAAGGTGGTACAACCGGGAGAGTTCCTGACCTCCCTGGGTCTTTCAGAAGCTTGTCTCCACATACTGATCCATCGCATCCATCAGCGTTTCCTACGCTTCACGATATTGGGCCATCACTACCAGTTCCAGGCCCTACCGTTCACCAAGATCATGGTGGTAGTAGTAGCGACACTGAGGAAAGAAGGAATCCTCGTGCATCCATACCTGGACGATTGGCTGATCAGAGCGAAACCGCCAGAGGAAAGCCATCAAGGAACCACCAGAGTCTAGGAACTACTGCAGAACCTCGGGTGGGTCGTCAACACACCCAAGAACCACCTGCAGCCCTCCCAATCTCTAGAGTATCTGGGAGTCCGGTTCGACCCCAAATGGAACAAAGTCACCCTTCCCGCTACAAGGAGAAGGAGATTGATGGAACAACTAGAGCATTGTTGAATTCCACTCTCCCCACAGCATGGGACTATCTCCAAGTCTCGGACTCATGGAATCAACCATAGAAGTCGTCCCGTGGGCAAGGGCCCACATGCAGCCCCTACAACATTCCCTACTCTCACAGTGGAACCCAATGTCTCAAAGCTACTCCGCCCCCCTCAGGCTACCAGCGAAGGTTCGGAACCAACTACAGTGGTGGCTACAAGAAGACCATCTGAGCGGGGGAACAAGCCTATCCCCATCGGAATGGACCTTGCTCACCACAGATGCGAGCCTACGGGGATGGGGAGCCCACTGCCAGGAGCTAACAGCTCAAGGACAATGGGAAAAGAAGAGTCGGCATGAAACATAAACCGACTGGAAGCCCGAGCAGTCAGACTAGCCTGCCTATGGTTCAGTCACAGACTCGAGGGAAAATCAGAGTCATGTCAGACAACGCCACAACAGTGGCCTACATCAACCGCCAGGGGGGAACCAGAAGCCAGCAGGTGTCTCTGGAAATAGAGCCCCTAATCACGTGGGCAGAATCAAACCTACAAGGGATATCAGCCGCCCACATCGCGGGAAAAGACAACATCACTGCAGACTACCTCAGCAGAGAGAGTCTGGATCCAGGGGAATGGACTCTGTCTATAGCAGCCTTCCAGCGCCAGCGGATAGTAAACCACTGGGGAACCCCAGCCATGGATCTTCTGGCAATCGGGACCAACACCCGGATTCCCAAGTTCTTCAGCCGAAGACGGGAACCGCTGTCCCAGGGAATCGACGCCCTCGTCCAGACCTGGCCTCAGGAGGACCTACTGTATGCCTTCCCTCCATGGCCACTACTGGGCGGAATCGTCCGCAAGATAGAACACCACAGAGGGCTGGTACTTCTAGTGGCCCTGGACTGGCCAAAAAGACCGTGATACGCGGACATGCGAAGACTTCTGGCGGGAAACCCTCTACGCCTACCTCCACACAGGGATCTACTCCAGCAAGGACTGATCCTCCACAAAGACCCAACGAGATTCTCGCTTATGGTCTGGCCATTGAGAGGTCTCGCCTGCAAAACAGTGGATACTCAGGACCAGTGATTGACACACTGCTTCGAACGCGCAAGTTCTCAACCTCCTTAACATATATACGAGTATGGAGAATATTCGAAGCCTGATGTGAGGACCACGACATCCTTCCATGGACAGTCAAAATCCCCATGATCCTGGAATTTCTGCAGGACGGCGTGAACAAAGGGTTGACCCTCAACTCCATCAAGGTGCAACTGGCCGCCCTGGCCAGCTTCAGATCTAGGGTGGATGGCACCAGCCTAGCGGCCCACCCAGACATCTCCCGCTTCTTAAAAGGGGTCAAGCACATTCGACCACTTCTAAAGTGGCCGATACCCCTATGGAATCTCAATCTAGTGTTAGACTTCCTAGCGGGAGCTTCGTTCAGACCAACTCGTGGTCTGTCCCTACGGCTCCTGACCTTGAAGACTGCGTTTCTCGTGGCAATCTGCTAAGCCCGTCGAATCTCCGAACTTCAAGCACTATCATGCCGGGAGCCATTCCTCAGATTCACGCTGAGATCCATACAGCTGCGCTCTGTACCCTCCTTCCTGCCAAAGGTAGTTTCTCACTTCCATCTAAACCAAACCATCTCGCTGCCATCTCCAGAAGAGCATATGGACTTGAAGACTCATGCCTTCTTCACCACCTGAATGTCGGCAGACTCCTAGTCCGATACCTAGAAAGATCAGAACCTGTACAAAAGACAGACCATCTGTTCATTCTTCACAGCGGAAAGAAGCAAGGGGAAGCGGCCTTGCGGGCAACCATTGCCCGCTGGATCAAAGAAGTAATCAAGGCGGCCTACATAGAGGCAGGCAAGCCTCCACCTCTACAAGTCAAGGCCCATTCCACAAGGGCCCAGGCAGTGTCCTGGGCAGAAATCAAGATGCTGTCACCCGCAGACATCTGTCGGGCGGCAACATGGTCCTCCATCCACACCTTCTCTAGATTCTATCACCTGATGTTCAGGCCAAGGAGGACACAGCATTCGCAAGGGCAGTACTAAATAGGCCACAGGCAGCCTCCCACCCGGTTCGGGAGTAGCTTTTGTACATCCCATTGGTCCTGAGTCCATCTGCTACACGCTAGGAAATGTAGAAATTACTTACCTGATAATTTCATTTTCCTTAGTGTAGATGGACTCAGCACCCCGCCCATGGCTGCCTCGCAATCAAGAATCCTCGAGGGAACCTCCCCCCGAGTGCAACACAAGCATGGGTAAGCCAACCCTTATCCCTAGTTCAGACACCCATATTGCCAGGTGTCGGCGCTTCTCAGTTGAGTGCCCTGGCGGTCTCCAGCTAGAAACCACATCAACCAATCCGAGTAATCAAGTATCAAGTTAACCAAATTAATCAAAATTATCCAAACACACATATATCCATAATTGCTTTTCAAGGAGAAAACTGAGGATCAGAGCCTCGTGCACGAGTATATGTAGTGCTGATGTCAGATTGAAATCTGACTCCATCTCCAACTGCTATCAGGAGCACACTATTCCCATTGGTCCTGAGTCCATCTGTCTACACTAAGGAAAATGAAATTATCAGGTAAGTAATTTCTACAATTTATCACGATCCGCTTGTGATTTAATTACTCTGAATAATTTTGTCATCTGCAAATTTGATCATCTCACTAGTGGTATCTTTTTCCAGATTATTTATAAATATATTAAAAAGCACCAGTTCAAGTACAGATCCCTGAGGCACTCCACTGTTTACCTTTTTCCACTGTGAAAACAGACTGTTTAATCCTACTCTCTGTTTCCTGTCTTTTAACCAGTTTACAATCCACAAAAGAACATCTTCTTCTAGCCCAATACTTTTTAGTTCTCTTAGAAGCCTCTCATGAGGAATTTTGTCAAACACCTTCTGAAAATCCAAATACACAACTGTATAACTTGTTTTTCATTTTGATTTTACTATTCTGTGCCTCAACCATAATGTTAAACTAGAGACCAGAACTGGTTCAACCCCATCAAGCAATGTCTACTGTGAACAAACCCAAACTTTTGCCTCCTGTGCTTTTTTTTTCCCCACACATTCTGTCACCTGACTTCTTCCCAGTCCCCACACGTGCTTAGGGATTCAAACAGACTGAGATTATATAATTAACTCAAGAATGAAGAAAAGGAAGGCATTGAAATATTACATGAATAAAAATGTTATTTTCCAAATAGTTGGAATGAAGTTTGGTTGCTTTACTCTTATGAAATAAATTACATACTGCATTTTGTTACTTTATTAGTATTTTAAGTTTGCAGAGTGGTATAGCTCCAGAATCTTAGCTCCAAGCTCTAGAGCCTGCTCCATTCTGATTCCAGCCTCTTTCCGGCTGCAGCAATCCTGGCTCCAGTTCTACTTCAGCTCCAGGGCATAGTAAAAAAAAAAAAAAACGAACCTGACCAGTTCTCCTCCAGGTCTTGGAGCTAATTCTGAGCTCCAGAGCTGGAGCCCCAGCCATTCCCAATATATAGTTTGCAAAGATTCCTGAGGTGATGTCTGTTTATTTAGGGTCTGTACTCAGGGGCAGCTGATGACAATCTGCTGCCTGAGGCGAGGGCTGAGATGGTGCTCCTCCCCCCCCCCCCCCCCCCCAATGCAGGAAGCAGGTCAAATCACCAAGATGGCCCTGGGAAGGAGGGGGGGGAGGCAAAGTTACCTTTTGTTTACTGGAAATGCTGTGGAAGTGGGCAGGCAGAGGTCAGAGTTCCCAGATAAGAATGTCAGTAATAACATTTCTAGGAAGCTGGGAACTCTATCATCTGCTTCCCAACCTTCCCTAGCATTTGCATCCTGGGAATGAGGGAGATAAGTGAATGGCAAGGGTCTGTGCATAGTGCACATTCAAAGTACAGATTTCCGATGTAAAAATATCACTTACAGCAATGTGGATGTTATATTTATATGCAGTTCTGTGTTGACAATAAGGGAACCCTGCAGAAAAGACACTTGGAGTCCGTAGGCCTATTCTAAAAAGTGCATTGGGTTTGTTCTTGGCCCTCAGAAAGCCATGAATAAACTGAAGTACAATTACAATATAGTAAACATTCCATACCAAAATGACCCTTAAATGCCAGCACTCAAGAAGTAAGAACCCTATGCATGAAAATACACCACTGTAAATATTGCACCAGGCCCTAAAACACCAATATACTTTCTATTAAGAAAACAGAACAAGCCAGGTTGTTATAGATCCCTACACAGAAACAACACAGTTGCAGAATAGCTCACCTCCATTACACACCAGAACATAGACAGATCCTCGCCAAATACAGAATAAAGTGACAAACTAAAAAGATAAACACACAAACAAAAACTGTACTGGAAACTGCAGACTCTGTATGTAATGCATCACTGGAAAAAATGAAACATCACCATTCTTCATAAAACAAAATCAGGAAATATAAAACAATCATAATAAAACCATACTAATAAAAAATACATATTTGAAGACAACTGATGAATAGAATATCATTATATAATTAAATTCATATACAAATTTTTAAAAAGTTCCCAAAAGCCAATAAAATATTTCAAAACAGCAGATACATAAAATAACATCCAATAATCATTAAAATTAATAAGGATAAAAAAGTTCCCAGTTTTTTATACCTGGGAACTTTTGATTTAGTCACCTTGAAATTGTTCTGGTTTAGTGTAGGAAGGGGGAGCAACACAAACTTTGTCCACTTTCTCTCATATACACACACTTTATAACAAACAGATGCTCCAATGCACACTCACTCTCACACACATACACATGCTCACTCACACTCTGTCACAAGCTCACATATTCAAATACACACAGTCTCTCATATGCTCATACCCACACACACACTCTTACTCTTTTACGTGGTCACACACAATCTTCCTCACACTTTCTCACATGCTTACGCACATGGTCACTCATATTCTCTCACATGCTCCCTATTTTTCCACCTTCCCTTCTTTTTCCTTTCACTCAACTGCTTCTCTTGCCTTCCTCCTCATTCACTTACCCCACTTTCCCTTTCATCCCCTATCACTCACTCACCCTCCGTGGCTTCCCTTCCATCCCATATCATTCACTTAACCCCCGCTCCCATGCCATTCTCTCTCTCTCTCAACCCTCCCCTGCTCACATTCCACCTCTTCCCTTTCACCTCAATCACCATCTTTTTCCTCCTGTCCACGGAGCCTGGAATTCTCATGGGCATGTCATAATTCCGTGTCACCGACTTAAGGGTGTGTTTTCCTGCCCACAGGCCTGGGATCCTGTTGGGCACCTCATAATCCCATGTCACTTTCATTAATGAATTTCTGCAGGGCTTGGGAGCCCCTTGGGAAATTCATACTCCTGGCCACGTATTGTCACTTATGCGCTGCCAGCGCCAGGTTTTCTTTCTGCCCGCATGGCCCAGGATCCTCATGGGCATGCCATTCTTTGGGGCGGCAGGTGATTTTTTTCTGTCTGGGTGTGGATGCAGAGTGAGGCGGCCACCACAGGAGTATTTTGATGGGCACTTTTTGCCGCTCTAAACTTTTGCCTCCTGAGGCTGTTAGTTCACTCTGCCTCATGATAGAACTGCCCCTGACTGTCAACCCTCCCTGCAGAAGTGTCTCTCTTGCTGTCACCAGCCACTGTCACCCTTCCCTGCAGATCAGTGTCTCTCTCACTCTCACCAGTCATAGTCACCCCTCCCCCCAGATTAGTCTCTCTCTCTCTCACCAATCACTGTCACCCTTCCCTCCCAGATCAGTCGCTCTCTCTGGCTCGTACCAGCTACTTTCACCCCTCCCTATAAATCACTCTCTCACCAGTCACTTTCACGCCTCCCTCCCAGATCAGTCTCTCTTTCTCTCACCAGTCACTGTTGCCCCTTTCCCCAGATCAGTCTTTCTGTGGTTCTCACTAGCCACTGTCAACCCCTCTCCCCAGACCAGTCTCTCTCATCACTGCCACCCTCTCTCTCACACCAGTTTCTATCACCAGACCAGTGTCCCTCTCCAGGGGTGGGGAAAAGCTGCTGCTACCTAACAGGCCAATACAGTACATTTGAACGCGCGTTTTCGTCACGCTAGCTTTAACCCTTATTCAGTAAAGGGTAATAGCACGTCGAAAACGTGCTATTACCCTTTACTGAAGGGTAACTGAAGGTTGATGGCAGCCAAGCCGCACATTTTACTTTAAGAAATTAGCGCCTACCCAAAGGTAGGCGTTAATTTCTGCCAGCACCAGGGAAGAGCACAGAAAAGCAGTAAAAACTGCTTTTCTGTGCACCCTCCGACTTAATATGGCGATATTAAGTCGGAGGCCCCAAAAGTTAAAAAAAAGTAAAAAAAATAAAAATTTAAAATGGGCTCGCGGGTTGAAAACCGGACGCTCAATTTTGCCGACGTCCGGTTTCCAAACCCGTGGCTGTCAGCGGGCTCGAGAACTGATGCCGGCAAAATTGAGCGTCGGCTGTCAAACCTGCTGACAGCCGCCTCTTTTTACCGCGGACCCTAATTTAAATAAATTAATTTACTGTATCACGCACACGAGAGTGTCCTGTGAGCGTGCCGGGAGAGCGGGCACTTGCCCGCTCTCCTGCGATTTTTACTGTATCGGCCCGATAGAGAGTGAGACCTGCAGGTTGCAGCAGCCTGCCTATTCAGCATTACAGGTCTTCTGATATGCTCCCCATCAGCCACCCCTCTACCCTACCCCAGATTTAGGTCCCTATGCATGTGCACTGCCTCGAAGTTGGCTCTGCTGCACAGCAGAGGATAATGAAATTGGGAGAAAGCGGGGGAGGAAGAGGGGGAATGAAGAGCCGACTTTGAGGCAACACACACACACCCACCCCTGAGTCTGGGGCAGGGTGGTGGCTGGTAAGGAACAGATCAGAAGACCAGCTATCACATTCCACCCTGTGGCTGCCCCCCTCCTCCCCCCCCCCCCCCTACACACATACACACACACACACACACACACACACACACACACACACACTGAAATCCCAGACCATTGGCATATCGACTCTTTTGGGTTTTTTTTTACCTGCAGTCCCCTGTCTTGCCTGGCCATACAGCTTCCTCCCTGCCCCCGTAGCACAGGCTGCCAAGTGACCAAGCAGCAGAGGGAACATAGAAGAACGGCTCAGCATTGCTGCTTTTTTTTTTTTAACTTTTATTTTTGTGAGCCACAGAGGTAGGAGGCAGCCAACACAGGCATCATAGTGTCTGCATGGGAACTAAACCAGTAGCTCTGCATACCCAGGCCACAAGCCTGCCAAATAGTTGAAAGCTGGCAAAGAAGATCCCCTTGCTAAGCCACGCTCCAATGCACAAGCATGCGGGAGACAACAAAAATTGGAGAGCCTGCGCAGCATGAAGGTGAAGTAGGATGCTGCACTTTTTTTTTTCAAGTATGCAGAGTACTTTGCAGACATGAGGGCAATATAGGCGGCACAGTCAGGCAGTTGGACTGCAGTAGGGAAATTTGAGGCAGACACTGCAAGGGCGATTTGAGGGGAGCATTTTTTGCTGCCTCAAAATTCTGCTGCCTGAGGCTGGGGCTTCACCCTGCCTCATTATAGAATCGCCTCTGACTGTGCTGGTGTAGTTCTGGACATAAGGGGACACTGTGTACTATCATACATGCATATTTTACAAAGAGCATGCACCAAAACTGTGGCAATGAAGGAAGCCAAGTGACACCCAGGGCCTTAGGACCAGCCTGCCCTGCAGCAGTAAGACAGTGAAGGCGGGGGAAACGGATCCAAGATGGCCGCACGGCAGCTAAGCTTGGCGTTTTCAGCTCCGTGGGCGATTTGAAATAAAACCTTTATTGCTAAAAATTTTCCTGATGGGAAGAAAGCGTAAACCGGGGGGGGAGGGGGGGAACATACCCTGCAGCCCCCACGACAACGCCTGTGACCGGACCCATGGATGCACACGTTGTGCGCGGAGAACTTGAAGCAGTCGCCGGAGAGTGGAGGAGGGGAAGAGGAGCTCCCCTCTCTCCTTGGCTCACTATCTCCCCTTAGTCCCGGAGAAGGAACACCGCTGAGGAATCCTGCTGCAGAGAGAAGTGTCTTTGAATCGGCAGGAACGCCACCCGCCCAAGGAGTTGTGAGCTGGAGGAAAAATTTACTGTTATGACGCAGACTAATATAAATCTGGAACAGCAAATAATATCTAATAGAGAGCAGATTGATGGACTCCAACAGGTCCAAACACATTTTCCATATTCTCCATCTTGAAAGAAGGCTTTTCAAGATGGAGATTATGGAAAATGTGTTAAAAAGCAGGAACTTGAGGTTTATTAATTTTCCCCAAGTTCCCTTGAATTCTCCCAGAGAGACATTTAAAAAAATATCTCCTTGAAGTAATATAAATTGAGGAATCAATTCTTCCGCATGTGTCAAGGATTTTTTTTACTTGCCACAAGTAAGGAGAGCAGTGCAACCTAGTGAGGCAGCAACATCTGTAATCCCGGCTGGTGGATTGCCATTAAACATCTCGGCGATACTGGAGACATCAGATACAGAATTAGCAACTCCTGCAACTTTAATTGGGACTCTTGCTCTAGAGCCAGACAGAGAGTTGCTCTTAAAACTGTGTCTTTTAGACACAGAAATGCTGTATTTTTGGGGCTGTAAAGTAAGAGTGTACCCAGACGTTTCTAGGGACACTCAAAAAAAGAAGGAAAGCTTTTCTTCTTTTGAGACCGCAAGTGTTGTCGACTTGGGGGGGTGGGGGGGGGGGGGTCTTTTTCCTTAAATTCCCATGCAAATGCTTGGTGAACTATGCTAATAATTCATAGATTTTCTTTGATCCTCCCCCCGACTGACACAATTTCTAATTGGGAAAACCCCAGTGACGCCTGTAGGTACCAGTTTGGGTGCATTAAGTTCCTCATAAACAGGCCGATATAGTACTGTGCGCTCCAGCAGAGCACATTGTTAACCCGCGATTGGACACGCGTTTTCCATGCGCTAGCTTTACCCCTTATTCAGTAAGGGATAATAGCACGTCGAAACACGCGTCCAACCCCCCGAACCTAATAGCGCCCGCAACATGTAAATGCATGTTGATGGCCCTATTAGGTATTCCCGCGTGATTCAGTAAGTAAAATGTGCAGCCAAGCCGCACATTTTACTTTAAGAAATTAGCACCTACCAAAGGTAGGTGCTAATTTTTGCCGGCACCGGGAAAGTGCACAGAAAAGCAGTAAAAACTGCTTTTCTGTGCACCCTCCGACTTAATATCATGGCGATATTAAGTCGGAGGCCACAAAAGTTTAAAAAAAAAAAAAAAAATTTAAAATGGGCCCGCGGCTCGCGGGTTGAAAAGCGGACGCTCAATTTTCCGGCGTCCGGTTTCCGAACCTGTGGCTGTCAGCGGGCTCGAGAACTGATGCCAGCAAAATTGAGCGTCAGCTGTCAAACCCTCTGACAGCCACCGCTCCTGTCCAAAAAGAGGCGCTAGGGATGTGCTAGTGTCCCTAGCGCCTCTTTTTACCACCGGCCCTAATTTAAATAAATTACTTTACTGTATCGTGCACACAGGAGAGCGGGTGCTCGCCCGCTCTCCCGCGATTTTTACTGTATCGGCCCAAAACTAAATTAGTTCTCTAAGCTACTGTGGCTTTACCTTTTGTTTAAAATATTTCCTTGGGTTGTGTTTATCTACCGCCCAATATTTGTGGACTTTATTCAGAGAAAAGGATGTGTATTTCCTTAAATTTTTGGTTTTGATATATGAGTATAGTGTAATCTCTGTTTTTTCTCTTTTGAGATGTTTATCTTGTATTTTTGTAAAAAATAATTAAAGATAAAATTTAAAAAAAAAAAGTGAAGGCAGGGACCATGCTGGAGAATCTGAAGTACCTTCTGTGCCTATGGGAGCCTAATAGGACAGAAATTGAGGTGATGGGGTCAGGCTCCTGAAGGGGGCAATTATCAAGAGCTAGGGGTAAACACTTCTGGTAAATTTTATTTATTTCTTTATTTGCATTTATAGTCCGCTAATACCAAGGCCTGAAGCGACTTACAATTAAAACATACATAATAGAAACGCAAATTAAAAATACTGAGCATAAACACATTTTTAAAAAATCATTAAATCCTTTTGTACAGCTCCTTTAAATTAAAGCTTAACAGAATGCCCACTTGAATGGGAATGTCTGTAGAGCACTTTTGAACCCCTTTTGACACTCCATAGTCCTGAGTTCTTGTGGGAGAGTGTTCCAGAACTTAGGTCCCGCAATAAAAATAAAAGCGCACTCCCTTGTTTTGCAAAGCCTGGCCTGTCGGACAGAGGGCACATCCACCAGTGACCTCTGAGAAGAGCACAATGATCTCATGACACGTGTCAGCTAGTATAAAGTGTTTGTTGTAGCATGTAGTTATCCTGAAGGTTTTGCAAGCTTACAGGCTGAACTTTAGGATACAAAACTTGCTTCTCAGCTTTTTGGCTAACATCATGGTTTGAGCCATGAGCTGAGAAGGACCGAGATTAAGAATTAGTACAATATGGGAGTGTTAGAATGCTGCCAACTGAGCTGACTTCATTGTGGGAATGGCGATACAGCAACCTTTGCTAAAGGAGGAGGCTTGAACCTCCTGATAACATTTTTTTTTTTTTAAATGCTCTGTTAAAAACATAATTCTTAAATTAGAACAAGTCATTCAACTGAAATTATTCTTAGTAGAGCGATAATCCCCTACAAATGTATTCATTTTCTTTCAAAGTCTTTGTGTACTGTAAATATTTGCAAGCATTCAGTCTTTAATTTCTGTTGAACAGATTGAGTATGAGAAGAAAAAGAAAGAAGATGGAAAACGAGCTCGGGCGGATAAACAGCAAGTTTTGGACATGCTTTTTTCAGCCTTTGAAAAACACCAGTATTACAACATTAAGGATTTGGTGGACATCACAAAACAACCTGTGGTATAACTGTTTCTACTTTGTTACCTTTTTAATTAACATATCGTTTTAAGATACTTATGGCTCATTATCCCTGCAAAATGTATGTTCATTGATAAGTATAGTTTGTCATACAACACATTTGAGCATAAGGTTGGACTTCATATTGGAAGGTAGGATGCTTAAAATTCTGTTTTACTGAGCTCCTGCATTTCAGTATAAATTGCCTGCTTGAATATGCTGTTTCGCTTATGTTATAAAATTTTGCATGTATTTTAATAATAAAAGTAAGGAATTTACTTCTAAAAGGTTGGATAACAAATAGTTCGGAGCATAAATAAACTATATTGCACAGGGAGGACAATTTTTAAAGGAATTTGTCTGGGTGAGTTAGCAGTTACCTTCATAAATTCTTTGAGCTGAAAATTGCCTTCCCCTTTAGCAAGCAAAAGTATGTGTTTTTTCATAGTGTAAATGCTTATAGCTGTGAGAAGGGGTGGGAAACCCCTGTGCATAGTTTGCACCTATAATCAATAGGTACATTTTATATCTGCAGTCTCTCTGAAAAATAGCTTGCAGGTCCACAGATACAATGTAATGGATTTCCCATTTAGGATCTGCTGAGTACTTCCAAGTGACCCAGAATAGCCACTGTTGGAAACAGGATACTGGCCTCGATAGACCATTGGTCAGACTCAGCATGGTATTTGTTAAGTTATTAAACCGAGAAATTCAAGTAGTTAATTTTTGGTCCTGGTAATATATTTAGAGTATTATCGCTTTCTCCCTCTTCCCTCTGAATCATTACATGAAGTATCTGGCACAGAATAATTAACATAGGTTACATTGCAGAGATAAGTGGCTGCATTATATGCTGATCATTCAGAAACTTGTACTAAGGACATAAGAAATTTCCATACTGGGTCAGACCAAGAGTCCATCATGCCCAGCATCCTGTTTCCAACAGTGGCCAATCCAGGCTACAAGTTCTTGGCGAGTACCCAAAAACTAAGTATATTCCATGCTACTGATGCTAGTAAAAGCAGTGGCTATTTTCTAAGACAACTTCATTAATAGCAGGTAATAGACTTCTCCTGCAAGAACTTATTCAAACCTTTTTTAAATCCAGCTACACTAACTGCACTAATCACATCCCCTGGCAACAAATTCCAGAGTTTTTATTGTGCGTTGAGTGAAAAATAATTTTCTCCGATTAGTTTTAAATGTGCTACATGCTAACTACCTTCATGGAGTGTCCCCTAATCCTTCTATTATCCGAAATAGTAAATAATTACCCGTTCTAGACCTTTCATGATTTTAAAGACCTCTATCATATCCCCACTCAGCCGTCTCTTCTCCAAGCTGAACAGCCCTAACCTCTTTAATCTTTCCTCATAGGGGAGCTGTTCCATCCCCTTATCATTTTGGTCGCCCTTCTCTTTACCTTCTCCATCACAACTCTATCTTTCTTGAGATGCGATGACCAGCATTGTACACAGTATTCAAGGTGTGGTCTCACCATGGAGCGATACAGAAGCATTATGACATTTTCTGTTTTATTCACCATTTCCTTCCTAATAATTCCTAACATTCTGTTTGCTTTTTTGACTGCCGCAGCACACTGAGCTGACTTTCCCACTGTGACGCCTAGCTCTCTTTCCTGGATGGTAGCTCCTAATACGGAACCTAACATTGTGTAATTACAGCATGGGTTATTTTTTCCTATATGCATCACCTTGAACTTATCCACATTAAATTTCATCTGCCATTTGGATGCCCAGTTTTCTAGTCTCACAAGGTCCTTCTGCAATTTATCACAATCTGCTTGTGATTTAACTACTCTGAATAATTTTGTATCATCTGCAAATTTGATTACCTCATTCGTCTTTTTCCTTTCCAGATCATTTATGAATATATTGAAAAGCACGGGTCGTAGTACAGATCCTTGAGGCACTCCACTGTATACTTGTAATCCATGAAAGGACATCGCCACCTATCCCATGACCTTTTACTTTTCTTAGAAGCCTCTCTTGAGGAATTTTGTCAAATACCTTCTGAAAATCCAAATACACTACATCTACCGGTTCACTTTTATCTCATGTTTGTTAACACCTTCAAAAAAGTGAAGCAGATTTGTGAGGCAAGACTTGCCTTGGGTAAAGCCATGCTGACTTTGTTCCATTAAACCATGTCTTTCTATATGTTCTTTGATTTTGATCTTTAGAACACTTTCCACTATTTTTCCTGGCACTGAAGTCAGGCTAACTGGTCTGTAGTTTCCCGGATCGCCCCTGGAGCCCTTTTTAAATATTGGGGTTACATTAGCCCAGTCTTCAAGTACAATGGATGATTTTAATGATAGGTTACAAATTTTAGCTAATAGATCTGAAATTTCATTTTTTTAGTTCTTTCAGAACCCTGGGGTGTATACCATCCGGTCCAGGTGATTTACTGCTCTTCAGTTTGTCAATCAGGATTAGCCAGGGCATTGATAAACAGCTAAAGATTTATCTTAGAGATTTTGCTAGACAGGTTCTGCATAGTACAAACTGAGAAGTATACCGTCTTATATCAATTTACATATAAGAGCACATATATATATATGCAAAAAAAAAAAACCCCAAAATAAAACTTAGGGGAAAAGGAAAAAAGCACTCTCACTTATCAATTAGTCATACACAAAGTATTGTTTTTCCTAAAATGATACTGCTTTATTCAAAATTCAATGAAAATGTAAATTTTTCAGTTTTTACATAAAATCAATATCAATCCCTGATACATCATTAATTACTTTATCTCCACATATTAACAATTACCACTGGATATTGGTTTAAGCCCAAATGATCATAACCCTCAACTCTGTCCTACTTCTTACCTCAATCTTACCCTTAATGGACTTTATATCACCAAAATATATTAATGTTGTAGTTGGTCTTTTATAATGGAAAACACCACTATATAATTTTAACTCTTAAATCTCTCAAATCACACTTCTATCTCCTTCATCAGTGGTGTGTTCCATTCAGATGATTTTATCTTCTATCCCAACAAGGGCAGCTCCCTGCCCTTTCCTCCTCCCCTCTGTCTCTCAGAGTTCTCTGTGCCGCACATGCGCAGTAGAGCTGCTCTCTACTGCACATTTGCAGCACGTCGGTCAAGCTTCATTTATCTAGTTAGATATATATATGTGTGTGTGTGTGTGCCAGAGAGAGTACCTATGTGAGATTGTGAAGGAATGTGTATATATGTTTGAGAGATTGGGAGCTAGTATGTGTGAAAAAGGGATTGTGTGTATTTGAGGGAGTGAGCGTGCCTGTTAGTTTGTGAGAGAGGGAGCCTGTGTGAAGATCTGTGTGTGTGAGAGTGAGCCTGTGTGTGTGTGAGAGAGGGAGCCAGTGTGCAGGGGTATGTGAGAGAGAAAGGAAGCCTGTGTGAGGGTGTGTGCCTGTGAAAGGAAGCCTGTGTGAGGGTGTGTGCCTGAGAGAAAAAGGAAGCCTGTGTGAGGATGTGTGCATGAGAAAGAAAGGAAGCCTGTGTGTGTGTAAGAGAGGGACAGAGAGAGCCTATGTAAGGGGCAGTAATGAGAGAGGGGTCAAACTCTGAGAGTCAAAATAGAGTGGAAAGGGTTGAGCCTAGAGGGGGAGGAGAGAGCTTGTGGAATAGTTGGGGCCTGAGAGGGCAAAGTGAAAGGACACTGGCAGAGGAGTAGGGAGAGAGGGTAGAAGAGGGACACTCTTATGGTGTGCTTCTAAGGAAATTCACTACAACTCTGCATTTTTAAGTAATAATTTTTTTCTGTATTACATTTTAAATTAATTTCTTAAAGACAGTCATGTATATTGTGTTATTCTGACCAATATAAAGTATGCAGAGTTTTGCAGAATTTTAAATGTTTATGTGCAGAGTTTTAAATTTTTGTGCACATATTTCCCCTCAGGTGTAATATTTTTGTAATAATTTTACTATGGAGTATTGTGCTTTGATTTATATAAATTTCCAGGAGAAAAGGTTTAAAGGATACTGATATGCAGACATTAAGGAAAAAGTGCAGAGATGCTTCTACAGCCAAGTCCAAAAGCAAAGCACGTTCATGCAGCATTGTATGAATTATGAAGAAGGCTGCTTACCCTGTAAAATTTAATAGTAGTAATTTTTGTTATGGGTTTGATAGTAGCTTGATTTCAGTTGTTAATATTACTACCCTTAACATAAGGCTTGGGGGAAACCTGCAAGGAGCCGCAGTTACTACCCTAAGAAATTTGCTGGGCAGACTGGATAGACTATTTGGCCTTTTTCTGCCCTCACAACTATGTAACTATGTAAATGTTTTTGTGAACACACATGGAGGTAAACAAAGCTGTGAATTGCACTGCTAACATTGGGAGTAATGTCAGTAAATGTAAAAAAAAGAAGTATTCCATTAAATCCAGACGTTAGTGGTGCCATAAAGGAGAGGCAGGGGAGAGGAATACACATGAAAATATCTCTTTACATCATTTATGCTTGGTTTCCTATGAGATGCATGAATCTGAAATAAGTTATATTACTTTAGTCAGGTTTTTCTCCAGGGCAGACTGCATGAAACACAAGTAGAAAGAACAGATTGTGCAGAGTTGCCAAGGTGGAACAGTTTTTAAGAGGGAGATACTCAATTCACATTATAATATTAACTTGTCCACCTCAATCCATGAGTCCTTACCCTGGTGTAGTGGATGAATACAGATAACAGCTGCTTTCTCTGCTGGTAATGCTGGCAGTATCCTCTCCTCCCCTTGCCTAGCTAGTTAATCCCGAGGGCAGGGGGAAGGAGGCATGCCGCATCAAATTTAAAGTGAATAATTTTTCAGCCTTTTATTGTCTTTGCTTTATAGCCTCTATCTTTGTCTTCTTTTTATATCTGTTGGTCTATGATTAATTATAAAGCAAATGAAGGTATAACTTGCTACCAGAAGTGCCTATTATGATTGGCCACTACTGATGGCATCACAGTCATGCTAAGGACTTTGTTGCTTTGTTTGTAAACTTTTCATGACCAGTCATATCACTTTATTGCTTTTACCTATGATATGAAGACAGTATGTAAGAATATAAAATATGTCATGCTAAGCTCCATCGAGCCCAGCATCCCTTCTCTGACTGTGGTCAGTCTGGGTTACAAGTGCCCGCAAAATCCCAAAATTTAAATCAGTGTAGTGCATGAAGAGGGTTGCAGTTGACCGTGAATTGAGGAATATATTTTAGTTTCAGTGGACATGCAGGTAATGTTCAAATATCAGTAACAAAGGAATGTTTGGGTGGGTTTCCATCCCCATAGAAAAACAATTTCTTTTTATTTTTCAGTATTAGCACAGCTTAAGCCAATTTTTATCACCCAGATAAACGTTCAGATGTTTAATTATCCAGAACTCTAGTTTTGTATTTTTAGTTAAATGTTGGTTCATATAGGAACAGATTAGATTCACTAAACATTTTTCTCATAGACACAGAATAGGAGAAGAATCTTTATTAATCGGGCCCCTTGTCTCTGTGGAAAATTAGATGTCCAGAATCAAAGGCAGTTGTTCAATTATAGCCCACTGACAAGGGCATGATCCCTAATAGAAAGTGGAATTAGAAAAATAAATATAAAAAACATGATTGATTGTATATTATTTGTTAAAATCTACACAGCTGCAAGATTTACTTTTCTACTTTATAATTACTATTATCCCTCTGAGGGAATGAATAATTTTACTGAAATCATATGAATAAGTGCTTCAGGTCTGTACTGTTTTCAGTTTGGGTTGAACCTAATTCTTGCTAAAGAATTTCCCCCGTCTTTCATTTATTTTAAATTCTTTTCCTTGTTTGCATTTTTGTTTTTCATTTTTCTGAAGCACTGATGTGAGTTCAAGATTGGCGAGAGACAAGAAGGTGAAATGCATACTAAAACCCATACAAAATATATTCTAAGCATTGCAAAGCCTTCGATCTTTTATTTTGTCATACACAAAAACTGACTGAATATGGTCTAAGTTTTTCAATCTGGCTTAAAAAAAATAAAACTCTGCTAAGTTCAATTCCTTGCAGTGGCACATGTCATCATCACGTAGAAGTAAATCCAGTTCTATATAGCTTCTAGTTGTCAGATTCATGTGAGTTTGCTTCAGTTGAAGCCTCACACACTGACATGGGACATCAGTCTGATTCTGGTCCTTTTTTAGCCTATATATTGTGAACTGTCAAGAAGGTCCCGTTTTGTTGGCATGAACTTCAGTCTGCTGAGTCAGTATGTTTTGGGTTCTAATGACTTATCCACCATATACCAGATTTCATCATAATAAGAGTGATTCTCCAAACACATCACTAATTCCTGCCTAAGGTAATGTCACATTTCATCCTTAATCAGTTGTCCTAATCACATTTTTCTCTAGGCCATTGCCATAAAAATGAAATAGTTCTTTATTTCCACGATTGAAAGAGCTGTTGCCTTCTACCTGGAGTGAACTCAACTCTTAGCAAGTTCACATAACTTTAGTTTCTTTTGAATCTAATAGACCTGGAAGTGTGACGACAAAAGGCATCTTTTCTAATTGGAAAGCAGATTACACACTCTGTTTTCAATTGATAAGCAGGCTGAATTAGCCATGCTGTCTGGGTGACGTCATCCGACAGCATGGGGCAGAGCTATCTCTTCAAGCTAGTAAAGCTTTGCTCTGCTCTGCATGCGCAGCAGTTCCCATTTGATTACTGATTGCCAGATCTCTTCAGTTCGTTTATTTCTACACTTTGCACAGACATGTAGAAGATGGTCTTTTCTTACATCTCATCCTTTCTTCTAATTTTCACATCAGTGATTCTCCAAACAGCACTTTTAAGTGCTACCATGTCCAAGCGCCCGAGCTTTAAGTACTGCTTCTGTGGGTACATAATGTCGCTCACAGATGGCCATAATTATTGTTATTTTGACTGGGACCTGACCACAACCAGGCCAACTGTAGAGACTGCAGAAGAATATCTCTTCTGGCCCAAAAGCAGAGGGCCAAGAAGCTTGCCCGCTTAAAGGAGCAAGAGTTGGCAGGGTTCTTCTTCAGCCTCAGAAGGATACGTTCCAGCCCTGAGGAAGACTGACAGAAGGTTAACTCATTCCTCCCCAGGGCCAAAGAAACATCAACCAGACTTCCCTCAATGGGCCACATCCACGGCCACTCCAGAGGTAGCCCACCCACCCTCAAAACCTAAGTCTCAATGCCCCATGCTCCAGATGGCTACGGCAGCACAGAAAAAAGCAGTGGCACAAACTGCATCCAAGGGAAAGTTGCAGACTGCTCAAAAGCCAAAGACGCAAGATGTGTCAAAAGCATGGCACACCAAAACACATGGCACAGGCCATGCGGAAGCATTTAGTTAGTGCATGAAGCGCTGAAACGTAAAGCTCATGGCACAAGATGCGTCGAAGTAGACGGAGCATGATGCACTGAAGCACAAGATGCACAAAAGTATGCTACGCACATTGCAGTGAAGCAACCAGCTTACGGCGCACTGAAACACACATTACATTATACTTCGAAGCATTCCAGACAAGGCACACCAGAGCACACAATGCAGGAACAGTCGACACAAGCCACTCACGATGCATTGGCGCATACAGGTTGTACAATGACACCTTCTACATCAGGCTCTGGAGACTCTTATAGGCCACAGCCAACAGCTCACAAAGAGTACAAGACCATGGAAACCTCAAAGTGCCCAGTGCCAAAGCTTCTACTAGCAATCCCTTCAGCTCCAAAGAAGGCTAAGCTATATAAAGAGGATTCCTTTCTTCCTGCCTTCCCATTACATTCCATGAAAGGACCCCAGATGCAGAAAGCCATGTCAGATTGGGGAAGGTCGCTTTCATTCTCCCTACTCTGCTTCAGGCTAGTGCTTCATCAAATTCATCACAGAGAGGAAAAGAGATCTTTTTAGGACTTTCTTCAACATCGCAGTGGAAAAAGGATTCTTTGTACCTTCAGGAAGAGTTGTATCCAAGACACACAGAGGTCTAGCCAAAATCCTATTCCATCATTCAAGCCTATAATTCTCTTCTATCCTTGTAGAATTGCTGCTAACACCTCTGTACCCTAGACTGGACTGCCCTCCGCTGCTCCAGCTCCAGGATACCTTCCACCAGAGGGGCCCTTCTCATTCCAAGAATCTGCCTTAGAATCACAGCCTTCTTCAAAGGGTCAGCATCAAATATCAGTGCTGGAGGGGATTGCTCCCCCCCCCCCCCTTTCCCCCATTTCCAGGATGAATCAAGCAATGAATCTGATCACCAGCATCTAAGAAGTTTCTTTTCTGCACTGCATCCTCAAATGCAGCCACCCCTGACATACCCCAGTCATCCGCCATCAGAGAAAGAGGTCCCGCTGTGCTTCTCAATGCCGTCTCCATGCAGAGTTCCAAAATCTCTTCCATCACCTATTCTGGAAGGGGACCAGAGCCCACTCCCCTCACCAAGGTCTGAGATTCAGTCTGAACAATCACCCATGAACTCACCATTTAGCTCGATGGATATCCTTCTGACCCCCTAGAAGAGCCATCCAAGTACACTTCCCCGCCAGAAGATCTCACATATTTTTGCTTCATGGAAAAGCTGGGATCCACTGTAAGCTTAGAAGTCCAGAAAGTGCCTGACCCATGATCAGAGGTGTTAGGCATATTTAAAATCCTAGATATTCCTGCAGAGCCCACTGCACTTTCTTCGCATGCTGTGTTAGACTCGGTCCTGATGAAAGCCTGAGAGTTCCTTTTTTCTGGATTAATAGTCTCTCGGAATGTGGATTTAAAGTTCCATCTGAGAAAATCCCCAGGGTATGGAATAGTTCAATTACTGCATGTCTCAGTAATAGTGGAGTCTGTGATAAAGAAGGCAAAAAAAAAAAAATCAAGATTCTAATCCAGTGCACCTCCTGAAAAAAACCACAAGCTCCTGGATGACTTCAGACACAAGGTTTTTCAGGGAGCAAAGCTCACTTCAAGGATTGAACAGCATCAATTCTATATGGTGCAATACTTATATGAGTGTGTGCAGAAACTGAACCCTTACATATGGTCAGAAACAGAAGAAGGAATAACACCTCAGCCTCTTCATGACCTAGAGGAAGGACTCTATCACCTTCACTGATCTGTTTATGAGGCCTTTGATACCTCAGTCCTTACTTCAGCAACATCTATAGCCGCATGTCGTATGGCTTGGCTGAGAGGTAGCAGCATAAAGGAAGACGTTCATGAGAAACTAGAGGACCTTCCTTGTTTAGGCAATAATCTCTTTAGAGATAAACTCAGAGAAACAGTTTCACAAATAAAAGAGCAGAACATGGCAGTACAATCACTTTGGCTGACTACCAGGGAACACCAAGGCATTTTTAGTACAGTATAAACATCCTTACTACCCTAAAAAATCATACAAATAGTTCCTGCCATATTATCAGCCATCCCACCAACAAACTCAACAACAGGGCCAGACATCTCACCTTGGGGATATCAGAGGGACAAAAGCAGAATCAACAATTGGCTACAAAGTCACAGCAGAGTTTTTGATCTGCCAGCCACCACAGTCGACTGTTCAGGTTGGTAGAATCGTCACAGCATGGTCCTGCATAACGACAGACCAATGGATCCTTCGTCACGGTTACCACCTAGATTTCATCCAGCGGCCAACTACTCCCCATCTGGTTGTTCCCCTGTCAGACTCTCTCTCATCTACCTCTCCTACAACAAGAGGCCCAGAAACTAGAGGCTGTCTGGAAAGGGATATGCCCTCCTGCTGAACTACCCAACTTGCTGCCTCATAAAAAGGGGATACCATGGCAGTTCATGGAGTACATTAAGGGAGTGCAAACAGCCATGCTATTCATTCCAGATGTAATAGAATACATAGATAAATACCAGTACAGAGATCACAGTAGCAGCTCCAGTGCACAAATAAACTTTGTATTCCTATTTCTCTGTATATATTGAGGACCTGAAGAAGAAAGCCTGGGAGCTGCACCAAAAACAGCGGAGGTGACTGAACTGGCTGAATGCCAGGTGGGATGGGGCCAGAGATACGTTCATGATAGGGGCATCACGGAGAGCTTCACATGGTCTATGTCCTGTCTCCCTATCTCTGCCTTGAGCTTAAGCAAACCCTCTCCAAGTTCACACTGGCTAGCCTGGCTTGTAAGGCCCTACATCTTTCCAGAAAGCTGCCTGGTTCCATCTGCCAAACCCTGCATAGAGTTTACCACACATATATCTCTCCCAGACCTACCTTGAAATGTAGATCTGTCAGCAAAAAGACTGCATTGCCCTATGTTCTAATACACATCAAAGATTCTTTGCTATTTGGAGGTAGGTGAGGGGGCGAGATAAGAGAAACACCAAGGAGTCCCTGATAGCTCCAGCTGGTAGCTTTTGCAGGGGATTAGCGATCTGAGGATTCAGATGGACCAGGACCCAGTAGCCACCAATGGGCAAAAGTGTCTCTCTTGGGTGCTGCCTTCTAGAACTGAAGAAAACAATGAGGAGGATGAGAATGCTCCCCTGCCAGGCACAGCCCTCACCAACTCCATACTAAATTGTGACTTTCTGGATGCAGCCCCACCAGCATTTGCAGTACCACCAGGCTAGTTGGTGTCTCCCCAGACCAGAGTTCTACCTTCTCCCCTTGGCTTCTCCACCTATGCCTCAACCACCAGCCATCATGGTACCATCTCCTGTAATGTTACCACCACCTCCACCCATTCAGCCTGCAGCATTACCACCACCACTATCACAGAGAGGTGGTACCACCTCTCCAAAGGAACAGGTAGCTGAGGAAGAAAGGGCCACCACATCTGTTGGCCCATCTTCTCAGTTGACTCTGAGTTCTGCAGGCCTCTCCAGCAGTTCCATTGGTGAACCACTGTCCCCAGGTCTTGTGTCCTCTGAGGGCAACATCAGCTGCAATAGGACATCGCTGTAGAGGAGTGTCAGAATTGGACAATCAAAGGCAACAGAACTTCCCTCCCCCCAAAAAAGAGGACGGCCAAGTAAGCACTAATTTATTTAATATATTCATTATTGAGCACACAATGTAAATAAATGCATATTCATCTTCTAAAATGTCTTTGTATCAGAGTGTTCTTTTCCTCTATATCCTGGCTCTAGCGATGTATCCCCTTCAGTTCCTCTTCCTCCTCCTCATCTAAATGATCTTCTAGTCCCTCTGGTGGAGGCAAGCCTGTGGTTCTGGCCAAGTTATGAAGCATGCAACAGGCTAGAAAGATCTCACAGATCTTAGAGGGATTGTAGAGAAGGCTTCCCCAGATCTGTACAGCAGCGAAAACACATTTTGAGTAGGTTGAACGTTTCCTTGCTGATTGTCCTAGTCTGCTGGTGGGCCTTTTTATTTAGCAAACATCTGAAGCAGTCCGTGGCTTATCCATTGGGATCATGAGCCAGGTTTTGAGTGGATACCCTCTATCACCCGTAGGAGAGAAGGCAGAGAAGAGCAGTTAGATATGCCCTTTGGTTGGGCAGTGGGGTAGTTCACAGAGCAGGGTTAGAGTCAGTCCACCTAGATATGAGGAAGACAATAAGAAGAGATAAGTTGGTGTGTGGTGATAGTGATAAGTGCATTCTTATCTAGAAGCCAGCCCTTCCTGGAAGCAGTCATGAATTCCTGACTGCAGGAGGATGTAGGCATTGTGAGTGGATCCCGGAAGCCTGGATACAACATCCAGGATGTTGCCCTTGGCATTGCAGACCATCTGCATTTTGAGAGAGTGGAAGCTTTTGCAGTAGGGAGCCTCGTCATCCCTTGGTGTCCTTATAGTGATGTAAATGTAATAAGTAGCCCCCAAGGCAAAGGGAAAACATGCTATTTGATAGAAATCTTTCATGATTTGTTCTTGTTGCTGTTAGCTCAAAGGGAAGGATAATATAGTGGTGTGTTTTTCAGAGAAAGCAGCCTCCACAACCTGCACATATGGAGGTGGCAGACTGGCTTATTCCAGCCATCACTCCTAGACATGTCTGGAAGAAGCTGGTGGCCAAAAATGTCAGGGCAATAGTAATCTTGATGTACAGGTCCCAGGTTGCTGGCATAGGTATAATATAGTTTCCTTGTTGAACCTGAACCTGCACATGACTTGCTCTTTTGGAGAGATTCAAAAACTGTGCCCTAGTCCTGTAGACTTTCTTTAAGGGGTAAGGGTTCCTCCTCCTTATACTCCTACTGCTCCTCTGTTCTCTACCCCTCCTCAGCCATTGTGCTATAAGTATACATCAGGCAATGAATCATTTTAATAAGATAATATCCATCACTGACTCCCTCCCACCCCCAAGTAGGTCCCAGTAACATACATCTTCATCTGTACAGTCCTGTATATCCCAGTTACTCCCCAATCTGTTCCTGTAACCCCCAGTATAAACCAGTATGCCTCAGTTATCACCCAGTATGGCCCTGTCTATCCAAGTTACACACACACACACCCTTTTGGATTTGTCTATCCCAGGTTCTCTCACTCCCACCCTCACCTACTCATATGACCCTGTGTGTCCTGGTGATTCCTCTTTTTGATCCGGATGTGTCTCAGTTTGGCACCAATAGGTCCCAGGCTATCCCTGGAACACTCCCTCCCATCCTCTGTCCTGTGTCCATTCACCCAGAGAAGCCAAATGTTAAGTCAAAAATCAAAAGAAAAGTTTGCACTTGTGTGCATAAATGAGCAATAGTAAATGAACGCACGCAAGTTACAAGACATTAAAAAACCCCAAAAGAAATAGCTGGAAAATATGAAACAATCACGAAATATTATATTCAGCTATGAAAAAGAAGAGCTGTTGTTGGAGGAGTCTTACGACCATCATAAATTGCCTCTAGAAGCTTTCAGCTTATATGTGAAGCCTATATAGCTCTGGGCTTGACTAATCATAGGTCGCAAGGAGTCCTGATATTCTCCATCCGGAGCTATATGTAATCCTGAAGTCTATCCTCCGACACGGCAGTGTTTCGGAGTGCAATACTCCTTCAGGGAGCTTCAGGAACCGCAGGTCTATTAATGCGTCTGTGTGGAAAAATAAAAAAACAGAGCCCTTAGAGAATGCCTACCGGCTAATACAGCATGGCTTACGACATGGAAATCTTGAACTTACAGTGAAACACTATTGTGGTCAGTTCTGGGCTGGTGGGAGCGAGAAAGAGCGCTAAGAAAACAAATTTAAAATGATTAAGACTTCGCACAGTATCTCCTTGAAGACAAAAGATTAAACTGCAAAAACTGGACTTACATGTGCGACAGAATGTTGTCTGCTAGCGTTTTGTCCTGTGGCTGACAGCTCGACGCGGCGGGAAACCCTGTATTTAAAGGGAACTACACCGACTGCTTGAGCTAACAAAAGGAAGTGACGTATGATTGAAACACCAAATATGGAAAGATCCAAATATGGAAAGTGACGTCTAAAGGGAATGCACCATATTTGGTGATCCTTTTAAGGGTAATGACGTCAGAATGATCGCGGCCATTTTGAAAAAAAAACGCTCTGCAGGGGGAATCCCTAATCTTTACTGAGTAAACCCTTTATTAAAAAAAAGCATGCGTGTGACAAATGGCCATAGTCAAAAAATCGGTGCCCGGAAAAATTAGCGCCTACCTTTGGGTAGGTGCTAATTTCTGAAAGTAAAATGTGCGGCTTGGCTACACATTTTACTTACTGAATCGCGCGGGAATACCTAATAGGGCCATCAGCATGCATTTGCATGTTGCGGGCACTATTAGGTTCGGGGGGGTTGGACGCGCTATTACCCCCTTACTGAATAAGGGGTAAAGCTAGCACGTCGAAAACGTGATTCCAGATGCCGGCTAACAGTGTGCTTCGTCGGAGCGCACTGTACTGTATCGGCCTGAAAATGTAGTGGGAGTCTCTCACAACTATCTCACAACAGATCGATCCTCTCCCTTCACCGCCGCTGCTGCCAACACTGCTGAGCTCGGACTAGTGAAGGCCTGCGCGATCGGCGCCCAGACCCGTCGGGGTAAGGCCTTCATACCTCCATTGCCCCCGGCGAGCCCAGACACTGATCGCGCCTCCTACCAGCCGCGCCGCCCCTACACGCGGCCCAGAGACACTCCCACAAACATCCTGCTACCAATCGGGAGCTGAGCGGGGGATTTAAATTTACTAACCCGCTGCGCCGCATCAGATCGATCCTCTCCCTTCACCGCCGCTGCTGCCAACACTGCTGAGCTCGGACTAGTGAAGGCCTGCGCAATCGGCGCCCAGACCCGTCGGGGTAAGGCCTTCTTACCTCCATTGCCCCCGGCGAGCCCAGACACTGATCGCGCCTCCTACCAGCCGCGCCGCCCCTACACGCGGCCCAGAGACACTCCCACAAACATCCTGCTACCAATCGGGAGCTGAGCGGGGGATTTAAATTTACTAACCCGCTGCGCCGCATCAGATCGATCCTCTCCCTTCACCGCCGCTGCTGCCAACACTGCTGAGCTCGGACTAGTGAAGGCCTGCGCGATCGGCGCCCAGACCCGTCGGGGTAAGGCCTTCATACCTCCATTGCCCCCGGCGAGCCCAGACACTGATCGCGCCTCCTACCAGCCGCGCTGCCCCTACACGCGGCCCAGAGACACTCCCACAAACATCCTGCTACCAATCGGGAGCTGAGCGGGGGATTTAAATTTACTAACCCGCAGGCACCGCGCGCCTGCGTCGCGCGCCAAAGGAGCGCGACAAAGGGGCTTGCCCCTTTGTCTCGCCCCTTCGGCTCAGCCCCAAGGGTGCCCCGAGTCTACCCCAGGATCTTCGGTTCCACCTCAGCTGACTATCTATTGCAATCTCTATCAGCACAACAGTCTCTTCAGCAACTTTACGAAGCCTCAGACCTCATACATCAAAATACAGCCACCATCATACATCAATCTCTATCCACCCAAGTCTTACTCTACACCTGCGCTAACCACGCCAGCTTCTCCTGAGCTCCAGCTCAGCTCCAGCCAATTAGCCCTGCAGTGAAATACTCTATTCGCTCTATATCGACCACCTATGTTCTAACCTAATACCTCCTTATACTACAACCTTTCTACTGAAAAGCGGACCCTTCCACCATTCCCTAGGGGAACTAAAATCCTCTATTACATTCCTTTGCTAGACCTGCACTCTTCTATTGATAGTCTACCCCATAGGAAATCAACATTCCCTTTCCCTCACACATACAAAGATTAAAGAATAAACGTATTTGCCAACATTTGACAACGTTAATCTCATTCTACCTATAATGCAAAGATACACAATACCCATCCTATACCACAGTCCCTCTTCTAAGATGAAATTTCCATTGCAACACCAATTCAAACCATATAGAAACCTCATTCCAGTCATGATCTCCCCACTTACCCAAGTCCTTGGGCTAGCCTTATTCTCTCTAACTCTATTCAATGCGCAATCAATTACCAAAAAAACCCATATCCTACATGACTACCTGCTTGATTCCAAACCAGACATCTGTGCGATCACAGAGACGTGGCTGAAGCCGACAGACACAGTCTTAATAAATCAACTTCCCACCCAGATATATGACGTCTTTTCAATACCTCGACAAAAGAAAAAAGGAGGAGGACTTCTCTTAGCAGCCAAAAAAGATCTTAATCTCACCCAACAACCCATCAATTCATCATCTAAACTGGAGGCAGGCCTGTTCAAATCAAAAACTCTCCAGATCCTCCTCATTTACGCCCCTCCTGGGTTGCTAAACCTTGATGTATCGCCTTTAGTGGAAATTATAGCTAAATACTTGACCTTGGATACTCCTTCCATCATCCTTGGGGACTTTAATCTACACATTGACGTCAGGCCTCAATCATCTAATTGTGAAGCTCTCCTTTCCTCACTCTCAGCTATGGGCTTTACCCAAATTATCACCCAACCCACTCATAAAGGGGGTCACACCCTTGATCTTATCTTCACAAATAATAGCCTCATACAACTCTCATCCCCTTCCTACCTTCCAGTACCATGGTCAGACCACTTTATGATCACCTCCACTTTTAAAATGACGACAGGATCTCTTGCACCCCTGCCACCAACAACACTGCACTATAGGAAATCTTGTCCTTCAGAAGCCCTTGACAATTCTCTATGCAAAGAACTACCCAACTTGGATCTTTCGAACCCTAATGTAGCTATACTTTCTTGGCAAAATATCACTGAAACCATAGCAAATAATCTATGCCCTCTATCATCAAAGAATTTCAATCCATCTCAGAAACATAAACAACCATGGTTCTCTTTGGAGCTTCGCACATTAAAACAAAGCCTAAGACAGAAGGAAAAGAAATGGCGGAACTCCCCCAATCCTCAATCTCTAGCCATCTACAAAGCAGCTCTCCATCATTACAGAACCATGACACTGCGAACCAAAAGAGACTTTTACGCCCACCGTATCCATGATATGTTCTTCGATGCAAAGGCCCTTTTCGCTTATGTTTCAGACCTCACCAAGATTACTTCAGCACCAATTTCTGATGATATAGCCCAATCAAAGGCCAATGAACTGGCCATCTTCTTCCAGAGTAAAATTGCTAATACCTTGGCTAAATTACCCTCCAATCCTATCACACCTTCTTTAGATCCCCTCTACCGCCCTAACTCATTCACTACATTGGAAACATTCGAACCCACCTATTCTACAGAGGTGGAAACTATCCTCAAAAGAATGAAACCCTCCTCTCATCCACAAGATTATATCCCATCTAAATTACTGCTTCTAATACCAGACTCCATCTCCAAATACCTAGCAGACATTATTAACTGCTCATTTTCACAAGGTATCTTCCCAGACACTCTCAAACTAGCAACTCTCAAACCTATCCTCAAAAAACCAAACTTGGACCCAGATGATCTAAAAAATTATCGACCAATATCTAATTTGCCTTTTATAGCCAAAATCATGGAGAAAGTAGTAAATAATCAACTATCAAATTACTTGGAGGAAAATAATATCCTTCATCCTTCACAATATGGATTTCGGAAAGAACATAGTACGGAATCACTCCTCATATCACTCCTTGATCAAGTATACCTGGGATTTGACAAAGGATGCTCCTTCCTGCTTGCACTCCTTGATATCTCCGCAGCTTTCGATACAGTCAACCATGCTATATTATTAAACCGGCTATCCGACATAGGAATCTCAGGATCTGTCTTCAGATGGTTCGACTCATTCCTCAGTAATCGAGGTTATAAGGTTAAAATCAATAATATGGAATCTCCTTATACTAATTCCCCACATGGAGTCCCCCAGGGCTCCTCTCTATCTCCCACTCTATTTAATATTTATCTCCTCCCTCTCTGCCATTTCCTCTCGTCGCTAAATTTGAAATTCTACGTATACGCAGACGATGTCCAAGTTTTGATTCCTATAACAGGCTCTTTGGACTCAGCAATCAAATTATGGGAATCTCACCTTCAAACTATTAACCATCTCCTTACTAGCCTCAACCTGGTGTTAAATACTGCTAAGACTGAAATCCTGCTTATCACCCCTGAAAATAGTCTACACTTACAACAATTGCACACTATCTCCCACATCACTCATGCTAGAGATCTTGGAGTTATTATTGACAACCACCTGAGCTTAAAGAAATTTATAAATTATACTATAAAAGAATGCTTCTACAAGTTACAGGTGCTTAAAAAACTCAAGCCTCTCCTATATCACCATGACTTCAGGACTGTACTCCAAGCAATCCTGTTCTCTAAGGTCGATTATTGTAACTCGATCCTACAAGGTCTACCAGCTGTTACATTAAAACCTCTGCAACTACTCCAAAACGCAGCTGCAAGGATTTTGACCAACACTAAGCGCAGAGATCACATCACGCCCATTTTAAAAGACCTACATTGGCTTCCAGTTAATTTTAGAATTGTTCACAAATTCCTCACCATTATTCATAAAAACATCCACCACCAGACTCCACTAGACCTACTACACCCTTTCAAACTACACTCTTCAGCTAGACCTTTGAGAGATGCCTATAAGGGATCCCTTCATGTTCCCCCAATCAAATTGGTACAAAGATTATCAATCAGGGACCGGGCCTTTTCAACAGCAGGCCCCTCCATTTGGAATACACTACCCCCAGACCTCCGACAGGAAACCTGCCTCATAAATTTTAAAAAGAAACTGAAGACTTGGCTTTTCGGTAGAGCCTTTCCTGTCTCCTAGACTATATCCTACTAAGATATTTTTCAATCAGCTGTACTTCAATAACTAGCAGAATGTCATATAATCATGTTATAATGCTAGAGTTATTCTCCTGAGGTTGGCTTCAAGCCCCTTCTCTCTGTTATATCTCTCTACTTTGATTATCTGTCTCTTCATTTCCAATTCCTAGTTACTCTCCCTTGTTATAATGTAACTTTTTACCTTCTGCTCACAATCTGTCTCCTCTTTTGAGGTTTGACTAGTTACTGTTAATGTACTATCGTTCTATGTAAACCGAGTTGCTTTGATCTGTATCAAGAAAATCGGTATATAAAATCCCTAAATAAATAAATAAACTATCTCATTCGCAGAGGAAACAGCAGTACTTAGTATATCTAATCTGTAGATTGCATCATTCAGAAAGCAAGTACTATCCAAACCCTATCATAAATGCATTCATAGATTCAGTCAAAGATGTACTGTATATTAGTCATTTCTGGTTTAATTTGAGAGCCTTTCCCTTCTTAACTCATTTATCCTTCATAATTCCCAAGTCAAACATCATATATACTGACCCAGTAGCATATCTTGAAAACTAAAGACAATCAACAATTTTAAGCATCATTTTCATTCTCAATGATTCAGATTTAGTAAAGTTTGACTACATTCATTTTGGAAGCATTTTGATTGTAGACCAATATAATAACTTCCTTACTATCTTAAAAGTTACTATACTCTTGTGTTTACTGAATTTAGATATAATTGTGGTCATAAGATTACATACCCATTGCAGAATTTGTAAGATGTGTATCATATTAAGAAAACATGAGTGATCAGACAAAAAATGTCTGTTATTTTGAATGTTTCAAATTAAACTATTATGCATCACAGAAATAGTACAATCATTAAACCATAAATGTTTACACATCCTTAGTTCCTAATATCTGTATTGCCCCTTTTGCATCATTGATAGCTTGCAATCTTTTGTGATAGTCGAGAATGAGGCCCTTTATCTTCTCATGTGGTAAAGCTGCCCATTCCTCATGGCAATAAGCCTCCAGATCCTGTAAATTCTTTGGTTGTCTAGCATGAACTGCATGTTTGAATTCTCTCCAATTGGCTTAGTGGAGACTGTGATGGCCACTCCAGAACCTTCACTTTCATCTGCTGCAGACAGTGAAGGATTGACTTGGCCATATGTTTCAGATCATTGTCAAGTTGGAAAGTCCAAGTATGCCCCATGCGCAGCTTCCTGGCTATTGAATGCATATTTTCCTCCAATGTTTTCTGATAAGATGCCCCATTTATCCTGCCATCAATGTTGTCTAAATTTCCTGTGCAACTATAGCTCACACATCCCCCAAAACAGCAGAGATCCACCTCCATGCTTCACGGTAGGGATGGTGTGCTTCTCTTCATAGCATCTATGGCTGTGATCATAAATTTCAATTTTGCTCTCATCACTCCAAATTATTTTGTTCCAGAAGTTTTGAGGCTTCTCTAGGTGCTGTTGTCTGTATTGTAAACGAGCTGTTTTGTGGAGTTGGTGCAGTAATGGCTTTTTTCTTTCAACTCTACCATGCAGCCAATTTTTGTTCAAGTATCTCCTGAAAAACTCACACCACTTTGTTTCAGAGAAGCTTGTATTTCAGTAGAATTTGCTTGTGGGTTTTTCTTTTCATCCCAATAAATTTTTTTGGCAGTTGTATCTGAAATATTTCTTGGTCTGTCTTGGTATTAACAGAGCCCATAATTTTCTACTTCTTGATCGGAGTTTGATCAATACTGATTGGCATTTTCATATCTATGGATATCTTTTTATATCTTTTTCCTGATTTATAAAGTTGAGCTACTTTTGCTCGCAGATCCTTTGACAATTCTTTTGCTGTCCCCATGCTTCTGTAACCGCCAAAGTTAGTGCAACTCTGGTTAAAATGTGCAAGGGTTTCTCAAGAGCTAAGAAACTCATTGACTGTTTATATACAGACAGTAATTACAATCAAACAAAGTACAGATGTGGATACCTAACCTTCATTGCCATCTCAACTTGGGTGTGTGAACTTGAGTGTATATTATCTGCCCAAACATTCAAGGGTGTGTAAACTTTTGAACAGAGCCATTTTATTATTCTCCTATTGCTATAGTTTGTTTAATGATTGTGCTAGTCTATGATGCATAATAGTTTTAATTTGAAAAGCATTAAAAATAACAGATGTATTTTGTCTGATCACTCATGATTTTATGAAAATTCTACACGTCTTACAAATTCTGCCAGGAGTATGAAAACTTATGAGCATAACTGTAGAACTCCAATATAAGATGTGTTAAATCTTCAGTTCCTGAGTTTAAAAAAAATAAGAAATATGAAGACAGCAATCCAGCAGTGACATGAAAACTATCCAGTCTTTTGCATTAAATGCCATATGTATGATTTACCTTCCTGTTAGGGGGAGGTTATATATATGTACCCAGTGCAAGAGTTAGCACTCAGGAGAAAAATTATGGTCTCTGGAAGCTAGAGTGGCTTGCCATGGAGGAGCTGAGGCACACAGAAAATTATATAGATGAGACTTTCAGGAAAGTAGTCCCACTTCCACTCTGGCAGCCCCTGAACTGCTTTGGAGAAGCAAGGTCACCAGGAAAGAAAGCATCACCTGTCAGTGGAAGGAAGCGATCCTGTACCTGGAACCTGCTCTCCAGGAGATGTTCTCTCATGTTGAGAATGCATCTTTAGGGCTATATGTCCAAAAGGGGTAGTGTGGTAACTTGGGTTATAGCGGTTTGGGAAACAGCCATGGGGAATAAGGAGGTAGACTCTGGCTGTTTCCTTCTGTGCAATTGTATTTACCATGCAAAACCAAATCAAAGTAAAAGCAACTCACCTTGCAGTCCTGATACAAAATACCATAAAATATAGCAAGGACCTCGCTAACCCTTCTGGGCCCTGACTCCTTATAGTATGGTAAAGGGAGCCTCCCTTCACCCAGAATCTCTTGCAGGGCTGATCCTTAAGGAGGACAGGGCTATATAGTTGTGACTGATCCCTTAAGGTGGTTTGAGGAAGTTTCCTGTACACTCCCTCTCAGGTAGGATTAAGGCTACTGTTGGTGATTCAGTCATTAGGAATATAGCTAGCTGGGTGCTGATGGCTGTGATGATTGCTGGGTAACTTGGTGTGAAAGGAGCAGGTCTTATGCACCACCTAGACAGGATTTTAGAGAGTGCAGGGGAGGAGCCAGTTACCATTGTCTATGTGGGTACCAGTGACATAGGAAGTTGCAAGAGGGAGGTGCTAGATGCTATCTAAGAAAATAAAACCAAGAACTCCTGGATAGTATTGTTAGACATGCTCCCAATTCAACTCAAAGGACTGGAGGCTTCATAGCCTCAATGCATGGATGAGATGATGGTGCAGGGAGGAACACTTCAGATTCATTAGGAGCTGAGGAACATTTTGGGAGGGGAGGAGCCTATTTTGGCAGGATGGGCTCCACCTTAACCAAATTGTAGCCCAGCTGCTGGTACTAACATTTAAAAAGGAGGTAGAGCAGCTTTTAATTAGATCCTGGGGGAAAGCCGACAGTCACCCAGGAGCATATGGTTTGGAGAAGGGTATCCCCATAAGAAATTGCCATACTGGGTCAGACCAAGGGTCCATCAAGCCCAGCATCCTGTTTCTAACAGAGGCCAAACCAGGCCAGTACCCAAACACTAAGAAGATCCCATGCTACTGATGCCAGTAATAGCAGAGGCCATTCCCTAAGTCAACTTGATTAATAGCAGTTAATGGACTTCTCCTCCAAGAACTTATTTAAACCTTTTTTTAAATTCAACTACTTTGACTGCACTAACCACATCCTCTGGCAAAAAATTCCAGAGCTTAATTGTGCATTGAGTGAAAAAGAGTTTTCTTCTATTAGTCTTAAATGTGCTGCTTGCTAACTTCATGGAGTGCCCCCCTAGTCCTTCTATTATCCGAAAGTGTAAATAACCAATTCACATCTACTTGTTCAAGAACTCTCATGATCTTAAAGACCTCTATCATATCCCCCCCTCAGCCTTCTCTTCTCCAAGCTGAACAGCCCTAACCTCTTCAGCATTTCCTCATAGGGTAGCTGTTCCATCCCCTCTGTCATTTTGGTCGCCCTTCTCTGTACCTTCTCCATCGCAAATATATTTTTTTTGAGATGTGGCAACCAGAATTGTAGACAGTATTTAAGGTGCGGTCTCACCATGGAGTGATAGAGAGTCATTATGACATTTTCCGTTTTGTTAACCATTCCCTTCTCAATAATTCCTAACATTCTGTTTGCTTTTTTGACTGCTGCAGCACACTGAGCTGACAATTTCAAAGTATTATCCACTATGATGCCTAGATCTTTTTCCTGGGTGGTAGCTCCTAATATGGAACCTAACATCATGTAACTACAACAAGGGTTATTTTTCCCTATATGCAACACCTTGCACTTGTCCACATTAAATTTCATCTGCCATTTGAATGCCCAATCTTCCAGTCTCGCAAGGTCCTCCTGCAATGTGTCACAATCCACTTGTGATTTAGCTACGCAGAATAATTTTGTATCATCTGCAAATTTGAAAACCTCACTCGTTTTATTCCTTTCCAGATAATTTATAAATATATTGAAAAGCACCAGTCCAAGTACAGATCCCTGAGGCACTCCACTATTTATTCCACTGAGAAAATTGACCATTGAATCCTACTCTCTGTTTCCTGACTTTTAACCAGATTGTAATCCATGAAAGGACATTGCCTCCTGTCCCATGACTTTTTAGTTTTCTTAGAAGCCTCTCATGAGGGACTTTGTCAAACGTCTTCTGAAAATCCAAATACATTACATCTACCAGTTCACCTTTATCCACATGTTTATTAACCCCTTCAAAAAAATGAAGCAGATTTGTGAGGCAATACTTCCCTTGGGTAAATCCATGTTGACTGTGTTCCATTAAACCATTAGAGGAATTCAGTGTGTCCTGTCAGTGAGAATTTAGAAAAGACTGATAGTAAGCAGGTTATGAAGAAGAAAAAAAGAATAATTTAGATGCCTGTGTGCAAATGCCAGAATTCTAAAAAAAAAAATTAAGATGTGAGAGTTGGAATGTATGGCATTAAATGAAGGTAAACCCACACTAGAGTGTGGAATAATGAGCAAACACACTAGAGTGTGGAATAATGAGCAAACACATTATAAATTGATCAATTCAACAGGTGTGTTGCAAAATAAGTTACAATGGTCCACATAGGGTCCACAAGGTGCCGAAATATTTATTAAGATGTGGGACTGACATCTTAATAAATATTTCAACACCTTGGAATTATTGAATTTCTCCTGTTTAATTGCTTGTTCTGGGTTTTCCTATGTGGACCATTGTAACCTATTTTTCAACACACCTGTTGGATTGATTAAATGAAGGGATAAATATAATAGTCATCTCGGAGATCTAGTGGACAAAATGCAACCAATGGGATACTGTGATACCACGGTACAAAATATATTGAAATGACAGAGTAGATAGAACTGATGGTGACATGGCCATGTACGTTAAGGATTCTATAGAGACAAATAGTATACTAGTACTGCAGGAAGCAAATTGCTCCCTGGAATTCCATGTTTTTAGGGGAGGGGTTTACCTTCTCCCCAGCCCGAATAGTGAAACAAATTTTGAAATTCTAATGGAGATTAGACAGGCTAACAAATGTGGAAACATAATAATAATAATGGGAAATTTCAATTACCCTGATATTGATTGTGTGAATGTCCTTTGGGGCATGTCAGAGAGGTTAAATTTGTAGATGCTGCAAATGATTGCTTCATGGATCAATTGATTCTGGAATCAACAAGAGGGAGTTCAACTTTAGATCTAGTTTTCAGTTGAATACAGGATCTGGTACAAGAGATAATACTGATAGAGCTGCTTGATAATAGTGACTTTAGTATCAAATTTGAGATAATCACTAGTGGGAAAATAATAAAGCTACTGCAATAACATGATTTTGAAAAGGGTGACTGATAAAATGAGTAGTTAGAAGGAAATTTAAAAGAAGCAGTTACAAGGGTTAATCTGCATGATGCATCTTAGAAGTCCAGATAAAATGAATTCCACATATTTAAAAAGGTCAAAAGAATGTGTGTCTGCCACAATGGCTAAATGGTGCTGTGAAAAAGACTACTAAAGCCAAAAAGGCATCCTTTAAAAAATAGAAAGAAGTTCAGGACTTAACGAGGAAAATAGGAAGGAACATAAGCATTAGCATGTTAGATGTAAAACAATGAAAAATAAAACCCAGGTCTGGAGTGAATTTGGTATGGGGACAAAAACTAAAAAAATGTTTCAAGTACATTAAAAACAGGAAATCTGCAAAGGAATCAGTTGGGCTATTAAATGATTTGGGGTGAGGGGAGGGAATGAAAAAAAACCAAGTGAATTCTTTGCATTGATCTTTACTGTGGATGATGTTGGGGACATATCCACACCAGAATCATTCTTTTTATTTGATTCAGAGGTACTCAAATAAATCAATATGCATCTTGAAGAGGTGTTACAGCAAATTGACAAATTAAATAGTAATAAATCACTGAGACCTGATGATATTCACCCTATGGTTCTAAAGGTGGAAAGATGTCTAAACGACTACTGACATGGTTAAAAGGTGTGGTGAGAAGTGAGGCTGTTATAGCTAAAAGAATATCTTTCAAAAAATGGAAAAGGGATCCAAATGAAGAAAGCAGGAAACAGTATAAGCTCTGGCAAGTTAGATGCACAACATTGATAAGAAAGGCGAAGAGACAATTTGAAAAGAAGCTTGTCCTGGAAACAAAAACTCATAATAAAAACATTTTCAGGTACATTTGAAGCTAAAAGCCTGCGAGAGAGTCAATTGGACCATCAGATGATTAAGGGGAAAAGGGGCACATAGGGAAGACAAAGCCATAACAGAGAGACTAAACTAATTCTTTGCTTCAGTCTTTACTGATTTAGAAATAAAGGAGATACCCATGTCAAAAATGATATTTAAAGGTGATGATTCAGAGGAAATTAAACAAATCTCAGTAGACCTTGAAGATATAATAAGGCAAATTGACAAAGAGTTGCAAATCACCTGAACCAGATGGCATACGTTCCAGAGTTTGAAAGAACTGAAAAATGAAATTACAGACATACTGTTAGTAATTTGTAAACTATCTTTAAAATCATCTACAGTACCTGAGGATTGGAGAGTTACCAATGTAATGGTAATTTTTAAAAAGGTGTCCAGGGTGGATCCAGGAAACTAATGACCAGTGAATCTGCAATCAATGCCATGCAAAAAGGTAGAAACCATCATAAAGAGCAAAATTACTGAACATATAGATAATCATAATTTATTGGAACAAAACCAACATGGATTTAGCAAAGGAAGTTTTGCCTTACCAGTCTACTACATTTTTTTTAAGGTATAAATTAAAAATGTGGGTAAAGTTGACCCAGCTGATTTCTTGAAAGCATCTGACAAAGTCCATCATGAGACTTCTGAAGAAATAAAAAGTCATGGTATAGGAGGCAATGTTTTATTGTGGATTGGGAACTGGTTAAAAGACAGAGAGTAGGGCTAAATGGTCAACTTTTCTCAATGGAAAAATGTGACTAGTGGAGTACCCCAGGGATCTGTTCTGGGACCACTGCTTTTTAACATATTTATGTAAGCCTGCCCCCCTTTGTGGGATGCACCGAAATTAGGGGTCATAAAGTTCCTCAGGCAGTTCTTCTATACCCCAAACCTCTCTTTCTCTCACATATCCTTCACAAGAGCCCCTGGAGACATGGAGTTCATCCAGTGCTGGGTAGATTCTATCTCCTGAGCTCCTGGTGTAGTCATGGATACAGTCATCAAAAATTGCACACCCTACTCTTTCTTGTCACTGGCCAATGATATTCACATTTGAGAGGGTTTTCCACTTACAATGCAGAGGGCAATAAACCACAGAGGATGGTGTTCAAATGAAAAAGTATTTAAAGTTTGAAAAGTAAGAAATAGGCTAGTATGGTACAAATTTAAAATAGCATTTGGAAAATCATAATCAAGAAGGCAATAGTATCTCTATCCATGGTAAATCTCCAAGTTGTCCTTCTCCCAAATGAACCAGTGTCCAACTCAAAAAGACCTTCCCTTGAAGGGGTGGGTAATCCCCTGAAACCACTAGCATCAAAAGTAAGATAAAAATTTGTTGCTCAAAATACCCTTCAAAAAAAGGTAGCTCTAACAGTCTCACTCAAAAAACATCTCTTCAAAACAGCAACAAATCCCTAGGTCTTACTCCTCTACTGTTCTCTGGGCACAAAGACAGGAAAACCTCTAAGACTCCACCCTTCACGATACTGGAGGTTTGCCCTTCTCTCAGGAACTGGCCCCAAAACTTCCAACAGGTCTTCAACCCTCTTCAAAGTCTCCACTCTCCTTGGACACAATCCACCAGAGAAGCAGAAAGACCCCTCCGGATCAATCCATCCCTCTTAGGGAGAAGCAATTATCACAGTCACATGCTCTGGGGTGGGGGGGGCGGGGAATCATATCCCTGAGCCACTGCCCATAAAAAGGTGCCAAAACCCCTAAGATGCTTAAAAACAGGACAATTTAAAGGAGCAGAAGCTACATTTATAAACAAACTGGAAACAGGAACGAGTAAGGTGATCAAATTTGCAGATGACACAAAATTATTCAAAGCTGTTAATTCACAAGAGGATTGTAAGAAATTTGCAAGAGGACAAGACTGGGAGACCTGCCACACGCAGGGATTTTGATGTCAGGGCAAGGGAGGAAGAAGACAAAAGACTAAGTAATATCTCTGGTATTGCATTAGGCACTTGATCATTACTTTTAAGCCCACTAAAGCAGATGAAATTGATGGACTTTTCTATCTTGCCAGTTTGAGATTTTTCAGTTCTGAAGACTGTAGTACTGCAAGTTTGACCCTCTCTCAGGAGGAAAATATGCCTGGAGCAAACAGTGCAGTGAAAAAACTGCTGTCTTGCTAGCATATGTCGTCATGGAAACAGGAAATATACTACTACATAGATTTTATCCTAGTAAATGGAGAACAGTACTGATCCAGCTCCATGCAAACGGAAAGCAAACCCAAATGGTGCTTGCACAGGTAGTATTCTGTGTTGCAGTGTAGTGAAAGTAAATCTAATCTCATACTATTTTTTCCCCACAACACAGGGGGATGACCCACCTCAACAACTGCAAGCTACCTTTTCCATCAGTAAGGCATTACTGTTTTTATTAGTGTTGTGGATTTTTTTTATTGTATTTTCTGCCTCAGGCAAGTTTTCCCATAAGATGAGGTTTCATATTTATTTATTTCAGTGTTTTATATACCATCGTTCCAAAAGAGGATCACAACGGTTTACAAAGTCAGCTTTAAAATTCTTGGTCGGGAACATTCACAAACTTTGTCAGCATTCATATTCTAGGTCAACACAACAGCAAAAGCATATTCTCGTTCATATCCTTACATATTCTAGGTCAACACATTGGCAAATATGGAATCTAGTACATATTAATACATTTTCTAGATTGACACAACAGCAAATACAGAATTCTGATTCTAATAGCAATACACTTTACAACGTTCAGTCTTTATTGCTCGCTCCACTAACATTGTCTCTGGTACTGACCTTGCAGTTATCAGCGTTTTGGTATTTCACGTTAAATCGTATGCATTTCTAAAGAGCCATGTTTTTAGCTTACACTTGAAACTCTTTACCTCTGTTATTTGACGTAATGACTCTGGAAGACAGTTCCTAATTTGGGGCCCGCTATGGAAAACATTTGTTCTCTTTATTTACACTGGCTCACTGCTGATCTTTCTTGCTTGTTGCCATCTGAGGAGAGACTTGCAGAATAGGCCTTGGGGGACAGCTGCTTGCAGAACGGGGAGGACCCAGGCAGAGATGACTAAATGGGGCACCCTCTCTGATCTCAGGGATGGGAGGTTGGTCCCCACTCAGAGGATGCCTAAGAGTACCAGAGTTGTAAAACGTGGCCCTGAAAAGACTTACACTGCTACACTTTATTTTCAGCAGATATTGGATCTTATTCAATAAAGATTTCTTCCAGGAAATAATCTTTCTGAACAAGGGCCATCGTCTCCAAATACATGAAAATAGTACATTTGTAATGGCATCTTTGACTGTGAAGGTAGTTACTTATGAAATTAAGTTAACAAACTCACTTGATTTGTTGTTCCCCTGCCCTCCATGTTTTCATAATTCAAAGGTGAACAAAGCAATTGTGAGGTTAAATTGGTTCTTCCATAGATCAGTAATAGATTGCTATTAGCTGCCCCATTAAAATGAGATGGCATATAATTGGGATATTACTTTTCGCTTGGCCTAATAACTCCTGACACATGATGTTTACAAGTCAGACTTTCCGTTACACTTGGTACAAATTGGGCTCATCTAGCTCCATTTACTACTTTTGGAACAGTTAATGCTTGCTAGTTTTATTTCCCATCTGGAAAAGGAATATAAGAAATACCATGTTGTGTCAAACAAAGGTCCATCGAACCCAGTATCCTGTCTCCAACAGTGGCCAGTCCAAGTTGCAAATATCTGGCAGATCGCATAAAGTAAATCTGTTTTCCGTTACTCAGTCCCAAGGATAGCAATAGCTTTCTTTAGTCAACCTGGCTAATAATGTGTTATGGACTTATCCTCCAGGAACTTGTCCAAATCTGTTTTATAAATCACGCCATGCTAGTCATCTTGACCACGTTTTGGCAACAGATTCCACAGCATGATTGTGCGCTGAGCGACAAAGTACTTTCTACGCTTTGTTTTAAATCTGCTGGTTGCTAGGGTCATGGAGGGTCCCCTTGTTTTAATATTATTTGAAAGGATAAATAACTGTCCTTTGTTTACCTGTTCTACCCCACTCATGATTTTATAAACTTATATCATGTCCTCCTGTCAGCCATCTCTTTTCTAAGCTGATCAGCACTAGACTGCGTAGCTTTTCATCATAGGAGAGCCATTCCATCTATCATGTTCATTGCCCTCCTCTGAACCTTTTCTAGTTCTGCTATATATGTTTTGAGATGGGGTGACCAGAACTTCACACAATATTCAAGGTGTAGTCACAACATGGCTCAATATAGAAGCACTATATTTTCCATTTTATTCTCCATTCCTTTTCGGATCATTCCTAATATACTACTTGTAGCTGGGATTATTTTTCACTATCTGCTTCACTTTGCATATTTCCACATTACATTTCATCTGTCATTCAGTTGCCCAATCTCCTAGTCTCATAACTTCTAATAATTTTATGTCATCTGCATAACTGATCACTGCACTCGTTCCTCCCTTTTCCCTATCCCTGTGGTACTCCACTAATGACCTTTCTCTATTCTGCTATCTTCACTGCCTTCACCTCCACTCTGGTTAACGTAGAGCCTGTCCCATCGTAATAGGCTCCTTCTTCCGCAGTTCCTAACAAATCTCAAGTGCTATTCTCTGCAACATTGTCTCATCCATGCACTGGGACTTCAGAGCTCTCCCTGCCTCTGTGGTCCTGCACATGGAATGAGAAGCATTTCTGAGAATACACCCCTGGAGGTTCTGGATTTCAGTTTTCAATCTAAAAACCTAAATTTAGCCTCCAGAACCCTCCCTCCTGTGTCATTGTTATTCACTTCTATCACGAGAGCCAGCTCCTCCTCGGCATTCTCTTGTGTGGTCTTGAAAGCTCAGTTACTACATCATCTCTTTTGTTGGGCTTTTAAAAAGCATCAGAACCTACTAAGACTCTAGATTTTACCAAATAATTTGTTTTTTATCCCTGCCCCTCTTCCCTTTTATTTCCCTGGTCTATGATATCCCTCAGATAACATGTCAATATTCCAACAGTTTTATTTTTTTAATTCCTTCAGTGCACTTACCTGTATGGTATCTCAGTACTTTGGGAAGTCCGTGCTTTTGACACTCTTTGAGGTTTCACAGCTTGTAAAATGAAATGCTTGCCATTTCTTTCACAGTATCACCCCTGGTTATTTATTTATTATAACTCTTTATTCACCACATTCCCAGCCCAATCAATAGGGAGTACCCAAAACAGTATACAGTGGTTAAAACATAAGACATTTACCAGATAAAGTGAATGATTAGAGGATTTAGGGCCGAAACAATCGCAACCTAGTATCAAACGTTAGATGGATAAAAGTCCCGGTTCACTGGCTTATTTATTTTATTTATTTAACAGTTTTATATACCGAAATTCTTGTAATGGTTTACAAATCAGTTCGGTTTACATTGAACAGAAACAGTGCTTCGGTAAATGAAAGCAATTACATAGAACATTAACAGAGCTTCAAATGTGAACAATTACAAAGAACTAATAATAAAATATCTTATTAACCAACAAACAAGCAGAATAACATTTAACATTTGTACAGAAAACAGTGTCCCAGAGAGAGTAAATATAATACATCCATGATCGCAGAGGCTTAGGTCTTGAACTAAGAAACAGCAAACTAGTGGTTGACGCTAAGGTATTGCACCAAGCTGAAATCATGGACAGAGGGGCATATAAGGGTGTCACTGTACAATATAATAAACGGCTAGTGGGGTGAGGATTAGGTAAGTGAACCGTAGTGAAGGCAACAGGAGCTAAGTAGAGGGGCAAAATCTGGACAAGAACTTTTTTGACTAAGGAGATAAAAATGAATAGGAAGGGTGTAAATACTGCTGGGGAACGGGAGGAATTTAATTCAGAGGATTATCTGAATGGGAAAAGGCCTGATTGAACAACCAGGTTTTGAGTCTTTTCTTAAAAGTAACCGGGCAGTGTTCTAGCCGTAGGTCTGGAGGGAGAGAATTCCAGTGTTTTGGACCAGACGCTGAGAGGGCTCTCAATCCTGAAGTTGTTTTTAGAAAGGGAACCTGGAGGGTGTCTTTATATGCTGCTCTTACCGGCCTGGATGGTAAGTGCAATCTGAGAGGGAATTTGAGATCCAAAGGTGTGATGTTGAAAATCGCTTTGTGGGTGATGGTTAGAACTTTGAACAGTATTCTGAAATTGATAGGGAGCCAGTGGAGGATCTTCAGAATGGGGGTGATGTGATCCCATTTTTTGGATCTGGTTAGAATCCTGGCAGCGGCATTTTGTACCATCTGTAATGGCTTGATAGTATTTGCAGGGAGGCCGATCAGAAGTGAGTTGCAGTAGTCTGTCTTAGAGAAAATGATTGCCTGAAGTACTGTACGGAAGTCGTGGAAGTGGAGGAGAGGTCTAAGTCGTTTTAAGACTTGGAGTTTGAAAAAGCAGTCCTTGGTGGTGTTATTGATGAAGCTTTTGAAGTTGAGTTGTTTATCCATGAGGACTCCTAAATTTCTGACTTCGGAGGAGAAACCCGAGAAAGAGGGAAGGGTTGCAGGAAGTGGGTTAAGCTGTGTGAAATTGCCGTCGTGCGAGATAAGTAGATATTCCGTCTTTTTTGTGTTCAGGATCAAGGCTTGCAATTCATCTTGTTACTAGAGGTTTTCTCTGAAAGTTTGAGGCAGCTGTTCGGTGGGATATTTTTTATACATATATTACACCATAATAAGTTTGGAAGGAAGTTCTCCTTGGCACAATGCAAATAGTATTAAAAACAGCGTTAGTCCATTTGAGAAACCTAGATCTTGCCTAGCTTTCCTTGGTTTAAGAATGAGGCTCATTATTTTATTCAGTTTATAAATCGCTCTTTTTCATTATTTGCAGTTTATGTGCATGCACTAAATAGTTTATGGTTCAGTCAGATATAACAGGTAAACTAGGGGTTTGTGGTAGGCCACTCACCTTCTGGGTACCAGCTGCAGGCCTCTCATGAAGCCAGATAGCTTTGCTTCTTCTACCCAACCAGTGCGACACACATGGGGACAAACTCCAAAGCTTCTGAACTACTTCTGGTCCTGTGCGAGACAGGCACTGTGGGATTCACCCTGCCCAGCCCATCAACCCTCTGATCAAAACATCCCCCATAATGCCTTGAACAGTCATCATCTGATTTTACATTTTTTTGTAATCACCATGAGCCTGTCTTCTGGATTCACTGCCATCCTATAGGCAGATATGCCAGAGAATAAGGAAGGCAGCCTAATGCAATTAAAAAAAAAACAAAAACATAAAATCTGCTATTTTTGAGAACAACTCATTGTGGGGCCACCGAGGATCTGAGGAAAGGCATCCACAAGTTGGTTTGGGCCTGCAAGCCATCGTTTGCCAACCCCTGCTTTAGGAGATAAATATTTCATCAGTTAACTAGATGTTTTATGTATTTTTGCACTTTATTCTTTCATGCTGAGCATATTTATTTATTCTCCATATTTTTCTCTTGCCTTATACACTTAATACTCTAAATAAGTTAATTAAACAGATTAAAATAGCATCAAACAAAACCAGACAAATAATCATATTAAAATATGCAGTACTACAAAATACCAAGCTCGCAATTATCAAAAATTTCATGTCATCATTTTCAAACATCAAGTACTAAAAATCATCTCTTCTAAAGTCTACCAAGAATAGCCTCCTCCTTCCAATTAGATCCACCAACCTGGCCCACAACATCCATCTGTCAGCAGTTTATTCCCATGAATCTGAGGATACCAATACAGAATTCTCCCTCATCATGTCAGTGTAAAGAACCCTATCCTCTCCCATCCGTAACAAAATCCTGCTGTCATTAGTCATTGAAAGCTTTCCTGAAAAGGGCAGTTTTAACTCGCTTTCTACATAATAAACAATCTGTGGTCAGCCATATTTCCACTGAAAAATGGTTCCATAAGCATCTAAAGGCTTGATGGCTAGTGGCAGCCAAACATATACCTCCTTTCACATTAGATTGTTGTACTTCAGTTTGACTAAATACTGCAGTTTTGCTGACTGTTTAAAAAAAAAAAATTTTTTTTTTAAAAACCTTTCATTTGAGGCTATTGCACAATTTTTCTATATCTGCAACTTTCACAGTATATAGATTCAGATAATTATATTGACATGACAATTTTGCATGAATATAGCCTGCCCTCTCTGATATTCAGCATTCTGTAGGCTTTGTAATAACTTGTTGCAGCAGCACTATAATTTTGGCAAAACTAAACAGGTACAGCTGCCGATTGCCCTGAATTTCTAGTCTATCACTACTCTTCTGTTTCAGTCGAGATTAAGAACTGCAATCAAGACAGCAGCCTCCCGCCACAAATATCATAGAGCAGCCTTTGTGCTAGCTTCAGAAAGTGACATTGTCCTGTCTGTCCCTTTGCTTCTCAAAGTTCGGAAGCTTGATGTACAAGACCATTTCTACTAAACTTTAGCACTTCTTCATTTTAATACTAGCTTTTGACTTCTGAACCTGTACACCATGCATCAATAATTACATAGCACTGTTTTTCCAAAAGCACCCTATAGACAAGTTATTACTGAATTATGGTGTTTTATCTAATCTTGGAAGGATGAAAGGCTGTGTCAACTGTGCTGGCATTTGTCACTTGACCACAGGTTATACAGGGACGGATTACCCTAGACACCTGAGCGTTCTTTTGCATTTTGATCCAGGATATTAAATGAATAGAGATCAAACCTTGAATTAATTTCCCTACTGTAAATGACCCACAACACACAGGAGCTGTCATTCTAAAAAGAAGAGAGAATGTGAAAATAACATTGAACATAAAGATATTTTATGTCCAATTCTTAGCCTTTTATTTCCCAAACATTCCATATATCCTTCCAACAGAAAATGTTTCAACTGACTTATCTGTCTGTACATCTTAGATGTGTATGTGTTCCTGGTCAGTTGGATGTTAGATCTGTATTCTAGAACAAATCCTCCCTGCTTGATAAACGCAACCCATTGTCAGTAAAAAAAAAAAAAAAAAAAATGTGCTTTTGCACACACTTGATCATTTGCTGCCACCTGCTGGGGATTATAATAGTCTTTTATTCTTATCAGAAACTGAACAATTTACTGGCTCTGCATTATAAAATACAAACTGTTCTTTCAAATTGGCATTTGTGTTTCTAAACCTGAAAAATCAAAAGATAAGGCCAATCCAGATCTTAGTGTTATTATCTGGAAAAAGACACAGTTTTCTTCGAAAACCTCTGCAGTATTGCTCAGAAAGATATTATAGTAATTTGGAGGTCCATATTCTGCTGCAGAGAGGGTACCCAGTTATCTTAAAGTTAGCCGGATAAGTATATTCAGCTAATTTTAGGACACATCCCTATGGAGCAGCCAGAGTTAGCCGCGTAACTTACGTGGCTAACTCTGGCCTGTCCCCGAAACACCTCCTGCCTGCCCCCGGACCACCCCCGCTTTGCTATTTAGAAGAATAACTTTTCAGTTATTCCTCTAAATGGCTTCTGAATATTAGCCTCATAGTAAATAACAGCAGAAAAAGGCACAAATGGCCCATCCTGTCCTGCCCAGCAAAGTGTTGAGGGTTGTGACTGCTGCTCCAGGATGGTTACCACCACACCTTTTTGTTCAGGTTGTAACCGCCGCTCACCACACTGCTTCATTACCATCCTAGGGATCCTCTGCGTTTATCCCAGGCCTCTTTGAATTCCAGTACTGTTTTTTTCTCCATCAGACAGCAGAGGAGGACATGGTCTGCTACACCTCCAGGGGGCTTCAACATAAGTGTGAGCTCAGAGTGGGTGCATAGGCTTTATTGCTGTCCTAGTATAATCTGATCCTGAGCCATGAGTCTTCATTTTCAACTTCTGGAGTTTTTCCACTTTTTTCTGCTGTTTGTCCTAGACATTGCCTCAGCAGCCTTCAAACAAGAAGGCTTCTTTTTGGAATCTGGTACAAATGCATTTTAGGGCCAATTGGCAAGTGTTGTTGAAGCACAATGACCAGGACTCCCTCACTACCTTCACACTGTTCTCGGTTCTGGATGGCCCAAGGAGCAAGGATTGGCTCCAAAATATGAAACCCAGATGTCCTCAGTCTTTGTACTTCTGTGGTATCATTTATTATGGTAACATAGCTAAAGGTTTCAACAAATGTAATATAAATAAGCACAAGATCTTGCACTGCAGACAAAGCATGAAACTGTAAATGTAACAGCATTTTTATATACCCTTACCAATATTCTGTCTTTGAAAAGCTGTTAATTGAATATAATGCAGATATGTTCACATGCTATTTGAACAAATAATTTGATCAGGATGTGATAGTTGAGAGATTAACTATATAATAAATATGGCTACAGCTAATTTCAATGTACTACTGGATAGTTGCTTGACAGTAAATGTTTTCCCCCAAATAAGAGCATTTTAGCAGTATAAATAAAATGATAGTAACAGTTGATATTAACAGAACTAATCACTCTTAGCTGAATACAAAATGAGTTGAAGTAAAATGGTCTTCTGAACACAGGATCTGTCTAGACTTGAAAGTTCATGTACACCATCTCGACCTCTGTTTGGCTAGGATCAAAGGTGTAAGGTCTGAGTCTCTAGGGTGGTCCTTTTGGCCAAGATTTGGAACCTGTATAAAACGGGGGTAGTTAATGCCCTACCCACCCAACCCCATTAGGGATACCAAACAGTTTGGATTCTGACCAAAGCAGAAGGATTAAACCACCCAGGAAAGAAACAAAAAAAAAATCTTTGGCTAATTGTTGTATTGGTCCAATAATAGGAATCTGAGCCTGCAATGTAATGAAAATGTGATTATAAAAGGGACGATGACAGTCATTACTGTAGTTGTATTGTGCAAGACTTACATGTGTTCATGATATTGACTAGTTTTTTGTTGGATTACTTTTATGTCTGTTTCAGATATACCTGAAAGAAATTTTGAGAGAAATCGGTATTTACAATGTTAAAGGAACTCACAAAAACACATGGGAGCTCAAGCCAGAGTACAGACATTATCAAGGAGAAGATAAGAGTGATTAGCCAGTGCATCCTTCAAAGAAATGCATAATCTTTAAGAAAAAATCAGTAGCACTGAGTAAAGGCCTGATCTGAAGTTCCAGCACAAGACATGATCCTGTCCTGTTACTGAGAGATGTGAAAGAAACAGTTCTAGCTAGATTTCTCAGTTTGTTATGCCTATTTTTTAATCTTTGTTGCGTCCTCTTTTGGTCTTATTCTTATGTTTTCTTTTCTTTCTTGTTTTAATATATTGTCTCAGTCAAAATATGACAAGGACAAACAAAACTGACCAAAAAATATAAAATAAAAAATGTCAAGCAAACAAACTAAACAATAAAGAAACCTTATTGTATCAGTGAAATGTGATTCACTTATTTAAAGGTGTGTTCATATGAATCCTGAAATGTATCATGCTTATCTTTATCATTGCTCAATTGCATAAGGGATCAGAAAAAAATGTAAACTATAACATATCTGCACAATAGTCCCAACACCATAAAGAAATGATAAAGTCTTTACAAACTATATATGTGTTCCAAGTACAAATGTCCAAATCTATGTGAACCTAGAAGTGGCATTGAAAACCTGCAGCTAGAAAAAGATATATATTACATATGTTATCTTAAATTGTGAACTATGTAGAAGCTAGAGGTATATATCTTTTATTATTGTCATGCCTTAAAAATGTCCTCCTCTCAAGTCCACTCTTCCATCATCTTACAATGCTAACCTGGACATGTATCCACACATGAAGAGGATTAATTAGCAGCATCTTCATTTAATAGATATGTAATGGCAGCTGAATAGGAAAAGCTTTAAAAAATACCAGAATTATATGTCAGACTAACCAAATACAGAAAGCATACTTCCCACTAAGATAACATGTGTGGGAGTGGCGTTCTTTTATCCTATGCACTTCTTCACTTTCCGTGCACGCTGCTGCATCCCAAACACAAAAGCAGAGCAAAACAGAACCAATGAAGTTTGACAAAGGGGGTCATTTACTAAGCATTTTTTCCATAGACATAGAATGGGAAAAACCTTTAGTAAATATAGGCCAAAGTTTGCAATTATAGGGGTAGGTTTAAAAAAAAAAAAATTGCGCGCGTCCATGTGCGCATGCTACTCGGTGCTCACACACGGACAGGCGATTTTATAACATGCGCACAAGGGAGGATGGAGATATTTGCAGTTACGCATTGTGACACATCGGGGCCTTCCCCAGTTCCCTCCCAGTCCACTCCAATTAAGGAGCGGACTGGGAGGGAACTTCCCAACCCCCTAGCCTGACCTCCCTTCCCCTATCCTGCCCTCCCCCTATCCCTATCGTAAATCCCCCCAAAATCTTTAACTTACCTTTTGCTTCTGAGCAGGAGCAGGTTGCGCACGCGAGCACCCTGCCGGCACGTGGTCCCCCGGCACAGCGGCAAATGGCCATAATATTCAAGTTTTCTAAGTACCCATAAATAACCTCTCGGATTTCAGCTCAATCTGTTGTCTGGTTGTCTCTTGATACTAGGTCGCAGATAGATGATAGACATGATCTCTTATATAAGGTGTTCTTGCTTGACTTTGTACAAGAATGCCTAAAAAACTGAGATCTTAACTACCAGTAAAATCATGCTCCAAGACTTTTTTTTTTTTAATCATTTTATTTTAAGATATATTTCTGGTAATTTTCTAAATAGTTTTCCTTTCCAAAGGATATTTTATTTGTGTACAAAAATGCATATCTTAAAAATGATTTTTTGTCAGTAGTAATAGATGTCTTTTTGTTTTGTGTTACACTGTATTTCTTTTTGCTGCAAAAGCTTCTTTCATCTTGCAGCCATGCCAGCCCTCAGCATTTTGAGAGTTCAACCAAGCCCATAGTTTGGCATCCTTAAAAGTAAGGAAACTTAAATCATGAGAGTTAGAGCTACAAGTGGAAGTGGTATCAATTTTCTTATAAAATAGCATGAAATAGCTTATTGATTTTTAAAGGATCCTGAAATTACTTACTATGTTGTTTTTTTGGTTTTTTTTTGTAACGCTCATATACTTTAAAAAAAAAAAAAACAGGGCAGAATTTCAAAGTAAAATTTGTGATGAAAAATTGAACAGCAAAGTGGATGACAGGAGCCAATTTTTTGAAATGTTTGGGGATGCTAAACTCAACGCCTACTACTTCCTGGAAACAATAAAGGAGTTTACAAAATTTTGTAGGTACAAGCTCCCACAGAGCTTGTACCTTTGGATCAGCACAAGGAGAAACAAAAGAGAGATGAGCAGAAATCATAACTGGAGTTTTTCTACTTGTTTTCAAAATGTCAATGTTTAGAACTTTTTCTTTGGAAGGCTGGAAATCATTGTATAATTGAAAAATATGTTTACAGTATGCATGATGACAAGGCAGGAGGCCACACATTAGGCAAGGGCAGTCAACCTGAGGCTGATGCAACAAAGGAAACTGGTTGTCCTTATGGTAACAGTCAAAGAGAGAGAGGGAAGAGAAGTAAGGGGATTAAGGGGTGAGGGTTTGATGGGAGGTGAAGGGAGGTGAAGGGGGAAAGGGTGGGGGAAGAGGGATATTTCAGTAGAAATGCGTGTTTGACTGCAAATCTTCTGCAAGTTTCAGCTAGAGTTCTAAGAATAGGCTTAAGTACTAGTTTTTAGTAAGGAAGGTCTGCTGAAATTAGGCCAGGGGTGGATTGCAGAAAAATACCAGCCCAGGGGATTTTTTCAAAACCAGCCCACAGGGTATCTATCTGACTCCCTCTTATGCTTTCTTTGCAGCACATGCTTCAATAGCTCCAAAAGGCAAGGCAAACTGACCCTTAAGAAGTACAACATGTGACCTGGAGCCTGGTAGAATTGAGTTAAAAAAAAAAAATCTCCAATATAAATTTCACATTTTTCCTAAATAACTAAGTAGTAGAGAACACCCTAGACCAGGGATGAGCAAACTGAGCTGCAGTCACCCTTCTATCCGTTCAGTTGGTGGGGCCCCCACACAAGTTTGGTTACATCTCTTCACAACTAGTTCAAGAGTTGATTGATAGGCAAGAGATTACTACTGGACCAGGATATATCAATCAACTCTTGAACTAGTTGCGAAGTGAGGCGATCACATAGCCCATCATGCAGTCAACTGTAATAGAGTGCACTCAGCTGAACACACTGTTTAACCCCTGGTTGGATGTGCATCCACAACCTCTTATTCTATAAGGGGAGACACACACACCACACACACACACCCCACCACACATACACACCACACACACACCCCACCACACATACACATACCCCCCACCCCACATACACACACACACCCCACCCCACATACACACACACCCCACCACACATACACACACACACACACATTGGTTATTCTCTCCCAATTAAAAAAAAAAAAAAATGCACCCGAATCCTGCCCAGAGCAGGCATTAATTCCTGAGCAGCCCAAAAAGTGTACAGAAAAGCAGAAAAATACTGCTTTTCTGTACTTCCTCCGACCTAATATCGTGGCGAAATTAAATCAGAGGAACAAAAAGGTTAGGAATATATTTTTTTTTTAAATGTAAAAAAAAAAAAGTGTGCCGGCAGTCAGGTTAGGAAATGGGACGTGCAATTAACGCGCGTCCCTTTTCCTAACCTCTGGCTGTGCACAGGTTAGGAAAACGGATGCTTGTAAACTTGAGCATCTGTTTTCCTAACCCGCTGACAGCCACCTCTCCTGGGAGCCCACTGCCAAGGAGGCGCTAGGGGTGCACATTTGTCCCAAGTGCCTCCTTTTTTAGCGCGACCTCTCATTTAAATATTCGATCACGTGCCCAGGAGAGGTTGGGCGTGCGTTAGGAAAGTGGACGCTCAACAGTGAGCAACTGTTTTCCATGCAGTTTTACTGAATCGGCCTGCATGTTAGAGAGACATGTGCGCGCGCACAGTTTCTCAAACACAAACACCCACTTTGTATCTGAGATTGTGTTTGTGGGTGTCTGTCTCTGACCCAAAGGCAGACAGACACACATTCAGCTGTTTATGTGCTCAAAAGTGAATACTCCCATTCCAGCACTGCCATGTCATTATGTAAAGTTTGTGTTTGCTGCCAGCTCTTCCCTAGCCTGCAATAGTTCCCTCTTTCCCATTCGCACCCTTCTCAACACCCTCACTCTCCAGTAGGCTTACTGGTTCCACAGCCAGCTGCCTCTCTCAGAGCTTAGCCTAGCCACCTCAGACCAAATCCTCCCCAACACCGCACTGGCACTTTCTCCTGGCTCATCCATCCCATTCTTTGACTGCAGCTTGCCTCCACTTCTCTGTGCCACACCACAAGTCCGGGCATTCCCATTAACTATGTGCTATACAGAGTCTGCTGCTCTGTTCTGCCTACCTACTCTAGTGGAGAAGGGACCAGAAGTGATCCATGCTGTTCCTCCAGATCTTAAAAAAAGAAAAATTAAGCCTTGGTTGAGACTGGGGAGACCCACTGACTCAAAGCAGCACAACTCTGGATGGAATCTTGCTTTCCCTCATGGAACCAGTGCAACTCTGGATGGAATCTTCCAGTGCAACTCTGGATGGAATCTTGCTTTCCCTCATGGAACCAGTGCAACTCTGGATGGAATCTTCTAGTGCAACTCTGGATGGAATCTTGCTTTCCCTCATGGAACCAGTGCAACTCTGGATGGAATCTTCCAGTGCAACTCTGGATGGAATCTTGCTTTCCCTCATGGAACCAGTGCAACTCTGGATGGAATCTTCCAGTGCAACTCTGGATGGAATCTTGCTTTCCCTCATGGAACCAGTGCAATTCTGAATGGAATCTTCCAGTGCAACTCTGGATGGAATCTTGCTTTCCCTCATGGAACCAGTGCAGCCAGGGCTTAAGCAAGGTGCTGTAGGCCTCCCCCCCACACACACACACATACACACAATTACAAATTATGAATTTATAATAAATTTTAGGTGGAAAAAAGGATGCTCAGTCCTGAGGTAAAAATATCATAATGTATATTATATTTACATGCACTGACAACCAAAAAACCCTGCAAAAAAACAAAACAAAACACTTGTAACCCATATGGCATTAGGCATATTATAATGCATGTTGGGTGTGGGTTTAAACCTCAGAAAGCCTTGAGTAAACTGAATTGCCATTACAAGATAGTAAATTTCCTGTACCAAAACTGCACGAACTGCCAGCACTTAACCAGTGACAACCCTAGCTATGAAAACACTACACTGCAAATATTACACTAGACTCTAAAACATATATACCTCCAATTAGGAAAACATCAAGCCAGACTGTTATAGATCCCTATAGAAAACTACACACTAGCAGAATACCTCACTTCAGACACGTGCAGATCACTGAAAGACCCTCACCAAATACAGAATAAAGAGACTATAATGTATAAAAAGAAATGTGCAGAAAAAAACTAAACCCTATATATTTATTTATTTATTTAACATTTTTATATACCGGGATTCATGTAAAAAATTACATATCTCGGTTTACATTAAAATGGAAAAAACAAGCATGTAAGAATGTATATACAGTGCATCAATGGAAAACAGAAATATCACTATTCCTCATGAAAAAAATTAAATATAAATCAGCAATAATAGTAAACCCATACTAATAAAAAGAATAAATATTTCAAAACAAATTTTAAAAAATTTCCCAAACACCAATAAAATATTTTAAAGCAGCAGACACATCAAATAATACTTAGTAATTAAAAATTAATATGGATTTTTAAAAATCCCCCGCTCTCAATACCTGGGAGCTTTTGAATCTAGACATCCTGAGATTGTCATGGATTAGTCGGTGAGAGAAGGGAGACTCATACTTTCTCCTTTCTCTCATACTCACATGTTCGTTCTTACACACACTCACATGCACATATGCTCACTCACTCGCATGCTCTCTTATGCTCCCATACATGCACACTTCCTCACATGCTGTCTCTTATGCTCCCACACATCCACACTTGCTCTCTCACACTCCTACACATGCACGCTCATTCACACACTCTCCCACACGTTCATACTTCCACACATACACACTCACTCACATCACGTTCCCACACATGAATGCTCACTCACACACACTCTTATGCTCTCCAACGCACTAGCACTCTCACTCTTCACTCCCTCAGCTTCTGAATACATTTTTCTTTAAAGTTTACTTACACTGGTGGTCAGGGGTAATCTAGGCAAGGCTGCCTGTTGCTAATCCTGGAGGGTGGTATGTAGTGTAGGAAGAGGAGGGCTGAAAGGCCCTTATTCTGGGTGTGGGGGAAGGGTAGTTAATTTCTGCAGTTGCCCTAGCATAATGGAGGCCAGTGGCAGAGAGCAGTGGGGGAGGCCTTCAGCGGTGGTGAGGCAGTGATGTTGGAGATTTGCTGGCTGCCTCCCACTGGTAGAGGAAGAGCAGAGGCAGAAATGTAAAGAGAAGCAGCGGGAGTGTTTCCTACTGCCGCGGTGCTGGGAGAGAGGAGCACTTGAAGAGAGCAGGGTGTATGCCCATGTTGCCACATTGCTGGATGGAGAGGAGAGCAAGAAGCAGGCCCTATGCTGCCATGGCCACAGTGAACATCAGAAGGCAGACATGAGCAGAGATCCTTCGGGAAGGCTCTCGCTCTGGGAGACTGTGGTAGGGCTGGATTTGGTCCCACTGTGACCACTGTGACCAACACCGGGGCATGCCCGAAGCCTTGGTAGGCCAATCTGCTCCTCTTCTTAAGAGAAGCTGAATGCTGCTCATAGGATGACATTTAGCAGGCAACTAAAGAGCACTGGTGTTCAGTCTTAAGACTGCACGTTTCTCACCTAGACGCAAGCAGGAAACTACAGTACCTAACTTGTAGCTGGGACAGGATGCAAGAGAAGAAAAGGAAAAGGCTGAAAGCCTTGTATGATAGCTCAGTGGTGAAAGTTGAGGATGGAAAAAAGCCCAGGAAGAGCTTTTATGGAAGGATCAGCAGGACCCCACTGCACTTTATCTCCAATTTCTTTAAAAGTCACAACCATGTTCAAGCACATGGAGGATATGAGAAGTATTGTAATTTGTAACAAATAAAATGTACATAATTATAAAGGTTCATTTTCAATAGTGTATGTAAGCAGTGTAAGTGGGGAAAGTTATGCCGATTTTTTATAAAGTGTGCAATACAGTTTACAAAATACCTCTTTTTCTCTGCCCCGAAAGTATGCACATATGTTTCAGTACACACACATTTTTTAAATGCGAGGAGCCACATACATTCTGTACCTATTTTCGAAAGCACAGGCACATGTTGCGGGCAAAATAATAGCAACGTGTGCATAATTACTACAGGTTATGCATGAAGGAAAGTGTTTTATAAATTCTTTGTGGACAAGCAGGATGAATCCAGCCATACAAGTGGGTGACATTACTCCACGACATTGATTCAGAGCACGTTCTCTCAGAGTTCAGAAAGACTGAACCCCCTCAGTCATTTTTCTTCCACAGTAGGGAAAGGATGTCTCTCTCTTTTCTCCTCAAGATGCTCCATTTTTTGTGTTTTTCTGAGTTTGCTGCTTGTTTTTCTTTTCTTTAGTGTGTGTTTCTTTCTTTTTTTGCATTTTTGAGCAAGCCCGCTCCGTTAAAAATAAACAATTATTTTTGGTTTCACATTCCCTTAGAATTCAGCTTTCTTATCAAAATATTTAGTAGCATAATAATGAGGGCAGAAAAGGACCAGATGGCCCATCCATTCTGCTCAGCAAGCTTCTTATGGTAGTATCTGCCACTCTGTGCAGGATTCCTCCATGTTTCTCTCAAGCGGGCTGATACAGTAAAGTCTGCAGGAGAGCGGGCGAACGCCCGCTCTCCTGTGCGCGTGATTCAGTATTCAAATTAGGGTCAGCGGTAAAAAGAGGCGCTAGGGACAGTAGCGCGTCCCTAGCGCCTCTTTTTGGACAGGAGCGACGGCTGTCGGCGGGTTTGACAGCCGACGCTCAATTTTGCCGGCATCGGTTCTCAAACCCGCTGACAGCCATGGGTTCGGAAACCGGACGCCGGCACAATTGAGTGTCCGGTTTTCAAGCTGCGGGCCGACTTCAGATTTTTTTTTTTTAACCTTTTGTGTAACTTTTGGTACCTCTGACTTAATATCGCCATGATATTGTCGGAGGGTGCACAGAAAAGCAAGTGCCCAGAGAAATTAGCGCCTACCTTTGGGTAGGCGCTAATTTCTGAAAGTAAAATGTGCAGCTTGGCTGCACATTTTCCTTTCTGAATCTCGCGGAAATACTTAATAAGGCCATCAACATGCATTTGCATGTTGCGGTCGCTATTAGTTCGGGGGGGGGGGGTTGGACGCGTGTTTTCAACCCCTTACTGAATAAGGGGTAATGCTAGCATGTCGAAAACACGTGTCCAATCGCGGGTTAACAGTGCGCTCCACCGGAGTGCACTGTACTGTATCGGCCTGAAGGGTAGTAACTGCTGAGCCATGTAGTTACCCCCAAGCCTTATGATAAGGGTAGTAATATTTACAATCAAAAGCAAGCAACTGTCAAACTCATAACAAATTACTGCTAGCAGCATTTTTACTGGGTGAGGAGCCTTCTTGATAATTCAGACAATGCAGCTTGACATTCTTTGCTTTAGAACTTGCCCGTAAAAGCCATCCTGTGCTTTCTCCCTTATGTCTGCATGCCAGTATCCAGACAGAAAAAAAAGTCAGGGCCCATCATGGTGATTGTTTGTATTCAATTCCCCAGAGCTCAAGGTTGGGTAATGCCCCATTCAAATTAATCAAAACCTGCAGGCATAAGATGGCCAGTTCTGACCTGCATCAACTTTGTTCACGTTGTACCTCTTGTGGCAGAATGTTTTCCAGAGCGCTGTGTACAGAGAGCTTAAGCTAAAGTATCACATCTCTTCTCCAAAGGGAAAAAAAAGGGCTTGAGTCAACCATTATTTAAAACAAACAAAAAAAACAAAAAAAAGAATCAGAATCCCCAAAGAATCATAATAATAGGAAATCTTCATCCTCACATTTGGAAGGTAAATAGAGATCAAGAAAGGCAGAAGTTTCTGCTGGCACCATCCACCTCAAAAAAGCCTCACACAGAATCCTCTTCTGTGCCAAAGGTACCGTTCGATATCAGTGCAGATAAATTGGCACAGAGAAGCATGAAGCAGACCACCAAGCTGAGGATTTTATCTGAGAGTCTGGCCTCCTGCCAGCAGGGGCCCTCAGTGGGCTTTGCAGGCCAGCTGTCTAGTCCTCAGGGCTCTATGGGTTGGAGGACCTGCTGGCTGCCATGTTCTGTGCTGCCTCAGACCCTGCTTGATGCCAGGGCTTGGTCTCAGATCCTGTTTTTGGTCTCATGCTTTAGTTTGCCATACATTCTTCTTTCATGGCCTTGTTTATCTTGCCTTGTATTCTTGTTCCTTGTTTGTCTTTACTGTGTCTGACAGAGTTTGGATCCTAATCTTGGTCTTGTTTTGTTTGGTCTTGCTCTCTTCCCTCCCAAACTCTAGTTTTGTTTTTGTGTTCTGGCTCTCCTCAGATCCCATTTTCATGCCACGCATTCTGTCCTGTCTGTTGTCCTGTCCTGTTTTGTCTTGTGTCCCTGTCTGTCTTGTTTCCGTGGGCTTGCTCTTGTTCCATTCTTGTTGTAGGTTTGTCCAGCCCCATAATTCAATTATCTGATAGTGAATAGTGCATGCAGGGCCAATTCAGTGTATCCCCTCTTAGTGTGGAACCAATTAGTTGCCCGCTGATTGATTCTCTACAGCCAGTCAGCATAACCAGCATCTGATCAGCCACTAGGGCACAGGTGAGCTTAAATAAAGAAGTCTCTACGGAAGGGGCTTCCCAAACCTTTGGGCAATGTGACCCCATTTTAGCATTTGAAAATTCACATTACCTGAGAGGACAACTAAAACAAATGTAATGCCCCCACCAGCCGACATGGGGAGAAATCTGCCACCAGTAGCTGGAGGTCTGTTGCAGCAGAAGAAAAGGGGGCCAACTGGGGGTTGCGGGTTCTTTAAATACTGGGGGAAATGACCCAGGCACCCCAGATTCAATGCAGTTAGTACCCCTGTTCCTGAGCAGGTGACCCAGGTTACACCATGACACACTGAAACTTTCAACACAATGTTACTCTTTATCAAAGGCGAAGAGACATAAAAGCAATGGCAAACAACATGGTGACGGAATAATGCCCCACAGTAACAGGAACAGCAGTTTTATATATATATATAATTTTTGGTAACAACGGTAACCCCAGAAACTGCAAAACGCATGCAAGCAGCCCAAAAACCCCAGTGTAAGCTCTAGAAATAAAAATGGTTTCCCCAGTCCTGGTGGTGCATGCACAAGGAAAAAAAGCAAAAGCGTGACAGGGCCCTGGAGTTCCTGAATAAACCAATTGTCCACACAAGGCTGCTGTGGCAGGTTGATGTGGACCCTCCTGTGAAAATGGGTTTAGTTCAAACTACGGGTTAGTTTGCGCAGGTAGCCACTGTTGGTCCCAGGGTTTACTAGAGATGTGAATCGTGTGATTGATCGTCTTAATGATCGATTTCGGCTGGGAGGGGGAGGGAATCGGATCGTTGCCGTTTGGGTTTTTTAAAAATCGTGAAAATCGAAAACCGGCACACTAAAACATCCCATTTTGCGCAAAATAGCGCTGGCCGTAGACAACACGATTCGACTGCAGGAGGTCGTTCCGGACCCCTGCTGGACTTTTGGCAAGTCTTGTGGGGGTCAGGAGGCCCCCCCAAGCTGGCCAAAAGTCCCTGGGGGTCCAGCGGGGGTCCGGGAGCGATCTCCTGCCGCGAATCGTTTTTCCATACGGAAAAACCAAAGGTAGCGCCGGCGCCATTTCTACAAGCACCGGAGGTCCGAGAGTGGAAGATCACAGCGAGACCCTTCCTCTGGACCCCAGGTAATTTAAGGCATTTTGGGGGGGTTCGGGAGGGTGGGGGATTTATTTTAAAGGGTCGGGGTGGGTTTTAGTGTTTTTTTAGTGTGCCGGTTTTTTCGCCCTCCCCCTTCCCCCGATTTACGATTTTTTGACGATAAATCGGGGGAATTGTTATTGTATCGCGGCACTGACGATTTAAAATATATCGGACGATATTTTAAATCGTCAAAAAACGATTCACATCCCTAGGGTTTACAGCACAGACAGGCCGATGCAATAGCAGCACGTGTTAAACTGGCACTCGTGATTGAGCGCTGCTGCTCTTTTAACACGCACCGTGGGTTACTACGGTAAAAAGGAGGTGCTAGGGAAAATTGTGCATCCCTAGCATCTCCTCGGCATTGGGTGCCCAGGAGAGGTGGTGGGTTAGGAAAACGGATGCTCAATTTTACAAGCATCTGTTTTCCTAACCTGTGCAACCATCCAACTTAATATCACCACGATATTAAGTTGGATGAAGTACAGGAAATCTTTCTGTTTACTTTTGGAGCTCCTCAAGAATTAATGCCTTCTCCAGGGCAGGCGTTAATTTTTTAGAGTAAAATTATGCACATCAGATGCACTTTTTCCCCCCCCATTGGGGGGGTAAAAGCTTATAGCCTCATCAACATGAATTTACTTGTGATGAGTGCTATTAGCTACACACTGGTTTGGATGCACTAATCCCCTTATTGCATGAGGTGTTTTGGGTGCTGTTATGCGCCAAACATGCTTATGGTGCTTCTCCATGGGTTCAAGACAAGAATACTGTACATAGATTTTGTAGAAAGTATAATTTTTTATTGAGCAATATAAGTATTCTTGGGAGATGCTGGATACCCGTTCTCTGACAAACTGACCAACCAGCATCTCGTTTGTATACATGAACTGATCCTTCTTTTATAAGTAAAATACAATACAGTACTAGGTCAGAAATTCTTAAGTTGCGTGACCACCTGGAGTATCATTTACATAGGTTGTCATGTCAACAGCATAATAGAGTATCCCTACATTACCCTGACTAGTTTCCAAGTTGGGGCCCATCTACCATCACTCTTTAGATAATCCTTTGTCCTGTTAAAATCTTGCTGCTCAGGGCAATCGTTATATCTTAGGCTGTGTTTACAGATGCCCCTGTTAATGTTGCCCCTATAACCAACATTCTAGCCTGAGTTTCTAACTGTTGCCTTCTGCTCTTGTGACCCTATAATTAGGCATCACAAATTGTCGCCAGCTTCAACTGCTGTCCAGGTGTCCTTGAAATTCCTCCAGGGCAGGCTCAGTAGGGCATTTAAAGTTCACATAGCCAGAAAGGCTAAGATAGCAGAGGATTCTGGGTCAGTTGCCATCTCCATGTTGATCTCAAGCTCAGGCACACACATCAGTGCACATCCAAACAAGTGTAAAGCTGTGCACTCAGCCGAGTGCACTATATTGCATCAGCCTCAATAGGTTTCTCTGGATTGAAATCCCCCTGCAGTCTGTCCCTCCTGTAGTATTTTCAAGTGTAGGGCAAAACTCCTAGCACAGTATGCTCTCAGGCCGATGCAATATCCTGTGTGAGCCTAGCACACAGGTTAACGAGTGCTTGGATATACATTTTGGATGCACGTCCATATCCCCTATGCAGGAAGAGGATCAGCACGTAGCTAATAGCTGTCATCTCATGTAAATTTATGTGGATAGGATATTAACTCAAAAATTAACACCTACCCCAGAACAGACATTAAGTCTTGAGGAGCCCCTAAATAACAGAAAAGCAGAAAATACTGCTTTTCTTTAGTTCCTCCGCCTTAATATTGTAGTGATATTAAGTTGGAGGCCTAGTTTGCGAATAGGATGCGCCGGCCCTGCCCCTCCCCCACCTATGCTTTTTGCTTGCTGCTGTTCCCCAGGCTAATCACCAGCCAGAGCCCACTTGCTGCTGTTTCCCTTCTGGGACAGGCTCACCATCTTCACGCCTGCTGCTCCAAACTGAGAGGTAAAAAATTTTCTTTAATATCTTTAATATTACACTTGCTGGGGCAGTGAGAAGTATGTTTTGCACTTTTGAAAATAATTTATTATTTTTCTTTTTTCTTTATTTATAAATTTATTTTTCCTTTAGATATTAAATTCCCCACCCCGGACAGTACTATTGAGCACTACAGGGAACTCTCGCTAGCGTTGTAAAATAGAGCAATATGTCCGCTCAATGCAACCCTGTATTATTGTTTGAGGCTGTGATGGCAACTATCTTCTCACTCTCCTGGGCTAAAGTATATCACCTTTGCAGTGTGCCCATAGAGCCAAAACTGGGGATAGGGTGCAATCAGAATGCCCAGGCAAAAAGGAGAAGGAGAGCAATGAAGTTTATTTAAAAACAATCTGCGAGGTTTTCAGTAAAAAAGACTATTTTTGTATAGTGAGGGATGTGAACTCTATGTAAAATCATGCAAATTTGCAACAGAATTTTGAAAAAATCTGCTACAGAAATCTGGGGCTCTGGTTATAATATTTTCATATTTAAAGAAGAGACCTAAGTAGTTCTAGAAGTTCATGTATATCATTGGACGTGGTTAAGTGTCATGTTGGTCCAATTAAAAGGTTTTCTCCAGAACCAATACAGCTTCTAGAACTATTTTTCATAGAATCTTAAAACAATAAAGACTATCTGATGAACAGGTCTAATGATAACATGATCAAAATTTCCTGTTGGAGAAGAAGAAGAAATAAAATCTGAAGTAGCTCAGTTGAATTTAAATAAAGAGCAGACTGTGATTAAGGATAAAAAAGCATAGGCGTCATAGATTATCTGTAGCGAGCGCAGCCTTCAGGGGCTGATGGTGCGGGCTCGGCATGCATCACTTAACTTGTGGGAGAGCAGAACCCTTGGGCCACAGGGTAGCTCAGGTTGGGTCATGAGTCGCACCTGTGGTGAGGTGTGTGTGCGGGAAAGGGGGGCACTGGAGCAGAGCTGGATGGATCTTGGAAGACAAAGCTAGGATAAGTCTCGGGCAAGGACTAGGAACTTGGAACTTGAGACTGAAGAGTCTGACGTGGAGCTTGGGGCTCTTGAGAAGTATGTCGTGAAGCTTGGGACTCTTGAGGAGTACATCACGAAACTTGGGACTCTTGAGGAGTACAACGTGAAGCTTGGGACTCTTGAAGAGTATGACGTAAGCTTGGGACTCTTGAGGAGTACGACGTAGACTTGGAATGTAGATTTGGAACTGGATCAGAGACTTGGAACTGGAACATAGATTTGGAATGTAGACTTGGAACATAGACTTGGAATGTAGACTTGGGACTGGAACATAGACTTGGAATGTAGACTTGGGAGACGAAGACTTGGTCCACGACCAGCCCCACAGCATGTGGGGCTGGTCGTGGACCACACTGTAGACTCAGAAGAAGAACATAGAAGAAGGACACAGTGGGAATGAGCAAGACCCTCAGGCGCCCTACAGAGCACGTGGGGCTGGTCGTGGACCACACTGTCCCCTATGTGCCCTACACAGCCGAGGCTGGTCACGGACCACAAGGGGAGTGGGGTGAATTCAGGAAGTCTCATAGCACAGGAGCGAAGCAACCCCTCGGGGCCTCTGCAGTCGGGACTAGATACAAGGAGATAAAACCTGGCACTTAGCACTTGAAGAACAAACCTCGGACTCTAAAAACAAGGACTCTCCAGAGGAATGGGTTCTTCAGGACCAGGACTACATTAAGAAGGAGACAATGAACAACACTGGACTTGGACTCACAGACATCTTGGAACTAGGAACATCTTGGAACAGACTGCAGGACTAGGGACATGGAACATCTTGGATCATGAAACATCTTGGAACAAGGAACTTCTTTGAACATGGGACCAGATCTAGACTCATGGACATCCGGACTTGGAACAGCATCAGGATCTGGACTCACAGACATCCGGACTTGGAACAGCATCAGGATCTGGACTCTCAGACATCCGGACTTGGAACAGCGTCAGGATCTGGACTCACAGACATCTGGACTTGGAACAGCATCAGGATCTGGACTCACGGACATCCGGACTTGGAACCAGGATTGAAATCTGGACTCATGGACATCTGGGCTGGAATAGCATCAGGACTTAAGAGACATCTTCAGGAGCATCTGGATAGATGCGAAGACGCTGGTGGAATGGATCAGGGCCTTCTTATAGGACCCATCCAGGAAGTAGGTGGAGACTGAAGCTTCAGTGGGGCCTTGGCCACTTCCTGCCACTGACCCTTTAAAAGAAGGTGAGAGGCGCGGCCATGTGCCTAAGGAAGGCCAAAGGCAGGCTGCAGGAACCTGGAGAGCGGTCCTGCGTAGAAGGAGGAAGCAGGCTGTGTCGACGGTGTTCCAGCCGCACAGGAGGGCCCAGAGGCAGGCAACATCAGCGGTATCCCTGCTAGGCCGAAGAGCATGCTGAAGGCGACACCCAGCCACAAAGGATCTCAAGGGTGGCCTCCCGGCCCTGAGGTATTAATGCCTCATCCAGCTGCCACCAATGTGCTGTTAAAGACAAATATGCTTGCATTGCATTCATACTAGTCCAGATATCAGTGGTGAGATGGATGCTCTTCTCCTTTGCCCTTGCCATCACAATCTGCATTTCAGCACAACATTTTCTGTAAAGGAAAGGAAGCACCTGATGGCTAAATGTAGTTCTTGAAGGAAGTTTGTAGTAAGGGGCAAAATAATGGAGCATCCACTTAAATCCCTCATTTTCTACAAGCTGCAGTGGCTGATCATCCAAAGCAATCATTAGAGCAATATGCTGTGTACACACTTTGGACATTGCCTGCTTCCTACTCTGTGACATTGCAGAAGAACACAACCCCATCTGCTCAATGGTAGCTTGCCGCTGCTGCTGGGGATGAGGAAGAGAAGACTGCTGCTTCTGCAGATGCACACAATCTGTATCTTCTTTAGTACTACTTTCCTTCTGTGGCTGTTTCCCTGTTGCTTTACTTGAAGCCTGGGCAAGAACAGTGGGACCAGCTTCTTCTGCAAGCAACAGTGCTCTATGTTCTCTTTCAAGGTGATATTTCATGTTGCTGTTAGTAAGATGTCCAATAATTCTTCCACGGCTCACCATCTTTTTACAATGGATGCATTGTCCAAATCTCGGGTCAGCCACAACATGAAAATGATTCCAAATCTTAGATGTCCTTGTACTGTTCCTTACTCTAGGCTGGATACTTGTTGTCATTTTCATAGTATTTATTTTATTTATTTATTTTATTTATTTATTTATAACTTTTATATACCGGCATTCGTAAAAAACATCATGTCAGTTTACATTTAACTGAGAAAGGAAATTACAATGATAGGTGGAGGAAAGATAGATAGTTAAAAGGTAAGTTAACTTTACTGTGGAGCCAACGTGCGTCACAGTTAAAATGAGATTACATATAATAAACCATATTAGACAAAATTAGACAATATTAGACAAAATTAGACAAAATTAATTATGTAGTAGAAATAGTGGTGGTAGTAGTAGTAGTAGTTTTAGTCACGTGCTGATGTTCAAATGGTGTAGGGGACAGGGTATCACTACTGCTGGCACTGGCAGTAGTTGTTTGTTTTGCAATCTAGCTAGTAGTCATTGTCATTGGTGGTTTTGCAATCTGACTGACATTGTCATTGCTGGTGTTCTCCTCCTCCACCTCCTCAGAATGTTTACTAGCCAAGAGCCCCTGATCATCCTCCTCCTCCTCCTCCTTCTTCTCAATATCTGATTCATCATCATCATCATCATCCAAGACTTTCTGTAGCACCATTCTTTCATCTAAGAATTTGACCTTTTCCTCACATTTAGCTCCTTCCTTCCCCTGCAACAAGTAACTTTGCGCTTCTACATCCCCTTTCTTTTCCAAAAATCGCAGTTTTTTCCTAGGCACTGGCAGACTGCTCTTTCCGGTAGCACTAGTACTAGCACTATGTTTTTTTCCAGAGGGGAGTGGCATGATGATCCTATGGTCAAAGAAGGATATAATAAATCTAGTAGATTAAACAAGTTAATAAATTAGTTTGGTATTTATTTTTTAAACTTTATTGCGCTAATAACTATAATAGGCTAGCCCCAGACCACAGGACAAAGAAGGATATAGTGATTATTAGTGAGTGAGTGACACTGACGATTGATAATTTGATATAGTTGTTGCGGTCTCCACCGCTTCTCCTCTACCCGCTCTGCACTGCGCTTACCTACAGTGGTGGAAACGCCACTCTCGCGGCTCTGCTGACCCTTCAGGATGTCCTCCATTGCCGGCTCATCTCCCTGCCGCCACGCGCACGTGTGAGGACGCGCACTATGGACGCACAGCCACCGGAAGTCGGGTCCTGCCCGGGTTAATGACGCCACGCCCCAAGCCCGAATTAACCGGCGTTCGGTTTCCATCTCATTGCCTTGCAACGAGGGTCGCTACTGGATAGTAGTTCTAAGTTGCGCTTCACTTGATCCACTTTCCTGACTTGACTTCAGCTCGTTCCTGACTCCGCTTCTGCCTGCCGCCTGCCATTGACTTCAGCCTGTTCCTGACTCCGCTTCTGCCTGCCGCCTGCCATCGACCTCAGCCTATTCCTGACTCCACTTCTGTCTGCTGCCTGCCATCGACCTCAGCCTGTTCCTGACTCTGCTTATGCTCGCCGCAGGCCACCGACCTTGCTCGTGCCTGGTTCCGCTCCTGCCGGCTGCCAGCCTGACTTGGGTTCGTCTCCGTTCCTGCACACAGCTTGCTCCAGCTCCCAGCACGCTACAGACTCCGTTCCTGCTCACAGCTTGCTCCAGCTCCCAGCACGCTACAGACTCCGTTCCTGCTCACAGTCTGTTCCAGTTCTCAGCACGCTACAGACTCCGTTCCTGCTCACAGCTTGCTTCAGTGCACTGCACACTAAAGACTCTGTATCTGCTCACCTTCTGCTCCAGCACCGCTGGACCCCACTAGCCCCAGTCTACTGGACTACCGTACCTTACTCTCTGCCCAGGCCTTCTGCTACTATAGAGACTTACACTGTGCTCCTAAGTCCCAAGGATCTAGGACCCTATGGGCTCCTCCTGGGGGGTTCCTGGTTCCCGGGTGAAGACCTCTGCCTGTGGCTCCGCCTCCTGACCTGCCCTATCTTGGGGTAGTTCGGCCCAAGGGTTCACTCCTGGTCTGCAGCTTCCCGGACTGCAACAATAGTATATATATATTATAATGCAATTGCAGTATTACTATTGCGTGATCTGATTGATGAATGACTATCAGCCAGACATAGTTAAAGCTGCAAATGCAAGTCCAGCACCGACAACTAAGCTGGCAGGCACACACAGCAGTGAGACACTAGTTTGGTATTTTTACAACTTTAATTAATATACTAATAGCTCAATTTTGCCGGCATCCGGTTTCCGAGCTGCGGGCCGATTTTAAATTTCTTTTAATTTTTAATTATTTTTAACTTTTGGGACCTCCGACTTAATATCGCCAGTGCTGGTTCCGGCAGAAATTAATGCCTACCTTTGGGTAGGCACTAATTTCTGAAAGTAAAATGTGCGGCTTGGCTGCACATTTTACTTACTGAATCACACGGGAATAACTAATAGGGCCATCAACATGCATTTGCATGCTGTGGGCGCTATTAGTTTTGGGGAGGTTGGATGCGCATTTTCGACGTGCTATTACCTCTTACTGAATAATAAGTGCCGGAGCGCACTGTACTGTATCGGCCTGTCAGTAAGCCTGCAGAGAACAGGTGAAGTGGGGTGACTCTGGGGCAGATACCACAAGCAGCAAGTGGGGAGAAACTGGAGAAAGGCTGAAACACACAAAACTCAGTCTGCAGCACTGATTCCAGGACTTGGGGACTCACTCAACTAAGGGTAGAGTGAGGATGCATAAGTCATGGAGCTGTGATATATAGGGGGTGAGAGCAAAGAGAATGATGAGGTCAGGGAGAGAGGAAGGGGAAGGATGCAGGGGTCATCTCTGGAGGTGGGGGGGGGGGGGGTTAGGTGATAGTGGTGGGTAGGAGAGCGAGAAAGTGTTAATTGATTGGGGATGGGGTGGAAGAGAGAAACCTGATATATATTATTCCATTACTTCTTCCTCCTCCCCACCCTAATCAACAGCAATCTCAGGGTGACCACAACTGAAAAGTTCCCTGGTATGGCAATGGAGACCACAGGAGGATAAGGAGGAAACAAGATTTTACCTGCAGCTGCACACATTGCACTGCACCCAGCAGATACTTTTTCCTACCCCTTCCCCTTGCTTCTGGACCTTTTTTTCTCCAGATGGTGAACCTGGTCCTGAGGCCTGTCTCTGGGAGGGAAGTAGCTTCAGCTGAATGTTAATGAGCCTGCATGAAACTGAGTCAGCAACTGCTCTGCTCTCAGCCCACCCCCTTCTATCTAGAAACCAGGAGGAATCAAGGCCACTGTGGGCCCCCAGAGTGGAGCTGGTGCTGACTCAGTCTCACGCCAGCTCATTAATACATATTCAGTTGCAGTTGCTCCCCTCCCAGAGACTGGGTCTCGGAACCAGCCCAAGTTGGAAAAGGAAAGTCCATGGAGTGGGAGGGATACTAATTGTGGTAAGTTTGCTGCCTGGTGGGGGAAGGAAAGAGAGGGGAGAGATTTGGGGAAGTTCATGGGCCTAAGTGCCCACACAGGATGGAATAAGAGGGCATCCCTCCCTCTCGACTCTTGTAGCTCTTCTCTTTGGATTTCCTGCCCTCATAGCTCCACGCCCTCTCCCCCTTGGGGACTGGGGCTATGGGACGGGACAGGAGAGGTGGAGTGGGAGGCAGAGATGGGGTTGAGGGAGAGTCTAATAGATCAAAAGAGGCAGGGGTGGCCAGGAGCTTCCCCTCTTTGCCTCTTCTCTGCCCTGGAAAGAAGGTCTAGCAGCAGAAGGAGCAAGCGTTATTGGGTCAGTACAGTATCCTTTAAGCTTGAAAGATTGTGTTGTAAAGTTTAATATTTTAGTTCAACGCTTCAAATGGAAACTTAAGTCACTGTTTTGAGGAGAATAGTGTAATGTAACAATCATTAGAGAATGGTAGGTGCATGCTACACTAAATTTCAGGTGGTAGCACCTCAGGTGACTTCTGACAATAGCAAACTGCACAATGTACACTGGTTAAAAGGAACTGATATTGGTTTTGCCGCTGTTGCTAACAATCTCCCAGTGACGTTTTACATCAGGTGGGCACTTACAGACCCCGATATGTTCCTGCACAACAGCAATCTTGATCTGATGTTTTAGGTATATGAAGGTGTTTTTATTTTATTTATTTTTAAATTCTTATGTGCCGCTCTGTCCTGTGTCCTAGGTGGCTTACAGTAATACAGTCAAAATGGTAACACCACAGAACATAAAATATAAGAAGGAAATATATCATTAACTTATGTAAACACATAACATAATTACAGATAATACCAGCTGATTTAGTATGAATTCTTACAAATCAAGTCATCTTAATAAAATGCTTGCCTGAATAAGTGAGCTTGGAGTTTTGTTTTTGTTTTTGTTTTTATGCTGGTGCACTTTCCTGTTTTCCCAAAGCTAGAAGTAATTGATTCCAAAGTTGTGGGCCTGCTACCCAGAGTAGTTTGTCATGAATTTCAGAGAGACAGATAATTTTGTGACTGGGGATCGCAAGTAAACACTGATTTTTCTGATCTGAGACTCCATGATGGATGGTAATTTTCAATAAGGTACTGGTACATAATGGAACAGCTGCATGCAGAGCACTGAACAGCATACATAAGATGTTAGATGTGTAATTGCACATATGAGTGGTTATAATCTAGGATGTGAAGAAAATGAGGTTATGGGGTAGGCATAGGTACATATATCTTAATTATTCACCTAATTTGCTTGCTATTCTTGATAGTATTACTGGTAGTTTTGTAGGATATTAGGGCATTTCTAAATGTTATGGAAGAGGTTAATTTAATCAGAGCTGGCTATTCCTTGTGGCCTGTGAATAAAAGGAATGAATAGTTAATCTAATTGATGGGATAGACTGAAAGCATGAAGAAGCAGAGTCAAATAATAGAACAATTAGCACCTACTGAAGGCAGGATTGCAGTACTTGGATTAAATTGTACTTTTTGAGTTGGAAGTGATAATGACTGGTGCATGACAGAATAAAAGCTATTTCTCACTCTTTAGTGAAACCAGTCTCTCTGACAATGAATGATCAAGATGCAAGGGAGGTACTCCAGTGAAGCTTAATGCAAAGAAGCAAAGGTAGCTAGAGTTTTCTTTTTGGAGAGGTTTATCTAATTTGACCCTACTAATCCCAGGACATTACAAACTAACAATTGTCTGGGCCAGGTAGTAGGTCTGAAATTATAAAGCAATTAGCAGCTATCTAATGGTAGGAATAGCAGGTGGGAGCCTCGAATTTTAGCTGTCTTATTTCAGTCAGATGAGCAGTCAAGGCATGATAATGACTGATCCATTGTGTATGGCGTTGGTGAGGCTGGAATTTCACACTGGCTTTGATATAAGCTTGTAACAGGAATCTGTTCAGGTTTTGACTTTTATTGGTATATAAACATACATGAAACCAAAGTAGAACTGGGAACTCGGTAGGAGAGTTATAATGCCCTGACAGCTTTCTGATGTGGGCTTCCAATACTGTGGTGGGACAGGGGACAGAGCGCATTGTAATACTTCAACAACCATATGCCAAATGATGCTCTCAGTTCCAGATATACTTTTTTAAATATTCAGTGCCTCCATGCACTGGGTAGTAACTGAAGTCATGAGGATTAAAAGAGAGTGCATTACTTAGATAAAATGTGTTGTTTGGGACTCACAAGCATGTGTCAACCCTGTGACCAGGCTTCTGCGCAGTAGCGACAGGCCTTGGCATACTCTGGTCCCATGATAAACAGGACTGAATTTCCATCGCCATTGAGCCTGAGCCAGTGCCAGGGTTATTCGGGCTGCCCCACATAAAGCTCGAAAGCCTGAGAGGACTCGTATCTGCCATGAGGGTGGTGAGCAAAGTTGCTCTGAGCCAAGAAGCATTTCATCACAGGCCATTTGAATCTTTGTTAATTCCTTTATGACAATCGTTTGTGCTTAGGCTGGCTGCAGCTAGGCCCAGCAAGCTTGGTTGGTGGAGCATGAGACTCTTAATCTCCGGGTTGTGGGTTCATGCCTCATGTCGGGTAAGTGAGATTTGTTTAACAGGCATTCTTATAAAACATCACCAACATAAGGGTGATTTAAGGGATGAAGGGAGATCTAGTCCATTTTTAAAGCAGTAAAATGGGGCATCGCTATTGTAAGTGAATGGCAATTAAACGCTGGGTGACCTGCATGGGGCAGTAGTTAGCCCATTACAGCATTGAGGTGATTGCACTGTGATGCTTAGAAAGTATGGAGTAACCTGGACAGAGTGGAGGGTACAACCCTAAGGGACACAGAGTGGGAGTGTGAGTGTGAGGGTCTGGTTAAATGTGTGTACTTCTATGCACATCTATCCAAAGTGGATGAATTGCTAATGGGCAGAGGGGATGGGCATATTGGATTTTATCTGTCTTTTATTCTGCTGCTATAGCAAGCTGTGCCTATCTCTAGACATGACCTCGAGATCTATTCCAATGTATTTAGGAGTAAAGGGCTTTTGTATTTGCTGCTGGGGACCATGATGTGTGGCGGCGTGGCTGGAGAATGGGTAGTCAATGAGGGGTTACCAAGGTATTGCTTCCCTCGACCCTTTTCCCATCATGGTCACCACAGCAACATGGAGGTCAAGCTCCTTTTCTGGGTGTGTATGTGCCTGGTTTGCAGAAGGATCTAGCTGACTCACTCTTCAAGTGGTCTCTTTTCAGGAAGTCGGATATAAGGACAGACAAGGAGGGAGCAGTAGTACCACAGGAGCAATGTTGATTTGGTATTTGGCATAGGGTTGCCAACATTTCTATAGACCAGGACTGGACCCTCGAGGAGGGAATGGTCCCCCCCTCATTTGCATAAATTTTAGACCCTGCCAGTGAACTGCCTAAACAGTGTATCTATGTATCTGCAGAACCACTGGGAGCTGAGGGCTGTGCTGTGCACCACCTCCTCTCCCTATGCCGTCCAATCACAGCCTGGGATACAGCACAGCTCTCCTCCAATAGGCTCTGACCTGCCTTTCTCTTCCTCTAACTAAGAGGCTGTGGGGAAAAAGGAGGATCCACCTGCAAAACCGGACATTTAGTGTCCGGTCAGTACTTCTGACTGGACACTGTACAGAATGCCCGAAAACCTGCCTATCCGATCCAAAACTGGACAGGTGGCAACCCTAATTTGGCAGTGTGGGATCTGCTTTGGAAATAGTTAGCCAAAGTGCCCAGGTCAGCTTAAGATCAGCAGAACTTACTGTGCAAGACTGCTGCAGCCACAGGAGGAGCCAGGTGGACTCTCATCGTGGGCTGATGGCACAGGCAAGGAAGGTGAAGCCAGGGGCGGTTCTATCATTAGGCAGGGTGAGGCGGCTGCCTCAGGTGGCAACATTTTAAAGCGGCAAAATGTGTCCCCCAAAACACCTCTTCGACAATTGCCTTACCCTGAATTCAAATACAAAAGACCCGCAGGCAGAAAGAATGCGCCAGCAGCTGGAAGGGATGGCAGCGGTGATATTTATGACGTAACTGAGGGGATCCTAGGCCCCCTGGGAAGGAAGACGTCAATGGCATTGGCACTGATTTATGACATACTCAAGGGGATCCAGCCCCTGAAAGAAGAAGATGGTGGCGGCATGGATCTATGAGGTGCCTGAAGGGATCACAGCCCCGCAACCAGAAAGAAGATAGCGGCGGCACAGATTTATGATGCACCCATGGGATCCCAGGCTCCACAGGCAAGAAAACAACAGCAGCAGCAGCTAGACATGCCTGCGGGGATCCCACATCCCACTGGCTGGAAGAAAGAAGAGACCTGGTATGTGGGGTGTAAGGGAAGGGGGTGGGTGAGTGAGTTGCAATGGGAGGGGAAAGTGTGAGAGAGAGGGAATAGAAGGGAAAGGATTGAGTGTAAAGAGTGGAGAGAAGAGAGGAGGAAAGGGAAGAGGTAAGGACTGTTTGAGAAGAGGGAGAGAAGGAAAGCAAAGGGGGTTGAGAGAGCGAGGAGGTGACAGGGAACAGAAGAGGTGAAAGAGAAGGAAGGGAAAGGGGAGCACGTGAGATACTTTGCATTTGAATGCGTGTGTGAGAGTATGTGGAGAATAAGCATGTGAGTGTGAGCAAGTTTGTTTTTTAAAGAGCATGTGAGTGTGTGAGAGCATGTGTGAATGTGAGTGAACTTGTGTGAGAGAATGAGCAAATGTGTGTTAGAAAATGTGGGCCGGATTTTTAAAGGGTTACGCGCATAAGGTACGTGCGTAACCCTTCTAAAACGACCCTGCACGTGCCGAGCCTATATTGCATAGGCTTCTGGCGCGCGCAAGTCCCGGGGCTTTCTTGGGGTGGGCGTGTCGGGGGCGTGACACGACCAGTGCATCATCTGGGGGCGTGTCGGGGAGCATGACGCGGTTGGCGCGTCATCCGGGGGCGGTGCCGCGGGCATGGTTTTGGCCTGGGGGCATTCCGGGGGCATGGCCATGGCCTCCGGACCAGCCCCCGGACCAGAACATGGCACGCGGCAGCCGGCCCAGTGCGCGCAGTTACACCTGCCTCTAGCAGGCGTAAGTTGTGCGACAGAGGTGGGGGGGGTTAAGATAGGGCCGGGGGGGGGGGTTAGGTAGGGGAAGGTGGGGGGAGGTGGAAGGAAAGTTCCCTCCGAGGCTGCTCCTATTTTGGAGCGGTCTCGGAGGGAACGGGCAGCACGCGCAAGTTGCACTCCCTTGCTCGCGCCTACCCTGGATTTTATAAGATACGTACGGCTACGCGCGTATCTTATAAAATCCGGCGTACTTTTGTTTGTGCCTGGTGCGCGAACAAAAGTATGCACACGCGCTGTGTTTTAAAATGTACCCCTGTATGTATAAGAGAGAGAATGGATGAAGTTGTGTGTAGACCTCACTTCTTCCCCTGCTAATCCAGTACAATTTCAGGATGGAAAACTGGAAATGTTTTTATTCTTATTAATTTTAATTATTATTGGATGTTGTTTGATGTTTCTGCTGTTTTGACATATTTTATTGGTTTTTGGAACTTTTAACATTTAATGAATTAATATGAAATTAATTTTAGAATATTCTGGGTAGACGTAACTTGCGCGCACCGGCTGGCTGCTGGCGCACCATCCCCCGGCATGGCGGCTGTTCTGGAGGCCTCAGTCCCGCCCCCGGAATGGCACCCCACCCACGGCCCCGCCCCCGGAATGCCCCTTTTTTGAAGCCTCGGGACATATGCACGTCCTGGGGCTTGCGTGCGCCAGGGAGCCTATGCAAGATAGGCTCGGCATGCACAGGGGCAGCTTTTCAGGGGTTACACACGTATCCCTTTGAAAATCTGCCCCATGGTTTTTGTGTTTGAGAGCTATGGGTTGGGCCCGAGGCAGGCGTAACTTGCGCGCACTGGGCCGACTGCCGGTATGCCATGGTCCGGTCCGGGAGCTGGTCCGGAGGCCAGGGCCATGCCCCTGGGCTGGAACCACACCCCCGGAACACCCCCGATGACACGCTGGCCGCGAAATGCTCCCCCCCCCGATGACACGCTGGCCGCGAAATACCCCAGAGATGCCCCCAGGAAAGCCACGGGAGTCACGCGCATCCCGGGGCTTTGCGCGTGCTGGCAGCCTATGCAAGATAGGCTCGGCACGCACAGGGGGGGTTTAGGGTAGGTTTTCGGGAGTTACGCGCGTAATCTACGAGCATAACCCTTTGAAAATCTACCCCAGTGTTTTCAGTTCAGCATTAATCTGTGGATGGATATTTCAAAGCAAATGTTTCTGGATGATAAAGATCATTAGCTCCAACTATTAAATTCTACATAAGATTTTCCTTATCCCACAAAACCCTTTAAAGGACTACATAATACAGACTTTCAATGCATACATTGCTGCTGCTCTGTAATTGTGTATATATGACATTTGCCAGGTTTGCTTATTCATCACTCTTTTTTTTAATTTACATTTGTTAATTGCCTATTTCAAAGGCAATGTACAGGAGGCAAACAAGCATAAAATCAATCCATATACTCTGCCACTCATGCTCAAAAATGCCTATTTGCCAGGACTTTGTGGGGCAGATGGGGATTGATTTGGGGTCCTTAGGATCACCTCATGGTTTTCCATCCAAACATTTCCCATGGGAATTGGGTTGTAAGGAAAAATCCACAGGAAATGATGTTACTATTTTGGACTATTCTTGTAGGTCTGGATGTCACACGGCATGCATTGCTGTGGTTATTAGATTATACATCCTTGAACCAGTTGATTTGCACACTGTTTGCAACGTATGTGTGCTGTAGCCAGGTGTGGGCTTTCCATCAAGTTGGTGTAAGCAACGCAGCCACCGTGTCACTGGAAGTCCACCCCGTCATCAGAAGCAGTGATCTTGTGCAGACCCGCTCATTTTATGATGACCAGCTGATGTGACAACAATGGGGATCCCTTAGGGCCCACTGCATTGTGTGATTCTGGAGGGGAAATCCCCTCTCTGCTCCTCTTCCCTAGGGCCTGGAGGATTGGCAGCCAGATAATTTAATCTGCCATTCAATTAAGAAACAGAAGTGGAGGGGAAGCAGAGGACTGAACAACTGCCAGCCACATTCTCTATGCCCAGTTCATTTTTTTAAAAAAATTTACTTATTCTAAAAAGGGGCAGCTTTAGAAGAAGAAAAAAAAATTCTGAGGTTTTTCATGCTTAATATAGTAAGAGCCAGAGGAGATAAGATGGCGGCGTATGCAAATGTATTCTCCCACTGCTCTCCCGGTTTCTCACTATCACTTGTTTCTTATACGAAAATGTTGCCTAAGAGAAAATGAAGGGTGAGGCTATACCCTTCCGTTACCTCGCTCCCTCTGGATCAGCGAACCATCTCAGAATTTGCACTATCTACTCGATTTTCAAGGGTTTTGATCCCCATTGGCGAAGCAGAGAGAGGAGCTCTGCTTTCTCCTGGGAATGTCAGCCCACCCGACCCTCTTACACAGCCGCTGCTCGCTCTGCATGGTGACACCGGAGGCGCTGAGGTGCATGGGGATGATCTCGTTACGTTCACCCACACAGAGGGAGCAACCGGCGCCATTTGTCCTCTAGAGACTGCCGTTTCTTGTGGACAAGTCCCACTGGGGCTGTTAGTGTTGAAGAGAACCTTCTTTCGGAATGAAGTCTCCGGGGAACTATCAACAGCAATGCAAGGCCAAGCATGGCCGGTGGAAGCACTAGGCGATCGCCTAGGGCGCCGAGCCGCTGGTGGCCGATAAGAAGGCTCATACAGCCGCCGAAGATCGGCAGGGCCGTGGTGGGCCTCACGTCACCACGGCCAGAAAAAAAGAGGTCGATCTAAGCCTGCAAATACTCCTCCTCCTTCCTGCCCCCGCGCCCCGGAAAAAAAATGTTGCCCGAGCCGCGCGGGCAGGAAGGGGGAGGAGCATCAGCCGCGTGCCGAAAGGAGGAGGAGCATCAGCCGCGTGCAGAAGAGGAGCATCAGCCGCGTGCCGGAAGGAGGAGGAGCATCAGCCACGTGCAGAAGAGGAGCAGCGTTTACCGGCCGCTGCGAATCCCACATTGCTGGCGGCCCGAGAACCAGGGCCGCTGCAGAGCCCATCCTGCGGCGACCCGTGAAGAGGAGGCCCAGAGGTGAGAGAGAGGCTGAGGGTGTGTGTGTGGTGTATGAGATGAGTTGAGAGATTGTGTGTGAGAGTGAGTTGAGAGACTGTGTGGGAGTGAGGACCTGAATGTTTGCAGAGACAGCATGTGAGAGCCTCTGTGTGTGTGAGAGAGAGAGACAGTATGTGACAGTGAGAGCCTGTGCTTGAGCAAGACAGCATGTGGGAGTGAGAGAGAGCCTGTGTGTGTGAGTCAGACAGCATGTGCCAGTGAGAGACTGTGTGTATGAATGATGGTATGAGAGAGAGCATGTGAGAGTGAGAGCCTGTGTGTCTGTGTGAGAGAGAGAGAAGGCATGTGAGAATGAGAACCTGACTGTGATTTTGAGGGAAGAAGACAGATGGAGAGAAAATAAATAGAAAAAAAGACAATATAAAAGAAATTGGCAAAAAAAATAAGAAAGGAAAGGTGGGAAAAAAAATCCTGTGACCAACCGATTAGAAAACTAAGATCAGACAGCAAAGTAAAAAAAAAATTATTTTTTACTGATTGGCACATGTAATCTTTGGGAATGTGCAAGAGTAGCACTTTCTCTATGTGGATCTCACAATGTAGGAGATCAGCATGGAGGAAGTGGAAGCCCAAGGGGCCTGCAGAGAGGAGGCAGCAGAATGGGCTTCAGTGCCAGTAGCAGCAATCGGTGCCTCCCCAATAGCCAAGCGGCATCAGTGGCAGCAGAGGAATGAGAGAGGCTCCGAGGTTGCTGGCAAAAGAAAGAGAGGGGGTCTGCCTTTAGTGTGTGCATGTGTATGAATGGGAGTCTGCCTGGGGGTGTACGTGTGTGAATGCATGTGTGCCTGCCTGAGGGTGTGTTTGTGTTTGAGAATGAATGGGTGTCTTCCTGGGGTTTGTATGTGTGAGAATAGGTGCCTGCCTGTGTGTGATGCATGTGTGTGTGTAAATGAATTGGTGCCTGCCTGGGGGTCTGTGTGTGTGAGAATGAATGTGTGCATGCCTGGGGGATGGGGAGGGAGTGGTGTGAAAATGAATGGGAGCCTGCCTGAGGGTCAGTGTGAGAATGATTGGGAGCTTGCCTGGGTGTATGTGTTTGTGTGTATGTGAGGGAGCCAGTGAGAGTGAGAACATGAGTGTGTATGAGAAAATCCAGGGGAGTAAGAGTGTGTGGGGGGGAGTGTGTGTTGGGGGAGAAGAGTGTCTTACACCTGAGAGTGTGTCAGTGTCTGTGAGAGCGAGAGGTTATGGTGGGTATAAGAGTATGAATGTGTATGTATGTGACAGTGTATGTGTGAGAGAGAATGGACATGTGAGTATGTGTGAGAGAGGATAACCTCCTAATCCTCGACAATATCAGGGTGACTGGAAATCAAGAGCTTCCATGCATGGACTTTTTTAAAATCCTTATTAGTTTTAATTATTGGGTGCTATTTGATATATGTGCTGTTTTGAAATATTTTATTGGTGTTTGGGAAATTGTAAAAAATGTATATGATTTTAATTAATAGAAATTCTATTTATCAGTAGTTTTAAAATATTCTTTTATTAGTATGGTTTTACTATTATAACTGATGCTTTATGTTTCTTGATTTTATTGTTTTATGAGGAATGGTGGCTCTGTTTTTCCATTATTAATACACAGAGTCTGGCTTCTTGGGGTTTCCATTTCAGTTTTTTCTAATTTGTGCTCCTTTATTTTGTATTCTGTATTTGGTGAGAGTCTGTTTCTGCTCTGTGTGTGTGACCATGATGAGAGATTCTGCTAGCATGTAGTGTCTGTATAGGGATCTATAGCAATCTGGTTTGTTTTGTTTCCTCAGTAGGTAGTGTATTGGTATTCTAGGACCCAGTGTAATATTTACCCTTGCTTATTTACAGGTAGGGTTTTTATTGTTTGAGTCCTTGGTGTTATTACTGTTATGTTACGATGGGATTGCAGTATAGATTTTGAGTATCTTTTTTGCGGGGTTTTGTGTTAGTTCACAATGTATCTGACAGTGAAAGGTGTTTGTGCTGCTGTTACTGTGAGGTGACACTCTAGAATTTGAAAATATCTTTTAGTATGATGAGCTGTAAGGGAAACATCCAAGCTCCATTGTTTGGGGGAATTTCAGTGGATGCACAGAGTTACAGAACTGGAGGTGCAGGATTTATATTGACATTCTGTCCCTTCCTATATATTCCAGACTTCACTCTCATAGCCATATAGAATTAGTTGAATGAGGCTATCAAATAGTTTTAAAGTAGTTTTACTAGAAGTGTGAAACTGGCCAGATTTTTAAAATTACGCAGAAGACCCTTTGGACTTTTTTATTAACACATTTTTTATAACCAATTTTAAAGCAGGATCCAAGCTATAGAGGTGGGTGTGATGAAGAAATGTCATTTTGGCTCCCCCCCCCCCCCCCCAAATTCTTCTTTTTAGAGATGCCACTGATTTTCTGTGACCTTAAACATTAGTACAAGAAGGATTAAGGGGGGGGGGATGCTGGAGAGGCACACAAAGACATTGGCCCCTGGGCACCGGAGACCCTTGGTGCACCACTGGGTGCAAGTCATATGGGGCCGCAAGCGATGGCAAAGAGGAGTGGAGATTTGGCGGGCCGCAAGCAGTGCCCAACCTGCTCGCGACCCAGAAAACCACACAGGCAGCGGGCGTGATCGAGAATGAGGTAGGAATCGGGGCCAAGACCGGGGGGTGGTGGCGCAACGGGGCGGGGGGGGCGCAAGGGAGAAGGCTCGCCTAGGGCGCCAAATCCCCTTGCACCGGCCCTGAGGCCAAGCAGAGGGTGAGTCCCCCTGTTTCTCAAGTTTCTTCTATTCCAGCTAAACTGACTTACTGTTCTGACACTTAATGTCTTATGGGACTTTATGGCTAATTTGTACCAGTCAGCACTGGAGCCTTTGCATAGGGTTGAAGCCGTGTCCCAGAAGGCAGGTTCATTGGCTCAAGATCACCAGCGCATTCTTTCTGAACGTTCTGGGAGTCTTCAAACTTTGGGAAATAATGTACAGAAAATTCAGGCATTATATGCTGCAATTATTTATTTATTTATTTATCTATTTAACATTTTTATATACCGGGATTCATGCAAAATTTGCATATCATCTCGGTTTACATTGTAACTGAAAAACAAGCATGAAGAATGCAAATTACATAGAACAGGGCATTAAAACTTGGGACAGAATACATGGGGAAAACTTGGAACATAATAGAGGATGGAAAAAATGAAAATTTATCTTATTGTAATATGTTATATTTTAAGCTTGGTTTGAAAGTCTTTATATAGCCTAATGGCTAGCGTGGAGGTGTTGATGTGTATTATTATCCTGATTGGAACGCTTGCTCGAATAGCCAGGTTTTTAGTCTCTTTTTGAAGTTGATTGGGCATTGTTCTGTCCGGAGTAATGTCGGTAGAGAGTTCCAAATTGATGGACCTGCTGCAGACAAGGCACGTTTGCTTAGAGAAGTTTTGACGTGTGTGGTTAGGAGAGTGTTTTTGTAAGCTGTTCTCGTTGGTCTGGTTGGTAGATGAAATTGAAGTGGAATATTGAGTTCAAGAGGAATGCCCTTGCGTATGGTTTTATGAATGATTGTTAGTGTTTTGTATAAGATTCTGTATTTTATTGGGAGCCAATGTAGGTTCCTCAAGATGGGGGTAATATGGTCTCTCCTGTTGGTCTTAGTCAGTATCCTGGCTGCGGCGTTCTGCAGCATTTGAAGGGGTTTAAGGGTGTTAGCTGGAATGCCGATTAGCAGAGAATTGCAATAATCGATGTTAGAGAAAATGATTGCTTGGAGTACTGATCGGTAATCTTGGAAGTGTAGTAGTGGTCTGAGATGTTTAAGGACCTGTAATTTAAAGAAGCCCTCCTTAGCAGTGTTATTGACGAATCTCTTTAGGTTTAGTTGATCGTCCATGATGACTCCTAGGTTTCTCACTTGTGCGGAAAAGGATGGTTGATTTATTTGGTTCGAGTTTGGCCTAGCGTAGTTACCGTCTTGAGAGATAAGGAGTATTTCCGTTTTATTGGAATTGAGTATTAGGTTAAGGCTTGAGAGCAAGTTGTTGATGGAAAACAGGCAGGTGTTCCAGAATTCTAGTGTGTTTTTTTAAGGGATTCTTTAATTGGAATAAAAATTTGTACATCGTCTGCGTAAATGAAATGTTTAAGATTGAGTTTGGAGAGGAGCTGGCATAACGGTAAAAGGTATATGTTGAAAAGAGTCGGAGATAATGAGGAGCCTTGAGGGACTCCCATACAGGAGTCGACGGGGTGTGATTCATTGTTGTTGATTCTGACTTTGTAAAATCTGTTTTGTAGAAATGACTTAAACCAATTTAGAGCGGTGTCTTTGATTCCAATGTCGGCTAGACGTTCCAAGAGTAGGGAGTGTTTCACCATGTCGAATGCGGCTGATAGATCGAGGAGTATGAGTAAGCAGGATTGTTTTTTATCAAGATTCAGGAGTATTGTCAGTTAAAGAGATTAGGAGAGTTTCAGTACTCCGTTCTTTGCGAAAATCAAATTGAAATGATGCTAGAATTTTGTTGTCGTCAAGGTACTCCATCAGTTGTCTGTTTACTATTTTTTCCAGGATTTTAGAGATGAAGGGGAGATTTGCAATAGGTCGATAGTTGGCTGGGTCATCTGGAGAAAGGTTAGGTTTTTTCAGGAGCGGTTTGAGGATTGCGAGTTTCAGAGGGTCTGGAACTGAGCCTTGAATTAGTGAACAATTGATAATGTCTGCGATAGGTTTGGCGACAGTTTTAGGGATGGCAATGAGTAAATTAGAAGGGATCGCATCTGTGGGGTGTGAGGCAGGTTTAAGTTTCTTTAGGACAGTTTCGATCTCTAAGGAGGAAATAAGTTCAAATTTAATCAAAGTTGTGTTCTGTTGGAAATGTGCTGAGTAGAGAGGGGTCAAATGGGAGCCCGGGTTGGCATTTAAAGGTGTTATAAGGTCTGTGATTTTTTTCTTGAAGTAAGTTGCTAGTTCAGCGGCTTTTTTGGCGGCTTGATCGTCCGGGAAGAATGGGGGGAGGATTTAGTGAGCGACGAGACGAGAGAGAAAAGAGCTTTGGGATCGAAGATGAAGTGGTGAATTTTCTGAGAGTAGAAATCCCTTTTAGTTTGTAGGATGGCTGTCCGGTAGCGGTGCATGAGAGACTTGTATGTCTCCCTGTTAGATTGTGATGGGTTTTTTTGCCATAAAAGTTCTTCTCAATTCTTGTTTGAGGGTTTTCAGTTGTGGGGTGTACCAGGGTTTTCTGTTGTTCTGGTTGGGAATTGAGCTTTTTGTAATTAAAGGGCAAGTGAGGTCTGCAATGTTCTTTGTTATCTTGAACCATGAGGATGTGGCTGAATCTGCGTCAGTGAGGTCAAGATTGTTTAATGCTGAGGATAGGTGAGTGTTAGTGGTGTCGGGGTTGCATAGTTTCCTGTATTGAATCGTGGATCTTTGAGTAGGTTTAAGGGAGGGTTGGATGTTCTTCAGAGTAATAGAGATCATCTTATGGTCTGACCAGGGTATTGGTGAGTAGATCGTGGAGGAGGCGGGGGTGAGGTATTCATTAATGAAGATTAAGTCCAGGGTGTGACCCGCTTTATGTGTTGGTTCCTTGATGATTTGGTTGAAGCCCACCATATACTTAAGTGTAAAATTATATGAGAATGGAGAACGTGGAAAATTACCTTAGACATGGCTAACTAATTTTCCTAAAGTCATGGGTGAATTACCTTGTACTACCTTGAGGAAATACTTGATGGAGGTACTAAAGCTGTCTATAGACCAAACTCCAGCATTTAATAAAATTTTCTTTTCTTGTAAATCATGAACTGGTCAACTAGGACTGTCTCAACCTTGTGCTGATGTGGGAAATCTATCAGCTTTTCTAGAGACATCTAACATTGAGATTATTGAGAGAATAATTTTGTTTCATTTTTTTAAGTGAACGTGATCTGGGTTTAGTAATGAAAAATTACTTTCAAAGTATGAATGTTAATTTTCTCAGTGCTTCAGTTAGAATTTACCCTGATTTGACTAAGGCCACTCAAGAAAGGAGGAAGTCCTTTCTTACTGTGCGACAGAAGGTTCAGGCGTATTAGAGCCTCTTTTCTTTTAAGATACCCACGTAAATGTTTGGTTAAACTTCATGCAGATCATTTTATTTTCTTTGAACAGCTTAGGAGCTTTTTGGATGCTAGAGCTGGGAATGTGCCTTCAAGTACCTAATGTATTGAGGATGTGTCAATATCATTTAGTGTGGATTAGCTTATGTTAAGCCTTTTCTGTAATCAATTATAGCAGTAGTATATTCTTTTTGTTATATTCCTCTTGGTTTTTCCTACTCATCCCCCACTATTATTTGGACCATTGCATGAGATAATGTATTTTCTTCTGCCTTCCTTTTTGGTTTTGATTGTTTCCAATAACTCTCACATTGTTACGGTGCAAAGTGTGTTCTTTGTATTTATTTTCAAAACTTAATAAATAGAAAGTATGCATCAGTTTCTGCTTAGTAAGCAGGAGGAGAAGGTCTGTGTCGCTCTAGAAATCACCGTCTAGTTTCTGCAGCTAATCTTTCACTTTCTGCCGTGCCTGGCAGTCCATCTTTTTAGCTTTACCGACACCTGTTCTACTGGGACAGTGAAAAGATCTTGCTCCTTGAAAGAGCTGCAGCTTCTGTTTGAGTTATCCAGGAAGGCACTTCCGGTTTTAAGGTCATTTGACAGTCTTAGCAGAGTCTAAATTACTTTATTTGCATCAGACCTTTGCTCCAGTTGATTTTGAAGATAGTGAGGGCTCTTTGCCCTTACTATGTCACTGGGGTCGACCAATGGCAGCAGTAGCCCCTGTGACATAGTAAGGGCAAAGGGCCATCGGCGCCATTTTGATTACTGGCAGCCGACGGCCCTTTGCCCTTACTATGTCACAGGGGCTGCTGCTGCCATTGGTCGACCCCAGTGACATAGTAAGGGCAAAGAGCCGTTGGCGCCATTTTGATTGCTGGCAGCCGATGGCCCAAGTCCAGGAGATCGCTCCCGGACCGCTCCTTGACCACCAGAGACTTTTGGCAGGTCTTGGGGGGGGTCAGGAGGGTGGGGGGGTTGTAGTAAATTAATTTGGAAGATCTTGGGGAGGGGTCAGAAGGGTGGGGGGTTGTATTTAATTAATTTGGCAGATCTTGGGGAGGTCAGGAGGGTGGGGGGTTGTTAATTAATTTAAAGGGTTGGGATGGGGATTTTTTTGGGGGGGGGGTCCCACAGAATTAGAAAGACAAAAGTTTTCTGATCTGGGGAATGGACCGAAATGGCCCTCCCCAGACCCGAAAACAAAATGGGGAGGAAAAAAAATGTTATGCACTCCCCTAATTTGCTCCATAAGATGCACAGACGCCCGGGGACATAGCCGGTTTAGCACAATTTTTTTTTAAATTTTCCCCCTCTGAATCCTAGGTGCGTCTTATGGTCAGGTGCATCTTATGGAGCGAAAAATACGGTAAGCTTTGTCTGATGCATGTATGTATATTGAACAATTTTGGTATATACTAATTTAGAGCCTGTTGTTTTTAATTTAGTAATAATTTTTTTTATACATCTATCATTAGTGCTCTTCTCCCATCAGTTGGGGTTTGTGTTGGTGTGTGAAATCTAGTAAACGATGGTATCATAAACACCCCGATAGGGTGTAGACAGCTGTCATTTCATGCCCTGTTGGGATGTTTATGATACCATCATTTAGTGGATTTCACAATTTTGGTGAGCGTAGTTGAGCACTGCATACTCATTTTTATTTTGACTTTACTTTTAGGTTCGTTGACTCCTAGGGTCAAGCAGTGCAGGCAGAGCCCTTTCCTAGTACTACTACTATTTGAAAGGGCAAATAACCATTCCCTATTTACCTGTTCCACCCAGCTCATGATTTTGTAAACCTCTAACATATCACCTTTGTGGTCCCTTCTCCTTTCTGTGGAACCCCAACCTGTTTAGCCTTCCTTGATAAAGGGAGCCATTTCATTCCCTTGATCATTTTTATTGCCCTTCTGTGTACCTTTTCTAGCTCTGATATGTCTCTTGACGTGAGGGCAACCAAAACTGCATATAGTACTCAAGATACGATTGCACTGTAGATCTATACAGAGGCTAACATGGGCATCCAGAACATCACTCGCTCACAACCGCCCCCTTTACAATTCCAATAATACACAAACGTCAGTTTGGCTTTAACAAAGGCCGCAGCTTTTATCAACATCAGGGAGGCCCGAGCCCTGCACATAACAATCACAGTTCGATTCATCAAACCCCCTCTCCCCCCCCCCCCCCCCCCTCCACCACCATCCGCCACTCACCAGCAAGACGGTCAACACCAGCCACGCAGCTCGACATACCAGCCCTTGCACCGAGTTCAGACCCCCACCTCCTCCCAGCAAGGAGCCAACCCAGTGGCCCCCCCCCCCCCCTCTAGCCAGCAAGGAGTCAGGCCATTGGACCCCCGCTGCCTCCCAGTAAGGAGCCCGTACCTCCAGACTGCCCCCCCCCCCTTGCCGGTTGTCAACCAATACAAATTATAGCAGGAACCAATCATTAACAATAACAACATGAGCTGTAGTGGCTCGGGCCATCCACCATAGACGCGGATATTTATTTTATTTTTATTTATTTGATGATTTTTATATACCGACATTCGTCGGAACATCATGCTGGTTTACATTGTAACAAATTAACAAAAGAGTGAAATACAATAAACAGGGATGGGGGAAGGGGGGAGCAGCAATGAAGGAGGAGAGAGGACAGCAGTAGGAAGGATAGGGAAGGATTGAAATTTGATAGGAACATTCGAAAAAATATAAATTAACAATAGACGAGGGTTACGTACATATCCGTGACCCCCAAAGATGCGACCCCAGTTACAATGGAAACAACCCCTCCAAGGCCTCCTGAATCGAGTTAAGGTACAAATCCATTCCAATGAAGGAAAGATGCACCCCATCCTTACCGAACAAAGCCTTGCTCTCACCCCAGGACCATTCAAACCGAATGTGGTGGCCCCCCTAGCAGCGCCAGCCAAGAGCCAATCTGCTGATTCGCCTTAGCCCTGCTTCTGTGCCAAATCACCTTGTCCACTTCAGCAGGCCTTGCAGTTATATCTGCCCAAAATATAACCACGGAGGGAAACAGGATAGATACCAGCATCAGGTCCTTACGGACCATGCTGATGAACTATCGCCCGGACATCTTACCCCAGTCGTTGCCCCCTCAAGTGAATAAACAGCACTCATGGCTGGTCCAAGCACTCCCGGCCCCTCTGCACGCAGGGAATCAACTCATCCCACACCATCCCACTCCGCCCCAACCAGTGAACCCACACCCCCTCAACTGCTTAAGTCCAAATGAGGCCCATAAGGTCATCCGCAGACATGCCTATGAGCCCAATAGGTGTACGAATGCCCCGATGATCCAAATGGACCTCACCGCTGGCACCGCACTTGGAAAGAAAAGAGTATTAGGTACTGCTCAACGGTTCCCCAGCCCGGGACGTACGTAACTCTCATTCACCCTCCCAGCCACCTCATTTACCCGGGCCTTTAGAAGCCTGGGCAGGACCAGGGCCCTCTCCTTGCTGCCTGACACACCTAGAGGCAGGATGTCCAACGCCGCAGTTGGCACACGCGTGTCAGAACTTGCAGTCTGGAAAGACAACACATGGCTCGGTTGAACCGCCAGCATACATCACTGCCCCCTTGACCCGACTTACCCATGCTAACCGCGGGGAGTGTCTGCCGAAAAGGCTGGGAACTACCAATACTAGGGGCGCCCCCACTCCAAGACCACTAGGATGTGCTTTGGATGCCATCTGAGTGCCCCAGGACACAAACTTATTTTCCTCCATACAATCACGAAAACGCTCGTCGTAATTCAGCCACGACCATCTTACTTGCGGCCAAAATTGCATCTGCATATGATAACATAGGACCGTACTGAGACAGGTTCCTGTGCCCTATCACACTAGCCAATCGCAGGAAGGATCTCATCCAGTTACCGCCAACGGTGACACCACCAAATCCGGAAATGGGGGAGACACAAAAGGCCCGGCAATGCACCCTAGGTGGATCTCAGTCTGTAACTTATCTGCCACCACCCCAAGTAACTGCTTCACTGATGGGCAATTAACCCCACCCCCTCCCGGACCCCTCGCCTCACACGGGATAAGCCCGGCTGAGGACACGATCCTCAGCCGGGCTTCCTCCCCCGCTGGACTCTCGCTGCACCTGGGGACCAAAGCACACCAGGAACCAGCAATGAAGAGGCTCTTCTCCAGCCGGGAGATGCCCTCTGCTACCTCACGCCGGACAGCACGTGGCCTGCGCTGCTCACCACTGGCAGCGCCTCTCCTGTCTTCAAGCAGCCCCCGGACGTGCCCGTGGGAGAAAAACTCACACCCCGTGCAGCCGACGTACTGGCACCCTATCCGAAAGCGCACACCCCCCCCCCCCCCCTTTGCCTTCCCGGCACAAACCGCCCACGAGCTGGACCTAGGCCTCACCGGCACCAGCAGACAAACGACCGACCGGCAGCAGCAGGTCAGGCAAATGACTAAGCCAGCTGCGTGCAGGTCCTAAACTCCCCACCTACTCCGAGACCTGGCGTCGGCTGGCCTATCACAGC